>NC_064630.1:700168972-700494222 GCF_023864275.1 Schistocerca cancellata | reverse complement strand
ATATGTGAATAACTGTCTGCAAAGTAGGTTGTCAATAGAGTTAGTAGTAAGGAAATAATAATTTAAAACGTCATGTCTCACGCTGTAGTTTTACTGCATGAACAGTAAAAATTTAGCAAGCAATAAATTTCTTTCCTTTCATTATTCTGTAAAGGCAGTCTGCGAGAAAAATTTTCGGAAAATGTGAAGTTATGTGTAAAGATTGTTGGGAGCCACTAAGTGCTGTTATTCGCAAATACTGGACGAATATAGTGTTGGTAATTTGTGCATGATGAGTTACAGTGGCGCAAGATGTATGTCCCTACAGTCCAAACTGTTTCGAGACTGGATTAATAAAACAAATTACGGTGGTTTCAATACTTTAAGTGTTCACTGTTCAACATAGTCTCTTCCCACGTGGGTACAACAAAGAGCATGTTCATACAACCATGTGAAGCTGTCACAAAATATCTTTTCTGGGTTGTTGTTCACCCGGGGCGTCACATTAACTTGAATCTCATATCGTCATAGCCAACCCTCATATGAATTTCTGCACTTTGCGGTTATCTGGTAGGTTCGCACTGATAGTACCAAGTCTCGTCAACATTAACTTAAAAAAATCTAGAAATGCCCTAGAATTTGAGAGCGTGGTGGTCGGAATCAGCATTAGTAGTGCAAACACCGCCAAGCAGAATGTTGCCTGTTTACTTGTCTGCACTGGAAGCCGCTCATTTCTGCTTCAACGTACGTTGCATGCAGACATGTACACCAATGGGGAGAAGCTCGTACTACTTTTATACGCTGAATGAAAAAAAAAACGCTACTTTTATACGGTGAATGAAAAAAAAAAAACGCCGCAAAAACAGTACAGCGGTATAGGGCTATCCATCCGGATCGCTAATGTCCAGCGCGCCAGGCAAATGCACGAATGATTAAGAAGCTAGTGCGGACAGAGTGCTTGAACGGCAAAAAGACCTTAAGAAACAAGACAGCTATTGACAGAACACGAAAAAACTGTTCTGACAGCGACGCTAATAAAGCCGCAAAGTGGTACGAGGCATATTACCAAGGAATGTGGAATCAGCCAGACGAGTGTCATTCGCATCCTGCATCGATAGAATTTCCATCACTATCATCTGTCACTACATCAGACAATCGACGAATGTGATTTCGAACGTCGTACAGAATTCCTTGTGGTTGTCCTTGAGCAGCTGAGAGACGGTCACACGTTTTTCCAACATGTGCTCTTCACCTTGTAAGCAACGTTTACAAGCCACGCGAATGTAAATTTGCAAAACATACAGTACTGGGCAGCCGAATATCCACATTGGCATTGTCAGGTGCAACATCAACGCCGTCTAGTTTAAACGTATGGTGCGGCATGATAGGAAATTATGTTGTGGGACCTTACTTCATCTCTGGCGTTCTAAATGGACGTTCGTATGCACACTTTCTGAAGAACATTCTTCGGGTTTTTCTAGAAGAGGTGACACTGGATATTCGACAGTGTACGTGGGTGCAACACGATGGCTGCCCGGCTCACGGCTCACTCGTCCCGTGTTGCAACGCAACTCCTGAATGAGAACTTTCCTGGACGTTGGATGGGACGAAATTCTGTTGTCAAATTGCCTGCGTGTTCCCCCCCAATTTGAATCCTCATGATTTCTTTCTTTCGGAAGCACTCAAAGATGCAATCTATGGCGAAGCTCCAACTACGCCAGATGATATGTGTCGATGAATCGTCAGTGCATGCTTTACCACGTCATCCACTGTAATTACATCTGTTCATTGATTTTTCGAAAGAGGATTGCAAATGTGCCTTTCAGTCGAATTGACAACAGTTTGAACACATGCTTAAATAAAGAATAAAGTTATTATTTTTTGGAAGAAATATTTATATTATGTTCTTTGAGTAATTATCAAGACATTGTTAGTAAATTCTTTATTTCATTTACGTGTGTACGAAATCGAACTGCAATGGCAAATAAGTCGACAGCGTGTATTGTAAGTAACTGGTAACACTGTCATTACGCGCTTAAATTCAGCATGAAACGACGCTTAGTTATCAAGAACATTTATTTTCAGGTGTACACGTTCTCACCAAAGTATTTTTAATAAAATGTTTAGTTCAACTAATGTATCCCATATGATATACAAGGTGCATTCAAGTTCTAAGGCCTCCGATTTTTTTCCTCCGGACTGGAAAGAGATAGAAACATGCGCATTGTTTTAAAATGAGGCCGCGTTAATTGTCAATACGTCCCAGAGATGGCAGCACCGTACGGCAGATGGAATTTTAATGCCAGCGGCGAGAATGAGAACTGTTTTAAATACTTAAAATGGCGACGTTTTCGTTACATAAACAGCGTGCAATCATTCGTTTTCTAAATTTGCGTGGTGTGAAACCAATTGAAATTCATCGACAGTTGAAGGAGACATGTGGTGATGGAGTTATGGATGTGTCGAAAGTAAGTTAGTGGGAGCGACAGTTTAATGAAGGCAGAACATCATGTGACAACAAACCGAAACAACCTCGGGCTCGCACAAGCCGGTCTGATGACATGATCGAGAAAGTGGAGAGAATTGTTTTGGGGGATCGCCGAATGACTGTTGAACAGATCGCCTCCAGAGTTGGCATTTCTGTGGGTTCTGTGCACACAATCCTGCATGACGACCTGAAAATGCAAAAAGTGTCATCCAGGTGGGTGCCACGAATGCTGACGGATGACCACATGGTTGCCCGTGTGGCATGTTGCCAAGCAATGTTGACGCGCAACGACAGCATGAATGGGACTTTCTTTTCGTCGGTTGTGACAATGGATGAGACGTGGATGCCATTTTTCAATCCAGATACAAAGCGCCAGTCAGCTCAATGGAAGCACACAGATTCACCGCCACCAAAAAAATTTCGGGTAACCGCCAGTGCTGAAAAAATGATGGTGTCCATGTTCTGGGACAGCGAGGGCGTAATCCTTACCCATTGCGTTCCAAAGGGCACTACGGTAACAGGTGCATCCTACGAAAATGTTTTGAAGAACAAATTCCTTCCTGCACTGCAACAAAAACGTCCGGGAAGGGCTGCGTGTGTGCTGTTTCACCAAGACAACTCACCCGCACATCGAGCTAACGTTACGCAACAGTTTCTCCGTGATAACTTTGAAGTGATTCCTCATGCTCCCTACTCACCTGACCTGGCTCCTAGTGACTTTTGGGTTTTTCCAACAATGAAAGACACTCTCCGTGGGCGCACATTCACCAGCCGTGCTGCTATTGCCTCAGCGATTTTCCAGTGGTCAAAACAGATTTCTAAAGAAGCCTTCGCCGCTGCCATGGAATCATGGCGTCAGCGTTGTGAAATATGGTGTACGTCTGCTGGGCGATTACGTCGAGAAGTAACGCCAGTTTCATCGATTTCGGGTGCGTAGTTAATTAGAAAAAAAATCGGAAGCCTTAGAACTTGAAAGCACCTCGTAATTCAGAGCCGTGTAGGTAGGCACAGTTGTCTGTCCGACAGGATGTGGTTTACCTCTAAGAAGCACTAGATATTTAACACCATAGTTGATTTTTGCAGCTTATAAGATACCTTTTCTTATTCCTCTCCTCTTTTTTTTTTTTTTTTTTTTTTTTTTTAAGAAAGAAGAATGGGCAGTTGATTTCTCCGTTTCAGCTCACGTATATCTGAGAGGATGTATAAATATAAAACAGTTTTCCTAAGACTTTTGTAGCACCCTAGATTATAGACTATGTCGTATTTCCACGTACAAAATACGTAAATGAATCTGCATCTAGGTCGTAATTTCGATCAAGGGGAAATAAAGTCTTATTCTCGGTATACGACTACGCAGCCTGGTCCAAGACACCTGCTCGGCAGTGCCCTTCTGGCCACGGTAAGCTCACATTCTAGGATATTTCTCGATTTTTTTAACGGAAGGTTTCAGCGTCAACATTAATAAAAACTACATCAGTGCAAATGTCTTCTCGAGACATATCGAATGCAGTTATAAAAGATATACTGTTCCATTAAACATAAAAAGTATTTACTTGAATATCTCTGTTGATACGAATGCTAAAAACATTAACCAGACAAAAACATATGTGCCCCTCTACGCTCTAACATTTGCCGCAAACCGCGTTTTGATATATGTAACAGTTCACGAAATAAAAAGTGTGTTATCTCTTATGTAACTCACCCTATATACTGTGCGACGTTCTTGAGCTAGACAAAGAAGATGTCGAAGAGAGAACATCATGTACTAGACTCGATACCTGATAAAAGCACTCTAACTCTGACGTACTTGGCACCAAAAGTACATTAAATCTATTACCAACGTAGCTTCAAAGACTTTCTAGAAAGGATGTAGGTCTTAATTGAAATTGTTTTTCAGATTTAATTTTTTTAATGTTTTCTGGAAATAGCTATTTACATGTAGATTTATAGCCCAAATGATTAATGACGAAGCTTCCACCCGCATCCGGCCATCCTGATTTAGGTTTTCCTTGATTTCCCTAAATCCCTTCAGACAAATGCCGGGATGGTTCCTTTGAAAGGTCACGACCGACTTCCTTCCCCATCGTTCCCTAATACGATGTGACCGATGACCTTGTTTGGTCCCTTCCCCCGAATCAACCAACCAACAAAGCTTTCAAATTTCGACAATATGAGGAATAGTAGCTTACTGCTGTTTCATAATATCGATTTCACTATCGAAAGTAAAATCATAAAAATTAGAAGTGAAGATATAAATTTTATTTGCATGGAAATCGGAGCACAACAATATTGTGTTTACTGTAAATTTCGTTGTTAGATTATTTAAGTTGACAATCTTGATTACTAATTTTCATGGTTTTAGATCGATATTACAAATATTTACATGGCAATCAAATACGTTCAGAAATATCTTCAAATGAGAAATATGTAATTTAAGTAGAAAAATTTACTCAAGCGGCCACCGTTTATACGAAATCGAACATTTTGGTTAACGTGCAAAGTTCCGAAGAGCTTAGGTTCATTACAGTCTCTTGCGCTTTCATTCCTCCACTAAAATCTTCCGTCAGTTCTTTTGATGCAGTTTGAAGTTTAACTGATAGACTGCAATCGAATGATACATCCTCACAACTTATCTTCTTCTGTCTATGAATTCGATTGTACGCTTGTGCCCTAAGGGCGTGAGTTGTTATGCCACCCACATTCACACCAACTAAGCCGGTGAGCGGACCCGGTTAACCAGTAAATAAGAGTTTCCGACTTGCGCTCTTCCTCCATCCATCTCTGGTGCTACCATAGGAGGCGAAGAGAAATCGCAGCAAACAGAGCATGGGGTTATTTAATTGCTGCAGACCCCAACAGCAGGAGAAGCAGGTGTGATTCTGTTCGGTAGCGGTGCATGTGGGATTTCGGAGACATGAGCTAGCATACGTGTCGGCCAAGGAGGCCTGTAGGGAACTCAGTGCGACTCTGTGAAACATATCCCTGTAGGCCGCCATTTCGCTGATGAGTCACGAACTTGCGTCTGTGGGAGGAAGAGTGGCCAGGCTTATGGGACAATAAGCTGCGGTTGGTAAAGCCACCTATCTGACCGTGGCGTGCCTCATACCAGTCACTACGAAGGGATGAAATCGCCCGGACACGCCTCCGCAAAGGTCACTGTCTATTAATGCACTCTACTGAGAAGACTGTCCAAATATGTGATGATTGTGTCGTAAGACACCACATAAGCCACGTTTGATTAGAGTTTATTTTACTAGCGACCGAAGGACAGCAGTTAATGTATGAAGGGACCAGCCTTGTAGGTCAGCTAGTGATGAGACGAGGGTGTTACGAAACTTTTACAATTATATGCAATATCCGGACTCCAAATTAATCTCTTACGTTGGTGGTTTTAGTCTTTGCTGAGTGGCTGTCACATCCTTTTTCGTCTATTGTCCAGTAAATCACATACAGGGCTATTACAAGTGATTGAAGCGATTTCATAAATTCACTGTAGATCCATTCATTGACATATGGTCACGACACACTACAGATACGTAGAAAAACTCATAAAGTTTTGTTCGGCTGAAGCCGCACTTCAGGTTTCTGCCGCCAGAGCGCGCGAGAGTGCAGTGAGACAAAATGGCGACAGGAGCGGAGAAATCGTATGTCGTGCTTCAAATGCACTCACATCAGTCAGTCATAACAGTGCAACGACACTTCAGGACGAAGTTCAACAAAGATCCACCAACTGCTAACTCCATTCGGCGATGGTATGCGCAGTTTAAAGATTCTGGATGCCTCTGTAAGGGGAAATCAACGGGTCGGCCTGCAGTGAGCGAATAAACGGTTGAACGCGTGCGTGCAAGTTTCACGCGTAGCCCGCGGAAGTCGACGAATAAAGCAAGCAGGGAGCTAAACGTACCACAGCCGACGGTTTGGAAAATATTACGGAAAAGGCTAAAGCAGAAGCCTTACTGTTTACAATTGCTACAAGCACTGACACCCGATGGCAAAGTCAAACGCTTTGAATTTTCGGCGCGGTTGCAACAGCTCGTGGAAGAGGATGCGTTCAGTGCTAAATTTGTTTTCAGTGATGAAGCAACATTTTTTCTTAATGGTGAAGTGAACAGACACAATGTGCGTATCTGGGTGGTAGAGAATCCTCACGCATTCGTGCAGCAAATTCGCAATTCACCAAAAGTTAACGTGTTTTGTGCAATCTCACGGTTTAAAGTTTACGACCCCTTTTTCTTCTGCGAAAAAAACGTTACAGGACACGTGTATCTGGACATGCTGGAAAATTGGCTCATGCCACAACTGGAGGCCGACAGCGCCGACTTCATCTTTCAACAGGGTGGTGCTCCACCGCACTTCCATCATGATGTTCGGCATTTCTTAAACAGGAGATTGGAAAACCGATGGATCGGTCGTGGTGGAGATCATGATCAGCAATTCATGTCATGGCCTCCACGCTCTCCCGAGTTAACCCCATGCGATTTCTTTCTGTGGGGTTATGTGAAAGATTCAGTGTTTAAACCTCCTCTACCAAGAAACGTGCCAGAACTGCGAGCTCGCATCAACGATGCTTTCGAACTCATTGATGGGGACATGCTGCGCCGAGTGTGGGAGGAACTTGATTATCGGCTTGATGTCTGCCGAATCACTAAAGGGGCAGATATCGAACATTTGTGAATGCCTAAAAAAACTTTTTGAGTTTTTGTATGTGTGTGCAAAGCATTGTGAAAATATCTCAAATAATAAAGTTATTGTAGAGCTGTGAAATCGCTTCAGTCATTTGTAATAACCCTGTATATCAGGTAAAATCTATTAGTAATATTTAACTGGATCTGAAATTGCTGCTAATCTTATAAGAACTAGCATAGGAAGAAATTTTACTGTGAATGTACGTAAATTTTCCCAAAAAAGGTTTACAAACTATTTTATCTTTAAATTAAAATGGTTTTCTTTGAACTTAAGACAGTTTAAATAAATTTGTATCATAATAGTTTAATACTAATGCAAAAGATCTCGATGTCAACAATTCTGTCATCATCGTCGTTGTCGTCGTCGTTCCTCATCATCGTCATGACCATCGTCATCATCATCACCGGCGGTAGAGCGCCTAGCAGCAGTATTGCGCACGGAACGGGTGACAATAAACAAAAGTAAAACTCATTTAATGAAAAATAGCGAACAGACATTCACTACTCATGTACACTTTACGCAGCACATAGACTTTGCAAGAGTACTGTCCGCCGCTCGTGGTCTCGCGGTAGCGTTCTCGCTTCCCGAGCACGGGGTCCCGGGTTCGATTCCCGGCGGGGTCAGGGATTTTCACCTGCCTCGAGATGACTGGGTGTTTGTGTTGTCCTCATCATTTCATCATCATCCAGGAAAGTGGCGCAATTGGACTGAGCAAAGATTGGGTACTTGTACGGGCGCTGATAACCACGCTGTTGAGCGCCCCACAAACCAAACATCATCATCATCATCATCATCATCAAGAGTACTGTCGCTTTCGTAATCAGGCCGTAATTTATTTCTAGGTGCAAACGGCGTGGCTCAAAGACCCTGTGAGTAAGTGCCAGATTTCAAAACTTGGCAAAAATGACCTCTCAAACGAGCTGGCGACACTCGTCTGGTTTCCGCAGCGGCAGGATTGAACAACGATTATTTTATTGTATTTTGTTTTTAACTTAATCTTCTTGTAGACCTGATTACGACCGACATCGGTCTAAACCACCGTTTCATTTGAAACTGGTGTGATTTTGCCGGACAATGAATTATTTTCAGTGACTTCAAATCGTGAGGTGTAGGATTTTTTAGGTGCTCTTTTTTCTGCCTAAAATATGTTAATAAGTAAAATGGCGAGTTACACCGTGGTACAAAGTCCAAGTTTAAGTGGGTGTTCCATCTGACGGTCATGCTCAAACGCGGAATTATGAGCATAAGTGTGCGACAGCGTGAAGAATTCACAGTACAAATCGAAAGAAGCGTAAGTGGAGTGAACAAGAATCCGGGCTAATGATAGCATGCGACTGCCTTCGGTGTTCGCAAAATCTCTGATTCCAAAGGCTCTGCCCGAAGTACACGACACTCACGTCGCTTGCGGCGGACGTACGAATCAATCCGACGCTCGACCGCGAACAGCTCCCAGTCGGACGTACTGTTGTCTGGTGAGAATACCAAAGTGGGTAACTCATAAGTAGCGAAGGGCATGTCTCAGGGAACAATAACATCCCTAATAAACCGTTGCTGTGTTCAAAGCAAACTGCAGCATGAGGGCAGCTCTATTTTTTTAATTTTATTTTAGAACGGGACCATTGTGGGATTTCCTTGTTGTCCGTCTGTCCTTGGCGGTGTAATAAATGTGAACTTCTAACTCAGTGAAATCGAAAGATACGACCATCTAGGTCACGTATTTTGATAGTCACATACTTACTCGTTAAAATTTGTAGGGTACATTCCGTTGGCGTAGAATCATGAAATTTGGGAAGAAGCAAGGTTTCATGCCACAAGAAAGGAAAAAAAGAAAAATTATTAATTTGTAATTATATCACATGAAAAATTATTTCTTTTATCATTTGTTATCCGATGTCAAACTTGAAATTAAAACTATCAGCAGTTCTGACGATAAAAGTCAAACATCATGATGGATAAATTCCGAAATGCATGATATAAGTAATAAAGTCATTTCTTGCCTTATGCTGGACTTTTACCATTGCGATCCATTCATCCTGAATTCAGAATTACTGATTATTGTAACAATATAAGATTTTCTAATGAACATCCTTTCCATTCAGAAGGATTAGGGATTTTTAAGGGAAAACAAGGAAAAGAGTAATAACAACTGCACCTCAATTTCGAAAAAGTTCCACTGTAAACAAAAACATATTAAACTCAATAATAGAATTTAAATCAAGTAATGAAAGGTTTTCCACACTAACATTTAAATCATCAAACAAAATTTGCACCATTTTAAATACACATGCACCAAAAAATGAGAAAAACGGAACACAGAAAGAGCAGACAGAAAATTCTTGTCAAACTGTGTCAGACACCATAGAGCATACTCCATCACAAAACACAGTATTACTATTTGGAGACTTTAATGCAAAAATTGGCAAAGAACGTGTGCTGAGATCAATAGCAGGAAAATTCCCTGCACATAAAAGAATCAACGCAAACACTCTATAGCCTACGCAGGCAGCAGAAAATGGTACGAAAATCTACATTCTTCAAAAACTTTCTAAAAAACAAACTACGTGGGTATCACGAAATCAGATTTGTGGCAACAAACAAACAAAGAAAAAAAACTCTATCACATTGCTATAAGAAGACACTCTGCAATGGAGGTACTCAATGTAAAAGATGCCAAGGGCACCAGTTTAGAATCAGACCACTGCTAATCTATCATTAAATTCAGGATTAGAGCAATGTTTAGAAAAAAGAACCGATACCAACACAGAAAGTTTGATATACAGAAATTATCTAGAGAAAATGATTACAAAATTCAGTTGGAAAAAAGAACAGCTAAATGTTGAGAAAAACATCAAAAATACATTATTGAGACTGCAGAAGAAACTATCCCTCTTAAACAGAAATGGAAACAAGCTTGGTAGAATGATGATTGTGGCGACTTAATTATAAAGTGACAACGAGGATGGGTTATGTGGAATGAAAATAAAAATGATAAGAACATGGAAAATTTTATAGAAGCAAGGAAACATCTATCGAAAGGTCTCAGAAAGATCAGAAAACACCATATCAAAGACCAACTACGTCAGTTGAGACACACTTTAAAGGAACTCTTACAAAACATTCAGAATAGTTCAAAAAAGTATACACCATCAATTTTAGAGATTATAGATCCAAAAACAGAAAAGACGGCATATAATAACACAAAGAGCTGCAAAATACTTGCGGACTACTTCAAAGAGTTACACAACTGCAGTCCACCAAAAGAAGAACTTCATTTCGATTGCCAGAAACAATAGAGGAAATCAAAGATATCATAAAACAATAAATGATAAAGCATCAGGAGAAGGCAATGTAGTTGTTGAGTTGTGGAAACCGCCTAGTGACAATATTATTCTATGTCTTATAGAAATCATTAATGAAAACTGGACAACAGATAGCTTACCATCTGAATGGACATCGGCATTAATAAATCCACTTAAAAAAAGGAAATAAAACGGATCCTAACAATTGTAGATGGATATCTCTCTTCAAATGAGATATACGTTATTGTCTATGGCACTTTTAACGGGAGCTGAAGAAAACTCAACCCAAAACTAGGAGAGTACCAAACAGGAATTAGGAAGAGAAGGCCTTGAGCACAGCAAACATTAAATCTAAAGAACATAACACACATGAGGAAAATCTGTGTCTTGAAATAGTTGACAGAATTTTGTAAATTAAAAAAAAACCATATGATTCCACTGATAAAAAATGCGCTGATGAACATTTTAAAGGGATTCGAATTCGACAATAACACAATAGAAATAATTAAAGGACCTTTTACAAACACAACATCAAAAGTAAAATTTATGAGAATAACTGTCAAAAACTTTTGAAATAAAATTAGGAGTAAGACAGGGAGATGGTTTATCACCTCTATTTTTCAACTGCGCTTTAGGGAAGGTAGTGAGAGAACGGAGAAAATCTATCAGCAGTACAGATGTCCAGCTAGGAGGAAACACAAATAAAATCGCCATACATTGTCTAACTTTTGTGGATTATATGGCGTTAATGAGTGACTCACTGGATAGTGCCAAAGAACAAATCATAAAATTATAGAAAAAATAGGACTAAAAATATTGTTAAAAAGATTTCATGACAAATATCAATAACGCCGCTCCAAATCTTAAAATTCATAATAACACAATATCTAAAACAAACTATTTTAAATACCTAGATGAATGGATAACAAGCAATACAAAAGAAAAGATAGCCAAAGAAAAAAGAGTACTTGTAATGGAAAGAGCATTCGAAATGACAAAAAATATAACAAAATAACTTTCTCATGGGACACAAAACTAAGACACTATCAATCAATGATAATCCCTGAAACACTGCATGCAGCAGGAACACTTAAACTAACTTGATTTAGGGATCTCGAAAAATTGGAAAAGTTTGAAAGAGGAATTCTAAAGAAAATATTGGGACCTAGAAGTTATAGTAATGTTGAATACAAATTAAGATCAAACAATGAATTCTATTACGAAAGAGAAAAAGTTAACTGATGTAATGAGGAAAAGAAGACTACAGTTTTATGGCCACATATATCGAATGGATAAGAATTAACCAAACAGGTCTTCAGTTCAATAAACAGCTACAAATCCACACCAGTATGGTTCACTGAAATTTAAAAAGTCATGAAAAACACAAGGACATAACAGATAACAGGAAACCTTTTAGAGATCAAAACAAAAGGTAGGATTTCAGGAAAGAAAGAGGTCTGCAAAAGGAAGAAAGCAGATCTACGAAGAAAAGAAACGACACTCTCAAACGACGAAGGAACTCTGGGAGCAACGAAAATTATATACAAAGAAGCAAAACCAAAGTTTATTTATCGTTCCCTCCTAAAGAGTTATTCGATTAAATAATAAATAATAATAGTCTCCTGCTTCCTGCATGACTTTATTAAAACATTCTTGAAGATCGTGGAATCCCTGGTATTGATATCTTGCCAGTACCAATCTCGATAACAGGAAAAAATGGTCCAGATTCTGGAAACCATCAATGCGAAAGTCCTATTCGCAATTGGCAACTTTTTTTTTTTTTTTTGAAAACTGTGCCGCTAAGCGGTGAATCGTTGTCGCAACGCGACTGCCACCTGGTTGCAAAGAGCTGGATCCTGAGCGGGCGAAGCAATGAGTCTGTTAATTAAAGTGTTTCCGCAAAACCTGACTGGGTGTGGAATGTAACAGTTCATGTGATTGAAGTTTTATGTTAACTCTCGGTATGTCTGAATTGGTGTGACTCAGTTCACCAGAATAATATTCTTAAGCTGGTAGACACCGAATTTAAGTACTGGTTCTAGTCCTAAATTTACCAGAGAGAAAATGAGCTGTTTCTGCCTGTCAGTGCCACTGTAGCGGAATTTGGTGATATTGTGCCTCTAGTGTGTCTGTAGTTTACCGTTACAGCAGTAAGCTTACTGCGGATTATATTTGCCGTTTGATATTTATGGCCTGCACGTGCGATGAAAAGCAGTACTGAAATAGCTATACACTGATTAGCCAGAACGTTAAGGCCACATAGCTAATAGCTGGTACGTCCACCTTTGGCTCTTAAAACAGCGGTGAAGCGTCGTGTCATCTTGGTAGGTCACTGGAAGGAGTTGGCATTACATCTGTACAGTCAAGTCATCTAATTCCAGCAAATTCCGGGAAGGGTGACGATGGAACCAGAAGCCGCGTTCAATTACATCCCAGATGTGTTTCATCGGGTTCAGATATGGCGAGTTGGGGGGAGGGGGGGACGCACGTCAATTGGAACACTGTGTTCCTCGAATCACTCCATGCGACTCCTGGCCTTGCGACGTGGTGTATTATCATGAAAAATGCTACTGCCGTCGGAAAACATGATAGTCATGAAAGGGTGTAGGTGGTCTGCAACCGGTGTACAATACTCCTTAGCCGCCATGGTGCGTTTCATGAGCTCCACTGAGCCCTCAGATAGCCACGTACGTGTTCTCCAGAGCATAATGGAGCCTCTGCCAGCCTGTCTCCATCCCACAGAGTACGTGTCAAGGAGCTCTTCCGCTGGAAGACGACGGATTCACGCCCTCCCATCCGGATTATGAAGGAGATATCAGGATTCATCAGACCCTGCAATACTCTACCACTGCGCCAACGTCCATTGCCGATGGTCACTCGCCAATTCCAGTCATAGATGTCGATGTCGTGGCGTTAACATTGGTACACGCATGGGTCGTCGGCTGCGGAGGCCTATTGTTAGGAGTGTTCAGTGCTTTTTTTACTCTGTGCAGCATTAAAGTCTGATGTTAATTTCGCCACAGTTCGGCGCCTGTCCTGGTTTACCAGTCTGCCCAGCCTACGATGCCTGACATCTGTATTGAGGGGTAGCCGCTCAGACCCACGACGTCTGGACGTGGTTTCACTTGGTTTCGCCACGTGTTGAAGACATTCCTCACAGCACTCCTTGAATACCCGACAAGTCGTGCAGTTTCCCAGATGCTTGTGTCGAGCCTCTGAGCCATCACAATCTGCCTTCGGTCAAACTCAGATAGATCGCGCGCCTTCCCTATTCTACACGCGGACACCACGCTCACTGATACTATATGCATCTTGCGTACGTCTGACCAGTAGCCATTTCTCGCCAGGTGATGCTGCTATCGCCTGGACTGGTTTATGTCGACAGTGGTGGTCATAATATTCTGGCTGATTACTGTACGTTGTCCTTATGCAACAAGTTGTAGGATAGTTTTAATTCTGAAAGTCTTTCACTCTTCAACGTTTGTAATATTGGCTGCGCTCGCTCGTTGCCTTGCGTGGACGCAATTTATCTCATGAGAATAGTATTAACTTCATTCATTTTGTTTTACATGTTTCAGTTAAGAAATTTCAATTTGAGCATTGAGTTCTAAACTGCGCTTATTACGTAGTACGTGTCACTGCAACAGTGTCTGTTTTAATAAGCTTGTTATTTTATTGAGGTAACTGGGGAATTTACATCCATATTAATCTAAATGTTCTGGTACAATGAGGAAGTGAAGGTACTTAAACGAATTGGTTCGAGGCTGTATGAAGTGTTGTATCTGAAACTAGTGTGGTATCCTGTGGTCGCAATGGCTTTACTCCGAACCATTGTCTGTCCATGTACTGTGAGGCCTAGTGGAACTCGCTTGTGGCATCTTGTCGTCAGGGCACGAGCTCACGTAATCAGAAGAAATGTTTTTTAAATGTATGGTTGTCTAACATAAGTTAGTAGTTGATTATGTATTTTACTATCTTTTCTTCTTATTCTGCTGGATAAAACTAATGTATAAATGTTTGAAACTATCATTCTGCACTCATTTCACCCAGAACTCGCTCCACCCTGTCCTGTAGTACAAAACGAATGTAAGATTTGTAGCAGTTATTTTATAACGAAGAGAAATAAAAATTTGCGTGGAATTTTTTAAAAATTTGTTTACAGATTCAGTTAACCTAGAAAGGTCAGGAACCATCATGGTCCGTATTACATCTTTCTAGGCAATCTACATAATCTACATTACAGTCATTCAGATAAGTTTCACCTAATATACAACAATTAGAAATTATTAAAGTGCAGAAAAAACACGAAGTACCGTATATTAGTACATGAGAAGTACAACAATAAAGACAAATTACAGGTTGAACTTTGTGAAACATAATGAAGATAGAGGAAAATAAAGTTATGTGGCAAATTGAGAAATGAAATGAGAAAAATATGTAACTGGGAGAACATGTGAGCATTTCGATTACTGTTTGATAGAGGCAGAAGTGACCACATGCGTTTACTTTTGGAGAATTCTTATGAGGGTAATAAAAGGAAGTACTTCTGCTTCTTCTCAAAAGCCAGAGGGCATTTAACAGTGCGCAGGTTGCAGGGTAGTTAATTCCATAGGCGGACAGTGAAGGGGTTTGTGGATGTTTTTTCGTTTTATGGACAGGCACAGCTAGGGAACTAAATAAGAAAGATCTTGTGTTTCACTTATGATGAATTAGCATTATTTATGGGGCACTGCAAGATTAATGTTAATAACATGTTTTGTTCAATACAGTTGACCGAAGACAATATTTCTCTTCTTTTTACAAAGGAAAGTATGTGTTTCATTATTTTAAGTATATTTATCTTACTTTCCATGGCTGGAAATTAGTTGTTTTTCCGTTACCTTAAATTCAGTCGTGATATCCAGATCTTTTCATATGCTATCCTCTTAGAAAACAAGGTATGATTACATCTTATCAACATATGCTTGTAGCTTGCTATTCACAAAACCAGGCTTATACATAATTCACTATTGTATATTTAGATCGTTTCATTCCAATGTGCTCAAAAGATATACGTAAAGTTTAACAATTTTCTCCTTCACTGCATTTTTAATGCGGCTGAAAGACACAAAAAACGAAATCTTCTGAAGATTTTTGGCCTAATTTTATCAGAAATGTTTGAAAGATGACAGTTAGCTCGATACATTTATTTTAATTTGCTGTTCTTCCACTCGAACCAAAGCAAGTCGTACCGTCCGAGTGAAATGACACAAAATATCAAACTCAGGAAAATCCTCTCTATGAGAAGGCTAACATTAACATTATTGAAAGTAGTCATAACTGAAGCAACCAGAATTCAGTAGCTCTATATTGCATATTTGATTAAATAATTCCCCTCATTTTAATCCTAAATCATACAGTAAGAATTGTCATCTTTGGAAACCCACTGATACCATCTGCAGATGCACTAGTTTAAAATTTTTGATCCTACAAAAAATTCACAGCTACACGTATTTATCTTAGTACCTTATGATGGCGCAACATCCGAAAATAGGTTTTATTTAATAAAATATTATATAACTAAAATAGTATATATTTTAGACAATTACAGCAGTGTCGTCTGTTTCTTTCATTCTTTCTATATAAAATATTCTTCCAAGAACCGACCGAACAGTCAATCAATGCAATTAGTACATCGTTAAAGAGTAAAAACTCTTGTCTGTAAGATGAAATATCAAGTATTATTACGAAGATCAGCGCAACAAATCAGTCATCTGAAATGGAATGCGTAAGTTTGAGGGAGGAAATAGTGAAGGTAGCAGAGGATCACATAGGCAAAAACACAAAGTTTACCAGAAATCTTTGGATATGACAGGAGATACTGAATTTATTTCATGAACGGATGAAATATAAAAATGTAGCAAATGAAACAGACGAAAGGGAAAACAAATTTCTAACAAGTAGATTGACAGGAAGTGCAAAATGGCTAAACAGGAATAGCCAGAGGACAATAGAAGGATGTAGATGCATACAGAACTGGGGAAAGATAGATACCGCCTGTAAGAAAGCTAAAGAGACCTTTGAAGAAAAGAGTAGCGGCTGTATGATTATAAAGAACTCAGATGTTAAACAAATACTAAGCAAAGAAGAGGACACCGGAAAGCGGAAGGAGTGTATAGAAGGTCTATGAAAGGGAAATGAACTCGATGGCAATATTATTGAAAGGGAAGAGGACGTAGATGAGGTGAGAGATATGATACTGCGAGAAGAATTTGACAGAGCAGTGAAAAACCTAAGTCGAAACAAAGATCTTGCAGCAGACAATACACCGACACATACTTTGGGAGTGTCAGTCATGACGAAACTATGGCATTTGGTGAGCAAGATGTATGAGTCTTAAAGAAGAACGTAATAATTCCAATCCCAAAGAAAACTAGTTTAACAAGTCATGGTCGCAAATTGCTGACACAACCTAAAAGAAGAATCGAAAACGTGACCTCAGGAAACATCAGCCGGAAGCCGAAGAAATGTAGAAGCACGCCAGCAATGTTGACCCTACGACTTCTTGTAGAAGATAGGTCTAGGAGAGTCAAACCTAGATTAGCAGCGTTTGTAGAGTAAGAGAAAGCTTTTGACTGGAATACACTCTTTGAAATTCTGATGGTAGCAGGGTAAAGTACAGGGAGCGAAAGGCTATTTACAAATTTTACAGAAACCAGATGGGAGTTATACACTGTGGTGGCAAGTTATTGTATAACGATATGCTCATATACAGACTGCGGTACCATCGCGTATACAAGGTATAAAAGGCGGAGCTGTCATTTGTATTCACGTGATTCACGTAAAAAGGTTTCCGACGCGATTGTGGCCGCACGACGGGAATTAACAGACTTTCTTCTTGGAATGATAGATGTAATAGATACATGGGACTTCCCATTTCGGGAATCGTTAGGGTATTATGTACACAGAGGTCCACAGTGTCAAGAGTGTGTCGAGAATACCAAATTTCAGGTATTACCTCTCACCACGAACAACACAGTGGCCGAAAGCCTTCACTTAACGACCGAGACCAGCGGAGTTTGTGTAGAGTTGTCAGTGCTAACAGACAAGCAACGAGGCATGAAATAACTGCAGAAATCAACGTGGGATGCACGACGAACGTATCCGCTAGGACAGTGTGGCGAAATTTGGCGTTAATGGGTTATGAAAGCAGACGACCGATGCGTCTTTGCTGGTAGTACGAAATCACCTGCAGCACCTCTTCTGGACTCGTGACCGCATCTTTTGGATCATACATGACTGGAAAACTGGCCTGGTCAGATGAGTCCCGATTTCAGTTGGTAAGAGCTGATGGTAGGGATGGAGTGTGCCACAGGCCCCCACGATGCTGTGTACTCAAGTTATCAACAAGGAATCTACATCTACATCTACATGGTTTCTCTGAAGTTCACACTTAAGTGCCTGGCAGAGGGTTCATCGAATAATTTTCATACTACTTCTCTATCATTACCCTCTCGAATGGTTCAAAATGGCTCTGAGTACTATGGGACTTAACATCTGAGGTCATCAGTCACCTAGAACTTAGAACTACTTAAACCTAACTAACCTCAGGACATCACACACATCCATGACCGAGACTGGATTCGAACCTGCGACCGTAGCGGTCGCGCGGTTCCAGACTGAAGCGCCTAGAACCGCTCGGCCACACCGGCCGGCCTCTCGAATGGTGCGTGGGAAAAAGGAACACCTAAATCTTTCCGTTCGAGCTCTGATTTCTCTTATTTTGTTATGATGATCATTTCTCCCTAAGTAGGTGAGTGTCAACAAAATATTTTCGCATTCGGAAGAGAAAGTTGGTGATTGAAATTTCGCAAACAGATCTCACCGCAAAGAAAACCACCTTTGTTTCAGTGACTGCCACCCCATCTCGCGTATCCTATCAGTGACACTCTCACCCCTTTTGCGCGATAACACGAAACGAGCTGCCCTTCTTTGCACTTTTTCGATGTCCTCCGTCAATCCTATCTGGTAAGGATCCACAACGAGCAGCAATATTCTAGCAGAGGACGGACTAGTGTCTTTTTAGTGGGTTTGTCGCAACTTCTAAGTGTTCTGCCAACAAAGAGCAGTGTCTGTTGCGCCTTCCCCACAATACTATCTATGTGGTCTTTCCAATTGAAGTTGCTCGTGATTGTAATTCTTAGGTATTTAATCGAATTGACAGCCCTTAGATTTGTGCGATTTATTGTATACCCAAAATTTATCGGATTTCTTGTAGTACCCGTGTGGATGATCTCGCACTTTTCTTAGTTTAGTGCCAATTGCCACTTTTCGCACCATACAGAAGTTCTCTCTAGATCATTTTGTAATTGGAATTGATCGTCTGATGGTTTACTAGACGGTAAATTACAGCGTCGTCTGCAAACAAACTAAGGGGGCTGCTCAGATCATCACCTAGATCGTTTATGTAAATCAGGAACAGCAGACGGCCTATCACTCTACCTTGTGGAACGCCAGATATCACTTCTGTTCAACTCGATGATTTACCATCTGTCACTACGAAATGTGACCTCTCTGACAGGAAATCACGAATCCAGTCACACAACTGAGACGATACTCCATATGCAAGCAATTTGATTAATAGCCGCTTGTGAGGAACGGTATCAAAACCCTTCTGGAAATCTATGAATATGGAATCCATCGGAGATCCCTTGCCGACAGCACTCGTTACTTCATGGGAATAAAGAGCTAGCTGTGTTGCTCAAGAATGATGTTTTCTGAATCCGTGTTGTTTTTGTATCAATAAGTCATTTTCTTTAAGGTGATTCATAATGTTCGAGTTCAGCATATGGTCCAAAATCCTACTGCAAATTGAGCTCAGTGATATGGGTCTGTAATTCAATGGGTTACTCTTATTTCCTTTCTTGAATATTGGTGTGACCTGTGCTACTTTCCAGTCTTTAGGAACAGACCTTTCGTCAAGTGAGCGGTTGTATACGATTGCTAAGAAAGGTGCTATTGCGTCTGCATACTCTGAAAGGAACCTGATTGGTATACCATCTGGACCGGAAGACTTGCCTTTCTTAAATCGTGTGGGATCGTGTGGGCGGTGCGTACGTGGAATGGACTGGGTTCTGAGGTCCAACTGAACCGATTATTGATGGAAGTGGTTATGCTCGGCTATTTGGAGATCATTTGCAGCCATTCATTGATTTCATGTTCCCAAACAACGATAGAATTTTTATGGACGACAATTTGCCATGTTACCAGACCTCAGTTGTTTACGATTTGTTCGAAGAGCATTCTGGACAAATCGAGAGAATAATTTGGCCTTCCATAGAATATTTATGGGACATAATCGAGAGGTCTGTTCGTGCGTGAATTTCTACATCGGCAACACTTTCGCAATTATGGACGGCTATAGTGACGGCATGGCTCAGTATTTCTGCAGAAGTCTTCCAACGTCTTGTTGAGTTCACGTCACGTCAAGCTGCAGCACTATGATGGGCAAAATGAGGTCCGACACGATATTATGAGGTATCCCATGACTTTTATCACCTCAGTGTAAGAGCCGAGAGGCATGAAAGGGAAGTAGTGTTTGAGAAGGGAGTCGGACGGGGGGAGTAGCTTATCCCCGACGTTATTCAGGTTGTACAGTGAGCAAGCAGTGAAGGAAACCAAAGAAAAATTTGGAGGAGGAATTAAAGTTGAGGAAGAAAAAATAAAAACTTCGAGGTTTGTTAGATGCAGCAAAGGCCTTGGAAGAGCAATTGAATGGAATAGGCCGGCCGGTGTGACCGAGTGGTTCTAGGCGCTTCAGTTTCGAACTGCGCGACCGCTACGGTCGCAGGTTCGAATGCTGCCTCGGGCATGGATGTGTGTGATGTCCTTAGCTTAGTTAGGTTTAAGTAGTTCTATGTTCCAGGGGACTGATGACCTCAGATGTTAAGTCCCATAGTGCTCAGAGCCATTTGAACCATTTTTTAATGGAATAGACAGTGTCCGTGAAGGTGGAATACGATGAAGGGTAACGGAATGTAGTCGAATTAAATTACGCGATGTGGAGGGAATCATATTACGTAACGAGACACTAAAATTAGTAAATGATTTCTCCTACTTGGGCAGTAGACTGGCAATGGCAAGAAAAGCTATTCTGTAGAAGATAAATTTGTTAACAGTGAATACAGATTTAAGTGCTAGGAAGTCTTTTCTGAAGGTATTTGTATGGAGTGTAGCCTTGTTTTCTTTTTTGTTCTCTTTTTTCTGACGGGTTTGATGCCTTGTATGGAAGCAAAACGGGGACAATAAGCATCAGCTCAGACGCTAATAGAAGCATTAAAATGTGGTGTTATAGAAGCCTTGTTTTCTTTTTTGTTCTCTTTTTTCTGACGGGTTTGATGCCTTGTATGGAAGCAAAACGGGGACAATAAGCATCAGCTCAGACGCTAATAGAAGCATTAAAATGTGGTGTTATAGAAGAATGGTAAAGATTATACGGTAAGATCAAGTAACTAATGAGGAGGCTTTGGAGGTATTGAATAGAGTTGGGTAGAAAAGAAACTTATGGTTCAACTTGAACAAAAGAAAGCATCTCTCCACAGGACACGCTCTGAGACATCAGGGACCACGAACTTACTATTGTAGGATGGGGAGGGGGGGGGGGGAGAATGTAGGTTGACACCAAGAGAAGAAAACAGTAAGCAAGTTCAGAAGGATGTAGATTGCAGTTGTTATTGGACGATTAAGCAGTTTGCACAGGATAAAGTAGCATGGAGATCTGCATCAAACAAATCTTCGAACTGAAGGCCACAGCAGGCTGGGGTGGCCGAGTGGTTCTAGGCACTACAGTCTGGAAATGCGCGACCACTACGGTCGTAGGTTCGAATCCTGCGTCGGGCATGGATGTGTGTGATGTCCTTAGGTTAGTTAGGTTTAAGTAGTTCTAAGTTCTAGGGGACTGATGGCCTCAGAAGTTAAGTCCCATAGCGCTCAGAGCCATTTTTGAAGACCACAATAACAACAGCCTGCTGTAATTTGCAAGCGTTTTAAATGGAAGAAATGTCACAATACTACTATCTCAATCGGCTCCTCTTGCCCTTGAACTACAGTATCACCCCGATTGACGCTGACGTCGATGTACGAAACAAAGAAAGCAGCAGAGTTGAAGCTGACTGTGACAGATATTTTGTTAAAAAACACGGGTGGAGGAGGTTTTACTGCGCGGCCTTGGGATACGCGGTGGATATGGCCTGACGTACCCGCGGGCAGTGAAACGAGTTTTCCGCCTGTTTGCAATCACCCCGCTGCGGTACATGACGTGCGCGGGCTGCATCCCCAGCGTTTGTACAGCTGTCATTATTTTCTGGCCTCGGGTCCGTATATTTTAGCCGCCGTATTTTTCTGTGCGGGAACTGCGGTTGTGTCAGTGGTGAGAAACGCGTGGGCCGACCCACTGTTTGCTGCCCAGGTGTGACGCCTCAGGTGTGATAGCGATAGGCGCAGTGTGTGATTTCGACGGAAGCGTTTTTATTGATGGTCCTCTGTGATGATATACTTGGCAGCTATATTAATTTATCTTCTTGTACTAACATTTGCTTACAGAGATTTACCTTAAAAATTATAGCGCCGAGATTTAAGCGAGTGAGGCTATGCGACAAGTAAATCTGACAATGTATATAATTGTTCAGGCGCTATTTACAAAGCTGCCGTAAAAGACCACAAAACAACGGCAAATTTCGTTGAGTGCTTTGTTTACAGTATGCCGAAAAACGTTAAATGCGGACATTAAACATTTATGTGGCTCCGTTTTTCAGTCCTTTATTTTCTGTTCCGGCGACTTGATTTCCTTATTGGCACTGAAAATACAGCGTACTTAAGTATACATCAGATTAAAAGCAGCGGACAAGTGACGTTTGTTTACAAAATTTATTTACATTTTCTTTCAGAGTATGTAACATTGTTCGCACTAGGAAAAAATGACATTATTAGCTACTCCAAAAATTTTCGATTATATTAGTACAAGAAAAATTTATTTTCATTTTCTATGTGAAAATATGGAACATACTGATAATTTAAATAACTCAGTTTATACTTTTATCTTGATCTAGAGTAAAATTTAAGTCTGCAAATCATATCTCCCCCCTACATACACACACGAAAACACACACGCGCAGTTACTATGCACATATAAATTCATCTACGAAGCAGAAGTACTTGTCAAGCCAGAACGACTTCAGTTTTTTTTAAGCTATTTGTGTACGAGTAACTGTAATTCCCAAAGGATGTAGTGAAACATTTCTGTGGGTTCGGTTTCCGCTCCTTTCTATGCAAGTTAAATATTGCTCAAGGGAAGCTGTTTTTGTGAGTACTTCTGTCATTGTGTATAAGTAATTTAACGTGGGGCTGTTACTGGTGTGAAAAGTTTCTTAAACAGGTGGATACATGGTACTAACCTAGCAACACTTTTCTGTACGATACTTGATAAATGAATAAGTACGCGGAAATTTTCCAAACTTTTTTTCTGTTTGACACAAACGAATGGACATACAGAAAGTAACCCATACTTGTGATGTTTCCATCAACAAAATTAGCAACTATATGTGGAGTAACATTCGCCACTGTCAAGAATTTGAAGAGATCTGGAATTTTGTGATTTCCAGTTAAAGTTATGATCAACAGACTCAGCTTGAAATTTGAACTTTCACTTACGCTCTATTGTTATTCAGAATTAAATAAACTAAGAGTTTTCTCATTTTAGTGATGGGTGGTTTACAGAGAGCCAGGAGATAATTTTTTGAATATTCCATTTATTTTTTGATTAATTTATTTATTGTTATGTTTATTTACTTATTTTTAATTAATTAATTTTTTATTTTATTTATTTATTTTTATTTTATTTATTTATTTTTATTTCATTTATATTATTTTATTTTATTTATTTATTTTTATTTATTTGAATATTCCTTTTATTGTTCCTTCGGGTGTTCCACCTCCATCGCGTTTCAGTCTGATATGGACACGATCGAATATAAAGAGCACGGAAGATCTCGTACTATTACTGAAGTAGGAAAAGGAAACAGGACGTAGGGTATCTGTAAGGGACGAGGAGACGAGACAAGAAGAGGCTTTAAATCCTGGACAATGTGCTCGACTGCAACATACAGAGTGACATGGAGAAGAAAGCGATGGAACACTTGAAACGAAGAGGAAGTGGAGTCTGTGACGCGCTCAGAAAATTGCTCCTTTCTTCGTATCAGTTACATACAAAGTGAATCGCTTGCACCTAAAGCCACCTATTTCATGTTTCTCCAAAATAATGTTACGGTTTGTCCAGTGGAAACTTAGGACGATTAACAAAAAATTCTGCTAAATGAAATTTTGTTATTCAGGTACCGTGGCTGAGATGGAGAAAGCCATCTAGACTCCAAATTGTGACTGACTCAAAAACTCATATCTGCATGTGTGTACCACCATTCTTAAATACATTACATTTTCCAAAACTTTTGAGAAGGTTTTCGGGTGACTTGGGTTAATTTACAAGGCAATTACATTCGTTATCTGCCTTGAGTTCGCCGGCCGGCGTGGCAGGACGTTTCTAGGCGCTTCAGTCTGAAACCGCGCGACCGCGGGTCGCAGGTTCGAATCCTGCCGCGGGCATGGATGTGTGTGCTATCCTTAGGTTAATTAGGTTTAAGTAGTTCTAAGTTCTAGGGGACTGATGGCCTCAGATGTTAAGTCCCATAGTGCTCAGAGACATCTGAACCATTTTTCTTACCTTGAGTTTTTATTTAATCACGCAGTTTTATCACCTGAAGACGACAATTATCACTTTGTAAGAAACAGAAGAACGATGTACACTTTTTAAACGACTATTTTTGCATAAAATATGCGAATACGACGGCATCTATAATGTATTCCACACGTCAAAGACGTGCGGACAAAAAAACTGACATACAGCATGCGTTGTTGTAATGACGCAAATGACGTGATCTGCTTCTTGATTAAAGAATTTCTGTTAGCAATTTCGTATTGTACAGCGCCTACTACGAATGCAATCCGATCCTGTCATTAAAAGTTTGTGTAGTACATTTACGTAATAGTGAATAAAAGGTAAAGTTTGTGTTCTTCATTAGATAATTCAGAAGTAATACCATGTTATGTGCAGATCAAGACTTTCTGTTAACCTTTTGGACATTAATTAGATTTTGATCTCAAATACTGTCATTAATCCTGTAGAAATCAACAATTATTTTTACTCGATATGCCAAAACGGCAAAAAATTGATGTGTATATTTCGACAGAATAAAAACAACCATGTAATGATACGGTGCAAATATGAAAGATGGTTAACCACTGTGTATATATGTGCACCATATTTCAGACACAGCAGAGAGGAAATGGAAGTCAGAAAGCATCGCTGCAAGGCGCTAAACAAATGTCCGATTTGCAGCCAGTCAGTGAGGAAACAGGTGAAGCGAAGTAGTACATTAATACGTACACTCCACAGACAGGGAATAAGTTTCCCTTCAATGCCTTGTAATATATTTAGTAGGAACGATCTATAGTAAAATTTTACATCTGGTTGAAACAACAGATTGTACTTCCATTTATTGCTCTGATGAGAATTTGAATATATTTTTGCATTCCCTACGTATCATTCCCATAAGAGGCCAAAAAAATTTTTAGAGACCTTTATGAAACACAATAACTGATTTTGCACGTTGAAGATGTATGATTAACGTAATATAATTTCATTTTCATGTGCCATGTCAGGATTCTTAAAGATTTTATGTAATACAAAAGTCAACATCATGCTTCAAACTTGTAGTTCTAAATTTAAAATCATATTCTGTTGTACTATTTTCGTAGAAGAGACAGAATTTAGTACACAAAAATAAAAGAAAGACACACTAACTTAAGACTTATTCTATCATATAAAATCCAAAGAAAAACTCACAAGCCAATGGTCTTGCAGCCGTTTGGATGAAAAACGCCTTGTGCCACATTCTCTCTTATGCGGTGCTGGACTATCACGTTGCACAAACCAACAATAGTCGGCCATTATGGATGTACTGCATAGCCCCTGATACCACTTTTCCATTTATTTAAAGTCTTGATGGAACCTCTCGCCCTGCGCTTCATGCACTGTCCTGAGATCTTTTGGAAACTTGTCTAAATATGAATAAAGGAAGTGTACATTCAGGCCCAGATTGCATCCTGAGGCTTCATATTGTTACAGTATGCTGTTTGTGTGATCCACATAGTTTGAATCCTTCTTATTTCCCACCTTTGAACCACTTTCTTGAGGATTCATACAATCTTCAAAACATTTTTCTTTACTTAGTTCCTTGATCTGCGCCCCTGCAAAATTACCCTTCATGATTTATACCTCTGAGAGGGCAATAAATTTGTTGGTTAAGTATGTAAAACAAATGCCATTTTTATCTCGTACCTTAGTAAATTGCTTCATTAGTTACAGGTTAATAAGCAAGAGCGATAGCAGAATTTTCTGTGGACCTTCTGAGCTCTTCTTGACGATGATCTTGAATCCTAGAGTCAGTGTGCGTCTTCGAGGCCATGATCGTATTGTCCTGTGGTTCTTTTACATATGTAACACGGGTACCTGGTATAACCCTGTTGTTGTCCAAACAACGTACACAGACCCTTCAGATCACCGCAGATCGTCCATAGATGTTCCTTGTAACTCACTTTTTCTAGTAGCAGCTCTAGGTACTCTTATGTGCGCATGAGATGGACAGAATAAGTGACTGGGACTGACACTAGAGTGTTGTCGTTACGTAGCAACCCATCTTTTAAACTTCTCCTACTTTAGTCTATTAAGAGTCTCCAGCCCGCTACCTTGCACTCTACTCCAAACATGTTGAGGAAGTCTGGAATGTCAGTGAAGTATGCTAAACAATCTTCCTGCCTAAAATAGTTGAAAGTCCTTCTGTCTGTGTCTCTAAAATGTTACACCTGTTCCTGCAGCTAGTTAGTTCTTTTCCTCCAGTTTTGGCGCTATGAGTTCTGAAGTATCCTTTGGAAGATTTAAATCTGTGACCAAATAGTTCAGCTCAAGTCGTGCGAAAGGTTCCTGTACACATGCCCAATCAGAATCTTCAGAAGGCCTATCTGGTTTACAGTTTTATTCGGCATGCTGTTCTACGAAAGTTCGTTGGTGGTGTAGGAACAGGAACACCAGAATCAGGTCTGTTTTTGTTTTTCGTATTGAAGCCCTTTGCTCTTCAAATGCAGAAGTAGCTGTCATCCAGGTAGTTCTTTGGAGAACGCTACGTCATTCGAAATCCAAAGCTTTCTCCATTTCTTAACTCCGCAACAGAAGCGCTACTCTCGTTATCAGCGGTCCATGATTTATCTCGATACCCCTGTCTTATACCAAAATATAAAAGTAATACAAACACTTTTAACAATCAGCTTATGCTCCGTCTGTGTGTGGCGATCATAACGTCCACAGATATAACGGTATATAACTGGATTGTTCAAGCGCTTTTCCCTCTGCTTGGTTACAGCTCAACAAATAAATCGACACTGAAACATTCTTACAGATTCACGTGCTCAGCGCTAACTGAGTAACTCGTATCTGATTCCCCTTATTATAACAATCTAAAGTGCTTCCACCAGCTAACATGTCATATATATTAAATTTATCTGGAAGCAGAGCAATGCAAATTTAATTACTTCCAATTTGCCGTTTACTTTTAACTAAATATTTGTGCTGCTGTTTCATTGGGCATATTGTATTTTTAATATTTTAATTGTAAATATAGAAATTATAAAAAACTAACTGCGATAGGACAAAAACAAGGGCATTTTTCCGATTCAGGTGAACAAGTCAACAAAAAATATATGCCATGGTCGAAAAAGGAAAATCCATGTGACCTGTGTAATATTGCACTGATTACGATTCGCAAAAAGGCTTGTAAGGAGCCGTTATTGTCTCGCCATACCCTCTGAAGTACGGATTGGCATGGCAATAGAACATTAAACACTTCTTATCTTACAATAAAATTGTATAACAAAACTTTTATGAATTTACAAGATCTTCTACTGTAGCGTCTGCCGCTTCACTGCAACTTATCGACAGTACTTCAGTCAGATTTCTTTGAGCTCAGTTTGGCATTCAGTGCTGTAACTACTGTATTTTCAGTTTTGTACTTGGCGAGTTACGTTGTCTCTACCTTTATTTTCTTTGGTAAGCATAAATAATAACGAAGTTTCCTGATGCACTTTATTTACGTTGCCTTTCGTAAATTTCTCCTTGCGTATTCTCTTTTCTTACGAATATGACGATTACTGATGCCGAAACCTGTCATTATAAGGATTAATGAAGGTATGCGATCTCGGTAATTCTGGGTACAAGTCACATAAGAATAATATTAAAATTTTTAGACTCATTATTATCCTCAATTTCTGTTATGTTACGTAGGTCCCAATTTTACCTTAAGAAACAGTAAACGTTTTCTTTTGGACTGACATTTGTCATTATGCGTTTCTCTACTGCCTTAATGTGTAGGCCTGTCTTAAGTATTAGTTCCTTGACAATGTGTATAGTAGCATTTATTTTTATTTATTCCCAAATATTCTCAGTTTCCCTTTTCAGTTTGTTGTTTCTTGCATTTATACCTTAGTTGGTTAATGGAGAAGACTCATTTTCTCATTTTACCTTGGGACTATGTTGAGTTCTGTCACTCGTTTTGCCATATATATATATATATATATATATATATATATATATAGGGACTATGTTGAGTTCTGTCACTCGTTTTGCCATATATATATATATATATATATATATATATATATATATATATATGCGTTTTTCTGCTGGATAGGTCAACCAGTATAACCTGCTGCTGGGAACTCTGTAATTGTGTTGGATGTGCCTACCTGTAGCATCGTATACGTTTGTTAACGGCGGCAGGAATTTCCGAGACACTGCACCAAGAGAATGTTTGTCTCAGCTGGACAAGCTTTGCAGAGAGATAACATATTGTGTCTTGCCATTTGATATAATAAAGGCGTTTCTTGTGGCGGAAACCTAATGTTCTGGTTTACCTTTTGAATGGAAATATGGGGAGGGCAATGAGTCCCCTCACACAAGACACTTAACACTAAATTAAGTGTACGAATGCAGGAGCCAGGGGACGGCAAATGGTCAGTCTCGTGCGCGGCTTCTCTTATTTAGTATTACATGATAATGGTATAAAACTCTGAAGTCACAGCGCCTTGACGGTGTGGCATCATATAAGCTCTGCAAAGCTCAGAAGTGTTGCAGTACAGATGGAGTACCACGTCACCAAGGAAATTCTAGACATGGTTTTACTTTACCATTTTGAAGGAATGCAGCTGACGACATTGCCTATTTGAAAAATGCCCCACATATCACATCGACGTGTAACAAGACGCTCATAACGACTCATCGATGCAGCATAGCGCCAGGTGACGGTACGTGCCTTTGCTGCCTGACACCTAAACAGTCCTTGGAACGCCGTTCGAGCCGCGCTGCTGTCAAAATACTTTGTGCAAGACTTGAAAGTTTCATCACTAAATATTACATCACACTGACTACGTATCGTACGGTTTTCAGCTTCACAAAATATTACAGTGTTCTTGTCATCTTTGTTATATAAAATCGAGTCCGCCTCATCCGCAGTTATGACACTTAATCTTTCCGGAACAACACGAATCTCCAGAATTCTTCTAGGTAACTGCGGCAGAATTATTTACTTATCTTTGTACATGGATTTACGAAAGCTGTCGACCTCTTTAATGGTTATTTCTTCTGTGGGTTTTCCTGTTTTCCTTTCAGTTGATCATACATAAGTTTTGATGAACTCTCACATAATCTCCTGTAGCTGTCCTCTTCAGATCACAATTTTCTGCCTCTGAATTTTGCCATCAGCTATTACTGTCTTGAGTTTCGAACACGTTTGTGTCTTCAGCGGAGCGAGTTTTAACAGAACTTTCACAGTTCTTAACGTTGCACTCCCATTGCGCCTAACCACCTTCTAACGATTTTTGGTGTCGGAAAGCGTAACCTCTCTAAAGTAACATTCTCTTTCCGGTTCTACTATGAGTAAGTATAATAGCTTTGGAGGACACGTTCACCATGAAATGATCAATCATAGACTAAAGAAACAAGCTACAAACTACAAGGGTGTGCTGAAATGTAATGCCTTCATTTTTTTTCTGTTCTCAATTTTGGCTGGAGTATTAAATGTGCTACATGTTACTCGGAAGACTTTCCCACTTCAGTGTTGCAAGTTACAACATTCTGCCGCTAGAGGGCTCTGAATTATAGCGTGTAACTATGTCAGTGCGTGACAAACAGCGTGCTTCAGTTCTTCAGAAAACTAAAACCACGACTTCGAGGAGTTCTTCCACATATGAAGCACGCTGTCCTTCAGCATGACAATGTCAGGCCAAACACGAACACTGCGACATCTGCAGCAATCCGACGCCTTGGGTTCACTGTCATCGACCATCCTCCATATCGTCCGACTTCACCAAAATCGATTTTCATCTGTTTCCAAAACTTAGAGAACACATTTGAAGACTTTGCTTTGATAGTGATGAGTCAGTACCAAGCAGATGAGAATCTGTCAATGAAGTCAAAAATTCTATGGAGACAGTATCAACGAACTGGTCAGATGTAATGAGAAATCGTCGCCAGGACGACTACGTTGAAATGAAGACTATGTATTCATTAAGGATAACGATGAGGAATGTTGTAAGTAGGCTGTTTAGGTTTTCTTATTGGTAACACCACGTAGCGCTCTGTATGAAAATCACTGGCTGTGCTGTGTGTAGTCTGTGGCTAGTTTGCATTGTTGTCTGGCATTGTAGTATTTGGCAGCTGGATGTTAACAGCGCGTAGCGTTGCGCAGTTGGAGGTGAGCCACCAGCAGTGGTGGATGTGGGGAGTGAGATGGCGGAGTTGTGTTAGCGGATGATTTGGACAGAGACAGTAAATTTGTAAGACTGAATGTCATGAACTGATATATATAATATGACTTTTGAACAATATTCAGCTGGCAGTAGTGGTGCTCGCTGTATTGCAGTAGTTTGAGTAACGAAGATTTTTGTGAGGTAAGTGATTTGTGAAAGGTATAGGTTAATGTTAGTCAGGGCCATTCTTTTGTAGGGATTATTGAAAGTCAGATTGCGTTGTGCTAAAAATATTGTGTGTCAGTTTAAGCACAGTCATGTACAATTTTTCTAAGGGGACGTTTCATATGGCGACCCTGCCAGGATACCTCACTGGAATCTTCTGATTTTTTCTTGTAGTTTGTGTAATTAGTGTAGCTTTTGTTTATTGCTAGTGTGTAATTGTAGAGAGAATCTCCTTTGTAGTTGCAGTCTTTCATTGTTGTACAGTAAAACAGTTGTGGCATGCAGGTAGATTTGCACCAAGTATTTCGCAGCTTCACTAGCAATTAACGAGATATTATTTTCAATGTTATGTTAATGTGTTTTCTTATTTTGCTCTTCAGATTGTGCTTTTCTGTGTTGTTGTGTGAAATATTGTGACAATAATGGCGTGTGAAAAACGTAATACTAGGCTCCAAAGTAAACTGAGAAATGACAGTGAAGACGAAAGCAGTGTGTTAGCGCCGCCGAGTAATGAATTAACTAATGTTCAAAGTAGTAATTTGGTAATTGTGCTTGGGGAATGGAGCGGGCGGCAAATAATGGTGTAGACAGTGAAACAAGTAGTGAACAGGGAAGCATTATCGATCGATCGGTCGGCCACAGCTCGCCTCAGGAATCGGGAATGACAGAACACAATATTGCAAATACTGTAGACTCAGGTTTTTGGTTCTCACCGTTTTCTCAAATAAGTCAAGACACATTTTCTGCTTGTCAAAATGTGAACGTTGCCGGTGAAAATGCACTGCCAAAAAGCATAGAGAAACAGATTCCAGACACTAATGCATTATAATTCGATTAATGCAACAAATGGAACAAAATCAGAGACAAACACAGCAAAAGCTTCAAAAGTTAGACACAATGGAACAAAATCAGAGACAAACACACCAAAAGCTTCAAAAGTTAGACACAATGGAATTCAGAGAAAAACACAGCAAAAGCTTCAAAAGTTAGACACAATGGAACAAAATCTTCGGAAGTTAGACACCACGCTTGAACAAACACGTGAAGATTTAACTACTGAGTTACATAACACTGAATCGAAATGTCAAAAAGTCTGTAATGACGTAAAAACACAAATCAGTGAGTATTTTCAACTTATTTTTTCGCGGCATGAAAATGCATTACAGAATCACGAAGCAGCCATAAAAGAACTGCAAACTATTGTTCATGAAAATCATGAGACCTTGCAAGCTAAAATTGACTCAGTTGCATCTACCGATTCGGTTACGCAACTTGCAAAAACTCAGCAAAACTTAAAGGACACAGTACATACTCTGAAAATTGGTTCAGAAAGACACATGGAGGAAATTTGTTCATTATCACAGAAAGTAGTTGAACTTTCGGATCAGCTAAATAATTTATCTACGAAGGTAGATGATAATCTGAATGACACAAAACCGGTAGTCTTTAATGACACAGAAGAGTGCGAACAAATTAGGAAATTCAAACAAAATCAGAATCAAATTAATAATCAACACCAAAGAGAAATCCGGGAAGTGCAGGATCAGCTGACACAGGTAATACAAGAATTACGTATTTCAGAGGACACTCGCGCTCCAATAGATGAAGAGGGACATAGAAATATGGAACAGCCACTAAATAATAACACAGGGCACTTCGGAAATTATGAAAGAAATTGGCAAGGTACGCCGAATTTTGAGATGGAACCGCCGAAACGACGTAACAATGACCGACATGCGACTCGCCGACATGATGATTTTGACTGTAAGCTGTTTATTACTACACGTAAATTCAAAACATTTAAAAATTCCTGCAATGACATTCATCCACAAGCGTGGCTTCATCAATTCTCTCATTGTTTTCCTCCCAACTGGTCATTAGAGCACAGATTAGAATTTATGTGTGGCTATTTAGAGAATGAACCAGCTGTAAGAATGCGATCGGTCATTCACGATTGCCACAGTGAAGGAGAATTTTATCATGCCTTCCTCTCAGCATATTGGTCTCAAGCTACACAAGACCGAGTAAAACATAGCGTCATAATGTTGAAACATTTCGAACAATCTGAATTTTCCAGTCTTGTGAAATATTTTGAAGACATGTTGCACAAGAATCAGTACCTGTCAAACCCATACAGCCCCTCAGAACTCATCCGCATTTGCTTAATAAATTGCCTGAACATTTACGACATATTATTTTGGCAGGACGTTGCAAAGACGACATTGAAGCTTTTCAGGGACTCTTACAAGAATTGGAAATTGACACTGACAATCGCGGGGCGCGAAAACAGGAATACAACAATTACAGGTTACATCAGTCACAATTCTGGGATGACAGAAATAATAACTAGACACGACAAGGCTATTCTTACAACGCAAATCGTGAACAAAACAGACACCACCCATATAAAGCCCACTGGCAGAGTAATAGTTGTAAGTAGGCTGTTTATGTTTTCTTATTGGCAACGTTACGTAGCGCTCTGTATGAAAATCACTGGCTGTGCTGTGTGCAGTCTGTGGCTAGTTTGCATTGTTGTCTGCCATTGTAGTGTTGGGCAGTTGGCTGTGAACAGTGTGTAGCGTTGGCAGTTGGAGGTGAGCCACCAGCAGTGGTGGATGTGGGGAGAGAAATGGCGGAGTTTTGAAATTTGTAAGACTGGATGTCATGAACTGCTATATACATTATGACTTTTGAACACTATTGAGGTAAATACATTGTTTGTTCTCTATCAAAGTATTTCATTTGCTAACTATGCCTATCAGTAGTTCGTGCCTTCAGTAGTTTGAGTCTTATATTTAGCTGGTAGTAGTGGCGCTCGCTGTATTGCAGTAGTTCGAGTAACGAAGATTTTTGGTGAGGTAAGTGATTTGTGAAAGGTATAGGTTAATGTTAGTCAGGGACATTCTTTTGTAGAGATTTTTGAAAGTCAGATTGCGTTGCGCTAAAAAATATTGTGTGTCAGTTTAAGCACAGTCTTGTATTATTTTTCTAAGGGGATGTTTCATAGTTACAGAGAAAGATCGCATTTCCGTAGTAATGAATATAACAGAGACAATAATAGAAACAGACAATATGGTAACCAGAACTATTATTATCACGGGAGACAGAATAACTTCAGACGCAATGGTCCACCGTGCAGTGATAATTAAGGGAGAAATTCTCCACCACCGATAAGAAAGAAAGTACAGGAACTACTGACATGACGACAGACGATATAATCGTAACGACAGACTTGAAATGCATGAGAACTGGCGAGATTCAAACAGGGCAGGGCCCTCTCGACAAGGTGAATTTGTAGAAGTTCGGTCTCCAAATCACAATAACGACGTGAGCCAACAAAGAGACAGACAATGACTCACACCGCAGGCAGCCACGTGCGCTGGCTGGCTCAGAGAAAAATAACATAGACGCTAACCTTGAAAAAAATTCCAGTATTCTTTACCGACGTATACGCCATGATAATTGCGTTCAAGTTGAAACTCTGAATACTGTGAAGAGTAAAGGATTACACCACATTTCACATGTAAAGCCGCTTATTGAGAGATAATCTGTTTTTTTAACTTAGTCGTTGCTATAAAATTTTTCAGTTCACATTTCTAATATGCTTTGTCAGACTTAGAAACTGTTACCATGCAATACTGTTTGAAGTTAAATATCCAGTCAAGAACGAAGAGAACTTATTTAAACAGAATTTATGAATGCATTGTTATAGTGAACAGACGACACAGTGTTGTTATTTGTACATTCTTGCTTGTTAGTTGCACGATTACGTAACGACTATCAGGCTTACATACTTAGAACATATACTGCCAATGAGATTTTAATGCAACATTTTGGTTTACTTGAAAAGATAGTCTTTATTTGAAGTACATTCGGTGAGATTAAAGATGACTTAGCATTTGGTTTCTTTGATAGCTACATGATTATATCATGACGCTACTAATATGTGACACAATTTACATTGTTGCTTTTGCGGTGTATCTGTTTTGTATCTGCACAGTTTTTCTGTATTATTCTGGAAAGTAAAACATGTTTTAGTAGTAACTTTCGTGGTATAGGTACAATGAGACAGCCTTTTCTGTAGCACAACAATGCGCTACATTATAGTACTTTCTTGATCACGATAAGGTACATAATAACTACGATTTCTACACGCAAAGCATTTCACTTTCGTTTATGATGAGGTAAGTACATTGACTTCAGCAGAACTTTGCTTACAGAGGACGATAACTACGACACTTCCACAGAATTATCTTACAGCAAGACTCACATTTGACACTACAGGACACGCATTTGAGACATTAATTTTGTACTTAAACCATTTATTTTTCAAGATTTTTGAATTACAAAGAAAGTTTTCCGTGATAAATTTCATTCCATTGCTGTAATCTGTAACACCTGAGGGTATAATTACATTAATCCTCAGGGGGTACACGCTTACTTTGTGTACCATGTATTGGGAAGCACAAGGAGAGTTAGCTAATATGGTATTTGCTTGTACAACTTTACACATCGGTACCATATTTCTCTAACACAGAATTACACAGCTATGTGATCATTTAACTGAGGGAGACAAATATTTATTTTGCTACATCAGTGACAGATGTTTACGTAATCACACAGTTGGATAACTTCACACTTATGAAATTGTACTTTATCTGTACTTTGTGAAATGTTCATATTTTTGCGGAACCATTGTGATACTATGAGAGCTTTGAATGATGTATTTGGTATGGGATCATGATTTTTAAAGCACGTTTGAGGTAGATGACACTTTTGACATGAGCAGAGAATTTTTTTTAGGTTTTGAAATTATTGGAGGAAGCTACAACGATTTTGAGATTTGGCTGAGGTTTTATGATGTTATGATGACGATGTGTATTACGCTGTTGCGGAATTTTTATGATCAATAAGCTGATGCTATATGAGGAATTCGATTATGCTACATATTTATTATGATGAAATATTGAAGAAGTGTCTATGAATATGTATATGTGTAATAAAGCAAGGAATAATGAGTAGTGGTTAGGGACTCTGTTTTGTGAAAAAGGATGTTGTAAACCGAGAATCGTACTTTAAGAGTTATGAAATGTGTGTATATGCGTGAATGTATCACTATGCTGGCGAAACTTTTTTGGACACTGTTATATTTACAGGATTTTGTTTCTACAGATTTGCAACGCAAATTCTCGACCTGTGAAATTTTTATATGAGACTGTCACTGTAGTGCAAACTGGTGTCGTAAATATTTCGGTAAGAAAGTTAAGTGACCACCTTCACGTAATGCGTCGTGGGCACACAGCTGCGCGACAGTCGCCTGGGAAAAAGCATTAGTGTCTGCCTTTCAGAGGCACAGGTGGAGAAAAAAAAAGAGGCCATTATCCTCGCTATTGACATTCCTTTGTAGAAAGCATCCCAAATATGGCACGCTCAAACTTGAAACATATGATTACACTGTGGAGCTCTTAATTTATGATATTTACTAAAATGCATAATGAAATGATGAGAAACATTTCTACATCTATTGTCTTTCTAGTTGCGAGATCGCTCAATTTGATTAATATCTAATTTCCAGCTCCACTGCAGCATTGGTTAAAATAAAATTTAATAGATGTACTAATATAAATATTTTCTGTCTACAGATCCAGTAAATAATAATTTTATGATACACTTCCAAAAAAAAATGAGGGAGCACAAAAAGACGTTTCCCTTCACAGGAACTGCATACATAATTTTCTTTTCAGGTACTTGGTAATAAGTTGTGGTGCACCAGTTTAATTACATAGACATTAAGATGTGATTATACAATTCCCTTATCTGCATTGTTGTCTTTAGTGTACTATTTTTTCTGCTTGTGGGTTTGTCATGTTTAGATATAAGTTATTACATTTACTGCTGCTTGCTTTGCCAATTTCCATTTTTTTGTCATTGCTGTTTGTATTAATTGTTTCATGCTGCTGCATTGCCTCGTCCCTTAGTTTATGCATCTGAGCTCAATAGATTTAAGTTAGCTTAAGAGGGGGTAGGCTATATAAGAGAATGAGTTGCGATGAACTGGAAGAAATGCATTGAGAAGTTATACGAAAAAAGTACAGAAAGCAGGCATAGATAGGACTTTTTGGAAATAATGAAGGACGAAGGGAGTTCTCCGAGAAGTGAAGAAAGTTTTGTTTGCAAAATACTGCAGTAAAACAAACCCTGTCCTTTCCTTGTGTTATCCCACTATGTGTTTGTGTAGCCTTGGGTATTTGTGTTCTTCCTGTCTTTATGTGTTTATCTGATGAGAGTTACGTTGTAGAATTTTTCTGATAATATGTTATTTACTTTGTAAAGATGTTTAGACACTATTTATTCTGTTTTGTTTTAATGCTCATGCGTGAAGTTGATGTTTCAAAAGTTACTCTGATCTTTTATGTATTTACATATGTCATAATTCCTGTAACACTGATGTATATGTTTATTTCTATTCTTTTGTAAAGCGCCTATTACTACAAATGTTATCGGTATTGTTACGTTCTTTAATGATGTATTTTGTACCTTTGTTATTGTATTCTTATGTTATAAAATTGTAATTGACACCAGCTCATCAAATTAAGTAACTTGTAAGTTACATTTCACTGCACACGTTTCTGTTGGTCATTGTATATGGACAATATGTGAGAAGTATGGACTGATAGTTTTGCACGTGTGTTAATAATTCAGCAAGGAACTGGATAACAACATTGTTGGTTCTAAGGACATTTCAAACAAATTTTTTGTGAGTGGACAAGTGGTGTTTATGGACTTGCTATATTCTCCGCAAGACTCTTCGATGGTGATTGTGCACCAGCAGAGTCGCAACAGATGGCTGCTGGCCGTCTCTACAAGGACTACAGTGGGTCTGCATCTTTGATGGCCCACCAATACCATTATTTCTACAAGGACTGCACTGGGTCTGCACCTCTGGTGGCCCACGAATACCGTAATCTCTACGAGGACTGCAGTGGATCTGCTCTGTGGTGACCTACCTACCAATATTCTTCAAAACTTCGACTGACTTTGCTGTGGGTTTGCCCTGGTGTGGCCCATTACCTGTCTGCATGTCAAGAGTCAGCACTGTCTTTCCGTTGAAAGGACAACACTACTTCTTCAAGACTGCATGGAAATACACTGCTTCCATGTGCATTTTCTTTTACTGCTCAGACTTTGAGAAAAACACTGCAATTTTACTGTGATGAAGGATCAGGACTGTCTATATGGACTGTGAGAAAATTTTAGCTTTTGACCAACATTGCATCGATAAGTGTGTGCATTTGATTTCTTTGTTATTGTAACTATGAAAAATTTTTTCAAATCTGTATTGGCCACTGCCCAAAACAATTTGTAAAATTTTTTGTGGGGAGCATGGGGGCTATGTAAGTTGGCTGTTTAGGATTTCTTATTGGTAACGCCACGTAGCGCTCTGTATGAAAATCACTGGCTGTGCTGTGTGCAGTCTGTGGCTAGTTTGCATTGTTGTCTGCCATTGTAGTATTGGGCAGCTGGACGTTAACAGTGCGTAGCGTTGCGCAGTTGGAGGTGAGCCGCCAGCAGTGGTGGATGTGGGGAACGAGATGGCAGAGTTTTGAGAGCGGATGATTTAGACAGAGACAGTAAATTTGTAAGACTGGATGTCATGAACTGATATATATAATAAGACTTTTGAACAATATTAAGCTGGCAGTAGTAGCGCTCGCTGTATTGCAGTAGTTCGAGTAACGAAGATTTTTGTGAGGTAAGTCATTTGTGAAAGGTATAGGTTAATGTTAGTCAGGACCATTCTTTTGTAGGGATTATTGAAAGTCAGATTGCGTTGCGCTAAAAATATTGTGTGAAAGTTTAAGCACAGTCTTGTACAATTTTTCTAAGGGGACGTTTCAATGTTAACAAGGCTTGCCTTATCTAAAAAAAATTTTAATAGTTTTTGCATAAAAAATTTGGAGACATGGTCAGCACGCCCTCCTACTGCACCGAAGAGGTTTGGTGGGCTCAGAGCTACATCCTGTTGGTAATAGACTTATTTGTGGGGCAATGGTCCTGCTACTTGCGAAGCCTAATTGGTTATGGGACGCATGGGTTCTGCTTCGTCCTAACTCTCCCTGGTTATGGGAGGTGTGGGTCCAGTATCCCCAGCACCAGGTGTTCGCCGCCGGTGGCACTCAGCATCTGGCTGTGTTTTGGCACCGAATAGTAAGGGGTAGAAATCAGAAATATTTTTATTAAAACTCTCTCGCATTGCTATACACAACTTGAAGTCATAACCAGAGGCAGAAATGGAAGTAGAAAGCAAGACAGTATGGCGCAATGGGTCAAGTCGACGACACTGTCTGACGAGTAAGGATGCACATTCAGCAGAAAGGAGACTGTCTCAGAAAGCCAAAGGAAGCGTGGTAAGGATATTGAGATATGTTACAAGAGACGCTATCTATTTCACAAGTGCACATAGCGAGGACCGACACAGCAGCTAAATGAATACAGCAGAATAAGGAGGACACATTAGTATTGGAACAACGATTCAGCGACAAAGTACCGTTGTCAAAGATGGCAGCCATGACGTCACGGCCGCCATCTTGGATGGCGTCACAGGGGGTGTGTCTGTGACGTCACGGGCGCCTTCTTGGATAACGGTACTTTTTCGCCGAATTGGTGTTGTTCCAATACTCACATTCGGTCATTATGAACTGGGCCTTGCATCTTAGCCTTAGCTCTCTTTAAATATCCAGCTCTCGCCATTAGTTGATCATTGGGATCAACAGCATTCACAGTACTAGCACTCGATGGCATGATTACGACACTGTACTACATCTATATCCTAGAATCTTCAGCGCTGTCTATGACATGGCCGAAGATGTACTCAAGATGATGGCCGCCTGACGAACTTCATTCTGCTCGCTTTCTATCATGTAATGAAGGAGAAACTGACTGTCTTCCAACATCATCACACCAGCAAAAGGGTCTCTTGGGAGTCCACATTCCTGTTCCACGCTCAGGCGCCTTCAGGTGCTGAAATCTGGGGAGGAGATCTACCTACTACACGACTGCCGACACCAGGTACATCGCTGGTGGGTCATCAAGGGGAGAATTCCGAGTGGGACTGAGTGCAGTCCAGTAGTCAACGCGAGAACCACTTCGTGCTGGGCCACGGCCGCTCCTCCTCGCCAGCAGTCCGCTGCGGCGCCAGGAAACTTTGATTCAAATGGTTCAAATGGCTCTGAGCACTATGGGACTTACCATCTGAGGTCATCAGTCCCCTAGAACTTAGAACTACTTAAACTTAAGCTAAGGACATCACATACATCCATGCCCAAGTAGGATTCGAACCTGCGACCGTAGTGGTCGGGTGGTGCCAGACTGAAGCGCCTAGAACCGCTCGGCCACTGCAGGAAATCTGGAAAATTATGGTAAGATCCTATGGGACCAAATTGCTGAGGTCATCGGCACCTAAGCTTACACACTACTTAATCTAACTTAAATTAACTTACGTTAAGGACAACACACGCACCCATGCCTGAGGGAGGACTCGAACCTCCGACGGGGGAAGTCGCGCGAACCGTGACAAGGCGCGGCACCAGGGTCTGTGACATCTTGAGCTGGGAGGATGTCAAAGTGAATAGCTTTCAGTCGTCGATTTTCAACCTTACTTCATTTGGCAACTTGTTTCAGCGTTTTACTACGCCATCGTTAGGCCCCTGACCGACGAGGAGGAAGAATCTACCTCGGTTGTGATGAAAACAGGGGTCAGAAATTGTGGTATTAGTAGATATCTACTTGCTACAGTGATCCCTTCAAACATCACGTGCCGACTGTTAGATCCGTAGTAAAACGCTGAAACTGGTTGCCAATTAAAATAAGGCTGAAAGGTATTCAATTTGATATCCCCTATCGGACAGGCGAGTCCCGCAACCATCCCTAAAAGGATGGACATACAGAGACTCTTATCCTGGGCGTGCAAACACTGAGCTGATTCGACGGACGTCAGCTAGACTCCAGCACGCAACTGAATGAGCAATAGCAGAGGCTGGTACGAAAGAACAACGACTTGTTGACACTGTGAATGAATGACTGAACTCTAATAATGTTTTAGTTGCGTCGTTGATGCTTCACAGATTCTCAAGATCTACTATGTTTTCAAGCAGAGGTGTATCCGCTCAGCTCTCTGTAGCTGGTTCCCAGCAGCGTGCGAAACCTACAGGGATGAAACTTCGTGGCAGATTAAAACTGTGTGCCGGACCAAGACTCGAACTCGGGACCTTTGCCTTTCGCGGGAAAGTGCTCTATCATCTGAGATACTCAAGCATGACTCACGCCCTGTCCTCACAGGAGAGCTTCTGTAAAGTTTGGAAAGTAGGAGACGAGGTACTGGCAGAAGTGAACCTGTGAGGACGGGGCGTAACTCGTGCTTAGGTAGCTCATATGGTAGAGCACTTGCCCGCGAAAGGCAAAGGCTTCGAGTTCGAGTCTTGGTCCGGCACACAGTTTTAATATGCCAGGAAGTTACACATCAGTGCACACTCCGCTGCAGAGTGAAAATCTCGTCCTTCACCTACAGGGATATCCACCAACTCTGCACCGATATGCAGAAACGTGGGTCAGTGCCAGGCTACGCCACTGGGCGAGAGGAGACACCCATATATGAATCAGCTGATGAAGAATAAAGGGTTTTCCTGTCTTGCAGCAGCCACAGTCGCAGCCAATGGACTCCTTTTGTCCTCATCAATCCAGCGAACCACGATGGCCAGGTGGGAAAGCGGGACGCCATCGTGACAAACCCAAAGAACGCCTCTTCCGCCACCTACCGCAGAAATCGCCAAAGTCTACACTTCTACGGAAGCTACTGGGCAACCTTTCGCGCTCACTGGAGTAAGGAATGCACGCCGCCAAAGTACACTACTGGCCATTAAAATTGCTACACCAAGAAGAAATGCAGATGATAAACGGGTATTCATTGGAAAAATGTATTGCTCTAGGACTGAAATGTGATTACATTTTCACGCAATTTGGGTGCACAGACCCTGAGAAATCAGTACCCAGAAAAACCACCTCTGGCCATAATAACGGCCTTGATAAGCCTGGGCATTGAGTCAAACAAAACTTGGATGGCGTGTACAGGTACAGCTGCCCATCCTGCTTCAACACGATACCACAGTTCATCAAGAGTAGTGACTGGCGTATTGTGACGAGCTAGTTGCTCGACCACCATTGACCAGACGTTTTCAATTGGTGAGAGATCTGCAGAATCTGCTGGTCAGGGCAGCAATCGAACATTTTCTGTATCCAGAAAGGCCCGTACAGGACCGGTCGTGCATGTCGTGAAATGTAGGGTTTCGCAGCGATGGAATGAAGGGTAGAGCCACGGGTCGTAACACATCTGAAATGTAATGTCCACTGTTCAAAGTGCCATCAATGGGAACAAGGGGTGACCGAGATAATAATCAATGGCACCCCATACCATCACGCCGGGTGATACGCCAGTACGGCGATGACGAATACACGCTTACAATGTGCATTCATCGCGATGTCGCCAAACAGGGATGCGACCATCATGATGCTGTAAACAGAACCTGGACTGATCCGAAAAAATGACGTTTTGCCATTCGTGCACCCAGGTTCGTCGTTGAGTACACCATCGCAGGCGCTCCTGTCTGTCATGCAGTGTCAAGGGTAACCGCAGCCACGGTCTCCGAGGTGATAGTCCATGCTGCTGCAAACGTCGTCGAACTGTTCGTACAGATGGTTGTTGTCTTGCAAACGTCCCCATCTGTTGACTCGGGGGTCGAGACGTGGCTGCACGATCCGTTACAGCCATGCGGTCAAGATACCTGTCATCTCGACTGCTAGTGATACGAGGCCGTTGGGATCCAGCACGGCGTTCCGTATTACCCTGCTGCACCCACCGATTCCATATTCTGCTAAGTCATTGGATCTCGACCAACGTGAGCAGCAATGTCGTGATACGATAAACCGCAATCGCGATAGGCTACAATCCGACCTTTATCAAAGTGGGAAACGTGATGGTACGCACTTCTCCTTATACGAGGCGTCAAAACAACGTTTCACCAGGCAACGCCGGTCAACTGCTGATTGTGTATGAGAAATCGGTTGGAAATTTTCGTCATGTCAGCACGTTGTAGGTGTCGCCACCGGCGCCTTATGCTATGAAAAGCTAATCATTTGCATATCACAGCATCTTCTTCCTGTCGGTTAGATTTCGCGTCTGTAGCACGTCATATTCGTGGTGTAGCAAATTTTAATGGCCAGTAGTGTAAATTTTGATCGGTGTTCGACTGACATCAGTAGCAGAGATCGTTGTGGCGGGCTGGCCCCACTCTGCTGGCAGCGGCCTCGGCATCCTGCCGCAGTCTTTGTGCAGGGGTGCCTGGCGGCAAAGATTAACTGCTCCTGTCGCAGGACAAACAGGCAGGAGCGGGCCGCGCCGCTAATTCCAGGTGACGTATTACGCGCTCGCGGTGGCCGACCGGCCAAAGGGCGAGCCCGGCCGAGGTGACGCGTCGCCCGCGGACGCACGCGCGTCCCTGCCCGGCGTGGCGGCTTCTCATTTAGACACGCAATCATACGCGCCGCCGCTCGCCAGCTCTTTGTGCTGGCCAATCAGCCGCGGTCTGCACACTCGGCCGGAAAGCTATTTCCTGCTTGCTCTTAATGCCGCGCTGCAGCAGTAGAAGCGCTGTTCCACACACGACAGTTCATTGTTCTTTTGTCAGCCGGATTTGAATCTACGCCCGTTGCGGGGCCTGTTTTATTATTTAGTGTTGGAATTTAATTTACCGAGCAATATGGAGAGGTCACGAAACGAGAGAGAGACTCAGTCGTACAGACGGAATAAAAGGTACAGGAGAGGAGGAAAAGGGGTGATGGAGGTGGGGAGTGGAATGAAAAAAAAAAAAAAAAGTTACGAGAGGGTTTGAGGGGTCACGTAGGCTCGCTCTCACCGGGGGAAGAGCTGCCGAATTTTAGACTGTGCGGTGTGGTGCGCTCACTAGCTGTTGCCAGAGTTGCGGCTGGAATGAGAACCTTAATTTTTCATTTTCTGCGTGGCGGAGTCGCGGCCCGACAAAACAGAAGGGTTCATTTTCGACGCCCGGCAGCGCTTTGCTCCCCTCTGCTCTTCCGCCCCCTGGCGCGTGCACAATAGTGTATCTGTCTGCGATTGTTGTGTGTGTGTGTGTGTGTGTGTGTGTGTGTGTGTGGACAGCGGTAAGCGCGTCTCACGCTACGCTGGACACGGGACGGCCCCGGGCTGTTACGGGGCTCTTTATCGTTCTGCAAATTACGTCGCGCTCTGTGGGCAGAGGCAGAGCCGTGCAGCGTTGTCACAGGGTCGCATCTGCCCAGCCACCGGCCGCCTTCTCATTTTTATGTGGCTCCTGAAGCGCTTTACGCAACCTATTTCTGACACCGATGCCATGGCGCGCAGTGAAACCGTATTGCACAATTGGCTGTGGAGGGGTACACCTTGTATACGTGACATGTTTAGGGACACGGGAAAAATATCGATAGTTATTGATATCGACGACTTTCATCTCGATACCGATTGTGATGTCACCGCCAGACACCACACTTGCTAGGTGGTAGCCTTTAAATCGGCCGCGGTCCGTTAGCATACGTCGGACCCGCGTGTCGCCACTATCAGTGATTGCAGACCGGGCGCCGCCACACGGCAGGTATAGTCTAGAGAGACTCCCTAGCAATCGCCCCAGTTGTACAGCCGACTTTGCTAGCAATGGGTCACTGACTACATACGCTCTCATTTGCAGAGACGACAGTTTAGCATAGCCTTCAGCTACGTGATTTGCTACGACCTAGCAAGGCGCCATATTCAGTAATCAGAATCAATTCTGGACAGATAATATTGTGAATCATGTACCGTCAAGAGCGACGTTCATCATTAATGGATTAAAGTTAAGTATCAAACTAATTATGTTCGCTTTCTGAATTCTCATTCCTTGTCATGTTCCAGACCTCACGTCAGTATAGTTCTTTCCTCCTCACGTCAGCCTGCGTGAGATAAAACGCGTGCATTTCGGCCTCCTCTAGTAGCACGGTGTTGGCTCTTCCGCCAAATACAACACCGATCATCTTTTTCTCAGTCAGTTTTCAACTCATACCTTTACTCATATCAGCCGGCCCTTGTGGCCGAGCGGTTCTAGGCACTTCAGTCTGGAACTGCGTGATCGCTACGGTCTCAGGTTCGAATCCTACCTCGGGCATGGATGTGTGATGTCCCTAGGTTAGTTAGGTTTAAGTAGTTCTAAGTTCTAGAGAACTGATGACCTCAGTTGTTAAGTCCCATATTTCTCAGAGCCATTTGAACTATTTTTTTACTCATACCACTTCCTTGTTGCAGGCTTTTATATTCCTTGGGAGCAGATGTTCAATCAGCTGCCTGTCCTGGGGAAACCTGAGTCCTTCGATATGTAGTCGCCGATTCAGGGAGAAACCACACGAAAACGAGCTTTAAGTGAAATTCCTGAAATTATTACTATTACAATAACTATTATTAAGTCCTGATTTGTCTCACCTCTCAGTAATTTTAAGAAGTCGATGAGAAAAATTCGTGGCTATGACAGCTCGTGAAAAATTAACGGATAACACTCGTCTCGCAAGACTTTTCTGGAGACGTGACGTCATTTTGACTCCACACGCAATATCGACACCCGCAGGAACTGATAACGAAAAAATGGCTCTGAGCACTATGGGACTTAACATCTGTGGCCATCAGTCCCCTAGAACTTAGAACTACTTAAACCTAACTAACCTAAAGACATCACACACATCCATGCCCGAGGCAGGATTCGAACCTGCGACCAAAGCAGTCGTGCGGTTCCGGACTGCGCGCCTAGAACCGCTAGACCACCGCGGCCGGCAGGAACTGATATCGATATTGTGATAAGGAGGAATACGGATGTTATTGTTCGGCGTTACATTCGCAGCAATTTCAACTGTATTCTTTGCCAAATATTTATTTCATACTTCTTCTCTAAACAATCGGAGATGAAAATTACATAGAATACTGCGGAACATACTTGCATTATATTCATAAGATAGTCGCGAAATGTATGAACAACACTGGCATGAAAAACAAAATAACGTGTAGCGAGATGTGAAAATACATTCTTAGACTCCGTATACCACGACATTATCGATTACGCTTACGCTTGAGTACGTCAGTCTACTCGTAGTAGTCCGCAGCTCGTGGTCGTGCGGTAGCATTCTCGCTTTCCACGCCCGGGTTCGATTCCCGGCGGAGTCAGGGATTTTCTCTGCCTCGTGATTACTGGGTGTTGTGTGATGTCCTTAGGTTAGATAAGTTTAAGTAGTTCTAAGTTCTAGGGGACTGATGACCATAGATTTTAAGTCCCATAGTGCTCAGAGCAATTTGAACCATCTACTCGTAGTTTACTGTCTTGGTTATTATTATACCTCTTGAACGCACATATCGTTGAAGCATTATTGACATTTCATGGTAATCGTGACGTGTTTGTGCTAAATCTTCAATGCGCCGTCGCTTTGAAAGAGCATATTTCAAGTAATAATACAAAATATCTAAATATGGCAAAAAGAATGTGGCGTCTTTCGCATCGATTGCCGATATTGCGTGTGACATCACGTTTGCAGAAAATCTTGTCAGAGGAATGTTACCCAAAATTAACCAACGCCAAAGAAGAATCTCACCGCCACTGAGCAAATAAACTGTCACTCTCCGTAATGACAGCAATGATATATAAACCACAACTGCTCGATTTGAACTTCCACGATGCTTAAACGATAACTGAGTTACTTGAGTAAATGCAGTCTATAAATCACAAGTCCCAGTTTGTAATTGTAACGCAATGGTATACATCATTCAACTCAATACATATGTAGCGCTAATCGTATTCCTATCATACAGTCACGAAAATTATACAGAGGCAATATCAACTGACTCTACAGAACAGTAACTGTCAAGAATTATTTTTTTTTTTTTTATTTGCTGTCGCGAGTTGGCTTACGAAATAAATTACCATTGTTGCAATAATTAGTCCCTTATGATTCCAGTAATGACTTGTTGCAGTTTTATTTCTTTACCCTTTGTCTTTTCCCGTTTCTCTACGGTGTAGACAGTGTTGTGGCGCTATATCGGTTTTGGCAGTGTTCGCGGCATTTCGTGGCCGGTTGCCTTAGCTAATGCCACATCTCGTCCTCAACACCTCCCCCTCCCCCCGCCCGGGAAGAAATCTGTGTACACAGTCTTTTTGGGTCTAGTATTGATCTAATTTTCAAGTGTGATAACGTTTTTAAGTGTTTTGTTGCGGGACATGGGAACCAGAGCGCAACAACTACACAATGATTTTTTCGAAACCCCACAAGTATCGCCCATTTTTGCGCATAAATTTGATGTAAAAATCTTCTAAAATAGAAGTCTTATTGCCCAGATCAGAGATGATACAAATTCTGATTGTTAGTTTCGACGAAGTTATATTGCCATCTTCAGATCATCTGATATGTGAATTATGAAGCCACTACATATGATGATCTGAAGATGGCAATATGTAAGTGGGCTGCTTCTGTGTTGACAGCGCTGTGTAGTGCTTTGCATTGGATCTCTGAGTGCGCTTTCTTTGTAAGAGGCTCTGTGGCTGGTTGGACTCGATGTTGGAAGTTAATCGTCAGTAGTGCTGGGCAGTTGGAAGTTAGTCGCCAGCAGTGATGGAAGTACTGTTGAGCAGTTGGAGGTGAACAGCCAGCAGTGGTGGCTGTTAGATGTGAGAAGTTAGCATTGATGGAGGGTAGAGGTCTGAAGTGTTAGCGTAGGCTAACGATCTGGAAGCATCCGACTTGGAGACTGAATATTATTCATGATTATATATCTTTGTACTGGATGTCAATGACGATTTATATTGTGAAATGGATATCACATTATTAAGGTAAAAAATACATTATGTGGTTTGCAACAAAATCTTTCCTTCGCTAACCACATGACTATTAGTAGTTCGCGACTTTGGCAGTTAGAATCTTTTATTTAGCTGGCACTACTGACGCTCGCTGTATTGCAGTAGCTCGCTTAATGAAGATTTTTGTGAGGTAAGTGCTCAATGAAATGTATAGGTTATTGTTAAGCTTTCTTTTCAGTCAGGGCCATTCTTTTGAATTAATTATTTGAAGTTGGGTTGTAATTCTTTTGAGCAGTCAGATTGCGTTGCTCTAGAATATTGTGGGTCAGTGTTGATATGATAAGAAAAAATAAAGAGAAAGTAGGCTAACTCCGTTCAGTTTTACTCAGCTGTTTCAGAATCAAATAACGTAGAAGTTTCATCTTCTCAGTCATTCTGCAAGTACAGACACACTTATTTAAATAAAGAAGTTTCAAGTATAACTTTGCTGAAACTAGTAATCAGGATATGTATCAACTGCGACCTGGGCAATAAAATTTCTGTTCTGGAAGCTTTTCTACGTTGATATAGAGATCGCTCGCCTGCTGACGGTATCAAGTAATTGAAGTATAAGTTTGAAATGTGGCTCAAAGTTGCCAACAACCTTCCTTCGTTAAAGCTCGACGCCCTGCGACGTGACATTGGGGCTCGGCGACGGTTTAGCCACCAAGGTATCGACACGTACGTAAAAAAGGCCACAGCTCGGAAGCCCATGTGAGCTGTGAGGTGAGTTAATGATGTCACAATGGCAACAGATTTCACCACAGTTCTACCCAACATCGTGTACGTGTCACATGATGACAGGGTCGTCACACCCCTCTTAGCCACATTTATGTCCTTTCTTTGAAGTCTCTGCGACGGTGGACATAAACGCGACACGCGGGGTTGATCACGCGGTTTTCTTCTGGGTGACCGAGAAAAACATTTCAGACACATCGCCGCTCAGAACATCTAATGGGCTGGCATAAAAGGCGTCAATGAAACCACCCGATCCCTTTGGGCGTCCATTCCCACACATTTCGCGGTTGAAAACGATGATTCGCGGTGCGATGAGAAACGGTACGACGTTCTTGACAACGATCGACACTGTGGCCAAGCACCTAGGCGTCTAAAACCTACTCTAAGGACATCGTGTGGGGCAGCACCACTGAACGTCATTTTGAGTGTAGTGCAACTGCAGTTTTTTCTCTGGTTTACAGACTGGGACCACTAGGGACCTGCCATACCGTTCGACGAAATTTTAGCGTGATCCGAGGCGGCAAAGGAGTTATAGTTTTTCAGTCCTCCTGAGCCCTCCTATGGCGTGATTATCACGGAAGTGGGGTGGGGTGCAATATTTACGTGTACGTGAATGAAACGGCAAAAGGCCCTGTAAGACTCCCCCCATTTCGGCAACACCTTGAAAATATGCCTGTCAGTATCTTCGGCGCCAATCGAGACTCGCGGTTGATCTAGCAGCTGACGGTTAGATAACCCCTTCGACACCCTTCTACCGACAGGCCAAAAGTTGAATGACCGATGTGCCAGTGAGTGAGAGAGTGAGAGTACGAAAAACGTGCGTCGCTTCATCGCCTTCAACCTTTCGATCGCAGTTCGTTCACTTGGAATTCTCTTGTTTGATAATTCGACTTACATGTGTGTGTGTGTGTTTTTTTTAGTGTCGCTTAAATAGTTACTGAATCAGCAGACAGAATGGCACCTACCAAAAGTGAAATTTTTCAGTATCTCTATAAACCGGGTAATAATCAACTGAAGCGAAAAATTTGATTCCTTAATTCAAGCCATTGTTAAATACTTCAAACGTGAATAAGCATTTAAGTGAACAGCCCACCACAGCAGAAACGTAGTACTATGTAATTAATAAGAAAAGTATAGAAAAACGTAACTGACAAGTAAGCAAGGGAAATATGAAGAGAGGAAGAATATTAACTAATAGTACAAAGGAATGGATGGTAATGATAAATAATTAAGGAAACAGTGTGTAACGGGACATCTTCCTCTAGTATTACTTTTTCTCAACGATAGTTGTCGGTAGCAGTATTATTTATCGAATTTTGGACAGTTGCTTTTCTGAAACTTTCATATAATTTTATGCACAGTATGTTTATGTTTCAAGCTAAATTTTGTGAAAAAGGAATTACTTTATAAAATATTTTAGTTTCGATGTTATAATCGATAAGTACTAGGTCTGCATGTACAGTTAAAATTATTTTTTTAGAAATATTTGAAATTACGAAATATTTGCCCACTTAAAATTTTTATTGTTAATTACGCAACCCTGTACTGTTTACTGTGTTTATTCCTGGATTCATTTATGAAATAATAATCGAAATTAACACTGCAACGAAAGCTAGTAGGAATTCATTTGTTAAGAAAAATTATAAACCCTTTGGAATATTGTACTTTCCGCCGAGTGAGGGAGTCGAAAGCTTGCCTCTGATGTGATCGGACGTATTCTTGCATAACAGGTGCGAACAATGTAATTTCGGCTTTGTTAATGTGAAAAATCAAAAGACTGTATCATATACCAAAATGTGAGAAAATATATTTCCGTAAAAAGAAATTTTCTGTAACAACAATCGTCAAATTTACTTATTTCAAACCAACCGTGAGGACCTGATGTAAAATTTTCAGCTTCAAGAATCAGACGCCTAGAGAAGAAGAACTGGAGCCATCTCAATATCACTAGCTAAGTAAACTTGAAACTTTGTTGTAATCTTCGCTCCTCTCAAAATCTTCATAAAAATTTTGCTTATTAATTACTTAGACTGGGCATTGTTTAATGTAGACAATAGCTGGAAGAAGGAAGGAGGGGGCAGATTACAAGTTTTTGGCGTAAAATGCGGCAAGTTGTTAAAGGGAATGATAAGAAATAGTAACTAGTTCTTTTGCGATATATTATTCGCGAATTTACACCAACCAGATTGAAAATAATATTGTTAAAGCAACTTCGAGTGCAAGTACCAGCTGAAACTTAGAAGAGTTCAAATTCTAATAAACAGTAAGTACATTTACTTATTTCGTTCTGAATTACTTAATGTAAGCTGTACACACTGTCTTATCTGTTTGACTTAAAAAACAATAACAATAAAGCTGATTTTAAGTCAGACAAGTAGATGCGATGGCTGCTACACATGCGACCACTGCTCTCAAACTACCCTTGTTTACTTGCATGTGAGTTGTTCCTCCCCTGCGCCCACTGACTTAAACTAATTTCCGATTGCTTTAATTAAACCTGCAGCTGATGTTATCCATTGGAAACAGGACGCTAACAAACTACCCTGTCCACCAGTGTGTAACCTCTCCCAGAAACAAATGTAAGCATTTGGTAGTTTACTCGTAGAGAGGTTTACATCCATTAACTGCATTTGAGTCTAACGATGCTCTGTGTATCTTAAACAAATGCCATCGCGGTTCAAATCCTGCAACAAAATACTATGCTAAATTACTGGGAGATAAGAAATGAGCAAATGGAGTTAGTTAGGGGCGGTAATTACATTTTTCACTAAGGTGTTTTTCTCTCCGTCTCTGAAAGATACACGGAGAAGAGAATGCATTAGAAAAGAATGTAAACTTGACTTAATTAAAGAGTAGGTACGTACGAGAAAGCCTGAATGGAATGAATATATAGATAGGATGGACTAGTGGACGACTGTGGAAATGGAAATAAACCAGCAGCTGCTTTAAGAAATATAGGCGGTCCAAGGAAACGATGGAGTGACAATCTCAATGTAGACTGAGATATTTTGAAAAAAGACCCTTGTCCTTGAAAGAAAGAAGCTATATCTGGCCTACGTTTATTAGCCTTTTCTAAACCTGCTGGTTTTTTACGATAACCCACTTAGGGGATGTAAACATGTTTCTCTCTGTTCCATCATCCTACAGACCCTACAGATAGTAACCTGCATAGACCAGTCTGCTATTAGGGATGCTAGGGTTTTACCCTATACTATTCACAGTTAAAAACATGAAAATACACGTAGTAGGAGAAAGCATGTAGTTCCGCTGCAGGTGGAAGGCTGTTATTGATCAAGAAAAGGACTCAGAAGTGCTATTTCGACAGCAACGTTTAGGTACCTGCAGAGTTATTTATAGAAAAACAACGAAAATTCACTCATCACAATCCGCTCCCCACACACATATACACGCAATGGATAAATTTGGCTATAATCAATGCGAAACAGTTCGTCAAATAATATAAGAAGCTTGAAAACCTTGTGATGTTGAAACTAAAGAGCGCTCTGTTTCAAAACTGGTAGAGCTCTATGAGCGAATAAAAACTTGAAGATGATAATGGTACATTAATAACCTTCCACTTAGATCATCATCCAATTAAAACTCCATAAAGATGTCGCCAGTGAGATGCAGCTGGTAGAGTCATAGTTCAGTCCATACATTCATAGTTCATTCCATAGATTCAAATAAGTCACGCAGTATTCTGTCCTACCAAAAATTCAAGCAGTACATCACGTAACCTTCTGTACCACAATGAGCAAACACTTTATTACGAAGCTACCCACACTGCATTGCGAAAATAGTATACTCTCATATATACAGGATGTCCAGCCCCCTCCCCCCAAAAAAAACACCAACAACGCTTAGTATGGTTTGCAGGAATGCAAAGTGATCCGTTTTCAAGAAGGAATCCATATCTAGAAACGCAGGACTTGGGCGCTGAGACCAATGACGTCTGAGAACAAATGGTTGTGACAGTTTGCTCCGATTGGTTTTGATGTCTGAATATGGAAGGTATGCAACCTTTAGCCATATGTGTACTGTGATTGGATGACCTGAGCCTCATAACATTCCCATGCATGTGCTATATTCCTCCACACATACTACAGCCAATGTGCACATACTAGTGTAGACCTTGTGTAGGTTGTCAGTGCACTAACGTTGTTGCAACAGTGTGACGTGTACTAGTACACAGCTGCAGAAATATGGCAAAGTGGATTGAAACGGGAGAGCTGCTGCAAGATTATACACGGGACGTTTCCGAAACAGACATACCCCACATCATTCCACGCATTGAGAGACACCTCAGAGAAGCCAGAAATTACACATAGGTATTTTCTGCCTTAGGTATCTCCGTTGTAAAATAAAATAGGATCACTTCGCGCTTGGTACTTGCGAATATTTGTCCTCTGATAGGTGCCTCAAGGTGATGCGAGTCATCCACACTCGGCTCGAACACTACAGTTGGAGTAAGACCTGTTGATAGTGTTTGAGGAGGCTCCACCTACCAGCACTTGGCAGGTGGGACAGGCGTTGCACACAGGGAAAAGTGCAGTGTGGCATGTTCTCCACGAACACTGTCTCCATGCATACCATATGCAGAGAGTCCAGGCATTACAGGAGGAGGACTATACATGACGAGTACAGATCGTCCAATGCTAGTTACAACAATCCATGCTCCATACTCCTGAGCTTGGAGCTATTCACAGATGAATACACATTTAAAGCAGGCAGCATATTTAACTTACACAACATACATGTTTTGGTGGATGAAAATCCGTCTGTACAGCTAATTCAAAATCACCAAGATGGGTTAGTATTAGCATCTGGCCTGGGATAAGTGGTGACCATATCATTAGGGCATATCTACTGCCAAAAAGACTAACAGGATCGATTTGCCTCACGTTTATAAGAGATGTTTTGCCTACCCTATTGGGAGTAGTGCCACTAAATGTTCAGATGGGCACGTGGCTGCAACACGACAGAGCTCCGGCACACTTTGATGTTGATGTCTAGAATCACCTTAAAGAAGCATATCCAAGCCAGGGGATTGGTAGGTGTGGATCAGTTCCATGGCCAGCATGGTCACCAGATCTGACTCGTCTTGACTGTTTTCTGTGGGGTAGTGCGAAGAGTATGGTGTATGGCTCACCTGTAACTTCAATGCAGGATCTTATTGCTCTAGTCGACGGAGTGATTGAACCTCACATATTGGTTCATGCAGGTGAGATTCAACACCGTTGACACAGTCTCTGCATAGTTGTAGGCGGTAAACAGTTCGAAGTCAATCTGTAACGTAGATAGCATGATGTGTGAGTGTGCGTGTATATACATATGTATATTTGTATATATAGGCCTATACATATATACAAGGCGTGCATAAATTCCGGGAATACTTTCAATTATTTATTGCACAAGAACCAAACATTGTACAGATATCATACATATGTCATTTTGAAGAAGTACCATTGTGCTGTAAGGATGCTGCCTATGACAACTAAAGAGTTCCTGCTACGTAATGAAATAACACCCCAGACCAACACTGCCAGCTGCCAGACCACACATGAAGCGAATTTCTACTGCTTGTCTTCGTGCCTGAAAACACTACCTTGGCCAGCAAGATAACCATATCTCTCCTCACTTAGAACAATATGTGAGTAAACTCACACAATCTTATGATGATGTTTAGTCACAGATATTGAGCAGATGCACATACTAATGAAGGCTTTGGAGGGAAATACACACTTAACCAACCCGGGCGAGGCAGCATCTCCTTGAGATGAACTTTCCTTGCATTACATAGACTGTTGTGCTTTTCAGAAATGTTCAACTAATCTTACCTGCTACATGCATCGCCTGCACCTGCATCTGCGGCTGTGTCAGTGGTGTCACCTCGACCTGGGGTAACCATGACACAACACCCCTCTGGGCTCCTATGACACACAGTGCCTGCCAAGTCAACATCCACACCGTTACATGTGCGAATGCTGTCATGCACACTGTCGATGTCTACATCACCATCACCTACACTGTTCCAGCGTAACGTCAAGCGCCGGCATGACGATCAATAACGGAAGAGCAGATAGGGCTGTGAGACGATGTCAGCCAATAGAATGCTGACTTGGAAGACACCACGACAGGAGCGGCATCTACACGAAGAGAATATAAGCGCTGCGCCGCCTAGCCAGGGCCGGAGTGGATGACAAGCCGACACACAAATGCTACAACAGTGACTTATTAACTACTTAGTTTTGCTTGCACTGAACTTGTATACACCAAAGTACACTGATTATTTGCATGTCACCAGTTGCTTGCGACACCCTTTTCTGAATACCCAAGTTAAGTATTGTCAGTTTAATTTACTGCTTGAATTTTTGTCTACCGATCAGAGAAACAGCCTCCAAGGCATCCTATATTAGACAAGAGGGCAGGATAATACATATGCGACGAGTTATAAGAAGAACCCAGTGCCTGACGGTCACAGAATTTTCTATTGTGTTTCGCTGGCGCCTTAATTCTGTGTGTGTGTGAATTACTAGGGGACCAAACTGCTAAGGTCATCGCTCCTTAGACTTACACACTACTTGAACTAACTGATGCTAAGAACAACACATACACCCATGCCCGAAGGAGGGCTCGAACCTCCAGCGGGATGGGCCGCGTAATCCGTGACATGGCGCCCTAGACCGCACGGTCACTCCGCGCAGTGCCTTAATTCTCTCTTGTCTTTTTTTTTTCAGGAGTGTTCACATGCTTTAACAGTCTCTTATCGTGTTTTTGCTGACCAACGTTTTTGGGTGGGTGCTGCAGAATTGTTTTTGGTTTTTTCCTTATTTTTGTTGCTTGCCTTGTATGTTTATTGCATTTGTTTATTATTAAAAACAGTCTTGATCACAATTTATTTATTACGGTGACCGATTTCGACCACTACTGTGGTCATCTTCAGACCAATGAGTAAGAACCTCCTTCTATCGGAGAATCGCTACTTAGACTTAAACACTACTTGAAGTAACTGATGTTAAGAACAACACACACACCCTTGCCTGAAGGAGGACTCAGGATTCTCTAGCTGAAAGAGGTTCTTACTCATTGGTCTGAAGATGACCACAGTAGCGGTCGAAACAGGTCACCGTAATAAATAAATTGTGATCAAGACTGTTTTTGATAGTAAATATTTGTAATACATTGATCACTGTCACTCCCATAATGTATTCAAAAGTAGAAACTGTTTTTGATAGTAAATATTTGTAATACATTGATCACTGTCACTCCCATAATGTATTCAAAAGTAGAATGAGATTTTCACTCTGCAGCGGAGTGTGCGCTGATATGAAACTTACTGCCAGATTAAAACTGTGTGCCGGACCGAGACTCGAACTCCGGCACACAGTTTTAATCTGCCAGGAAGTTTCATATTCAAAAGTAATTATTGCATTTGTGTCTTCCAATATGCCCACCTCACCTATCCTACCCCTTGCTCAGGCACCACAGCTGCCAGCATTAGATGCAATGCAGCTAATGTAAAAGTTTCAGTTTCAGAGCCAGTAAATATCCTCGATCCTAAAACAGCACAGCAGCCCCTGGCGAACCAAACTACTAATGCAGGACAAGTAACACCTACTCCCACTGCTATATCGCCTTTTCACCAGTTTCATCAACAAGAAGAGGAATGGCTCGAATGATTGGAGCAGTTTGAAGCCTACATAATTTCTCACAATATAGCAGGTACTGTGAAACTCCCCTATTTCTTGTCTATGGTAGGAAGTGCAGCTTTCTGCCTCCTATAGAAATTATTTCCTAACACCACTCCGAGTGAACTTTCGTATGATCAGGTTCTAGATTCGCTAACTAACCATTATGACTAACAATTGAATGCGGCAGCAGTTAGGTATCAGTTATTTAATTGTAAAAAACGACCAGAACAAAATGGTTCAAATGGCTCTGAGCACTATGGGACTTAACATCTATGGTGATCAGTCCCCTAGAACTTAGAACTACTTAAACCTAACTAACCTAAGGACATCACACAACACCCAGTCATCACGTGGCAGAGAAAATCCCTGACCCCGCCGGGAATCGAACCCGGAAACCCGGGCGTGGGAAAGTCAGAACAAACCTATCGCGAATGGGTAACAGATTTGCAGGGTATGATGAGGAAATGCAAATCCAAATGTGCTTGTGGTGCTTTATATTCAGATGTTATGTTGCGTGATGCTATCGTCTGCAATGTAACTGGTGTCAAAGTCAAAGAACAGATTTTGAAACTGTCTGATCCATCCTTTCAGCAAGTAGTGCAAATACCAGATCAGAACGATTCAGGTGCCCTGTCGTCCAACAAATTTGAGCAGCAGCAATTTGTCAGGTTGAGTCCCTTGTTTGCGACTGGCCCATTCAGCAGCGGCAGTTTGTGCTCGCCACACCACCTAAACAACTCTCCAAGCCACATAAGCAGCTCGTTAAAGAGGCGGCTACACAGACGAACATAATTAAGTCATGCCCTCAGTGTTATTCATGGCACAAACGCCAAGACTGCCTCTCCCGACAAGCAAAGTGTTACGCTTGTGACAAGAAAGGTCTTGTACATCCTATCTGTTTGCAATGGAACAAACATAAAAATTCGGGCCACAAAGCCGGTGTCATTAATGCAGTATACACAAAGTCTGCAACAGGCATTAGCAAAACTTGCAAGTGAGCGGTTTTTTCAGTACTACGCAAGTCCAACAAACTTTTTGTTCATTTCCTTCTTTGTGGGAAACGTGTGAAATTTCAGTTGAACATGGGTGCCTGTGTTACTTTGCTGAATCGTAACACATATGAATGTTAGACTCCCCACGCCTGTCAAACTAGCTCGCAAGACAATCCTGTTCTCGGAAAATGTATTTTTCCCGCCATGAATCGCTCACGTATGCAAATAGTGACTTGAACAGTGCCACAATCACGCGTTTGTGAGAACTTATTTGGTCTTGATTCATTTGCTTTGTTTGGCTTTAACGTTCAGGACAATGTGTTGTCAGTGTCTGCATTCCATTCAAAAGGCAGTGTAACTAGCTTGCTGAAAGAATTCCCTGAACCCTTTTGTGAAAGTTTAGGCAAGGCTAACAATTCTGTTGCACATATAAAACTGAAAGACAATGCTCAGCCGAAATTTTGCCGCGCCAGAACTGTTCCCGTTGCATTACAGGACAAAGTCGCTGCTGAACTTGAAGAATTGCAAGATAGCGGAGCTATTGCGCCCATACAAGCTAGTACAAGGGCAAGTCCAATGGTTTTGCTCCCAAAAACTTCAGGTCGCATTCGCCTATGTGTTGACTTTATATCGATGGTTAACCCACAATCTGTGATTGACACTTACCCATTGCCACGCCCAGAGGATCTCATGGACAATTAGGCACTGGTCGTTATTTTTCAAAAATTTCTTTGCGCAATGCGTGTCTTCAAATACCACTCGATGAAGAACCTCAAACAGTGTGTGTAGTGAATATAGACTCAGATCACAATGTAGTACTGATGAAGAGTAGGTTGATGTTTAAGATATTAGTCAAGAAGGATCAATACCCAAAGAATTGGGATACGGAATGACGAGATACAGTTGAACTTCTCTAAGGCTATAGATACAAAAATAAGGAATAGCTCAGTAGGCAGTACGGTTGAGGAGCAATGGACATCTCTAAAAAGGGCCATCACAGAAGTTGTGAAGAGAAACAAAGAAGGTAACTGCGAAGAAACCATGGGTAACAGAAGAAATACTTCAATTGATCGATGAAAGGAGGAAGCACAAAAATGTTCCTGGAAACTCAGGAATACAGAAATATGTACAGGTCGCTGTGGAAGGAAATAAATAGGAAGTGCAGGGAAGCTAAGACGAAATGACTGCAGAAAAAATGTAAAGACATCGAAAAAGGAATGACAGACTCAGCATGCAGGAAAGTCAAAACAACCTTCGGTGACATTAAAAGCAAGGGTGATAACATTAAGAGTGCAACGGGAATTCCACTGTTAGATGCAGAGGAAAGAGCGGATAGGTGGAAAGAATACATTGAAAGCCTCTATGAGGAGAAAGATTTGTCTGATGTGATAGAAGAAGAAACCGGAGTTGATTTAGAAGAGATAGGGGATCCAGTATTAGAATTTAAAAGAGCTTTGGAGGACTTAAGCTCAAATAAGGCGAATGGGATAGATAACATTCCATCAGAGTTTCTAAAATCATTGGGGGAAGTGGCAACGAAAAGACTATTCCCGTTGGTGTGTAGAATGTATGAGTCTGGCAACATACCATCTGACTTCGGGAAAGCATCATCCAAAGAGGGCAAGAGCTGACAAGTGCCAAAATTGTCTCACAATCAGCTTAACAGCTCATGCATCCAAGTTACTGAGAAGAATAATACACAGAAGAATGGAAAAGAAAATTGAGGATGGGCTAGATGAGGATCAATTTGGCTTTAGGTAAGGCAATTCTGACGTTGAGGTTAATAATGGCAGCAAGACTAAAGAAAAATCAAAACACGTTCATAGGATTTGTCGACCTGGGAAAAGCGTTCGACAATGTAAAATGGAGCAAGATCTTCGAAATTTTGAAAAAATTACGGGTGAGCTACAGGGAGAGAGGGGTCATATACAATATGCACAACAGCCAAGAGAGAATAATAAAAGAGGATGACCAAGAACGAAGTGCTCGTATTAAAAAGGGTGTAAGACAAGGATGTAGCCTTTCGCCCCTACTGTTCAATCTGTACATCGAGGAAGCTATGATGGAAATTAAAATAAAAAGGTTCAGGAGTGGAATTAAAATTCAGGGTGAAAGGATATCAATGATACGATTCGCTGATGACATTGCTATCTCGAGTGAAAAGAAGAAGATTTACATGATCTACTGAACGGAACGAACAGTCTAATGAGTACAGAGTATGGATTAGGAGTAATTCGAAGAAAGACGAAGGTAATGAGAAGTAGTAGGAATGAGAACAGTGAGAAACTTAACATCAGGATTGATGTTCAAAAAGTAGATGAAGTTAAAAAATTCTGCTACCCAGGCAGTAACATAACCAATGACAGACGGAGCACGGAGGACACCAAAAGCAGACTAGCAATGGCAAAAAGGGCATTCCTGGCCAAGATAAGTCTACTGATATCAAATATTGGCCTTAATTTGAGGAAAAAATTTATGAGAATCTACGTCTGGAGTACAGCATTGTATGGTAGTGAAAAATGGACTGTGGGAAAATCGGAACAGAGGAAAATCGAAGAATTTGAGATGTGGTGCTACATACGAATATTGAAAATTAGGTGGACTAATAAGGTAAGGAATGAAGAGGTTCTGCGCAGTATCGGAGAGGACAGGAACATGTGGAAAACACTAATAAGGAGAAGGGACAGGAGGATAGGACATCTGTTAATACATAAGGGAATGACTTCCGTCGTACTAGAGGGAGCTGGAGAGGGCGAAACCTGTAAAGGAATACATCCAGCAAATAATTGGAGTCGTAGGTTGCAAGTGCTACTCTGAGATGAAGATGTTAGCACAGGAGAGGACCGCATCAAACCAGACAGAAGACTGATGACAAAAAAAAGTGAATACTCATTTGGACTTGTTTAAATATTTGCGTTTTCCTTTTGCAGTGCTTCCACATCCGCTATTTTCCAACAGTATTTGGAATAGCTGACCGCTCAAGTGCCAGGCTATTAAAAACTATTAGGGCGATATTGTTGTAGCAGGTCGTACACCTGAAAAACATACTGCAAATTTAATTGCTTTGTCTCGTGTGTTACCTGAAGTAGGACTAAAGTGTAGACTGAACAACAGCGATTTTTTTAAACCTGAGTTGCAGTATCTTGGTCATGTCATAATCAGTCAAGGTGTACATCCTGTTCAGTCGCATTTGTTACCCTCAGGAGATTTGCCAGTTTCTCGCAGTATCACAGAATTGCAGGCAGTTTTAGGGAAAATGCAGTATTATATTCGGATCATACTGAATGCTGCACAAATCGCAGCTCCATTGCATCGCTTACGTCGCAAGAATGTCACCTTTGTTGGGACAGATGAGTGCCAAGTAGTTAATCAAAAACTTAAAGATGCATTGCTCAGTGATCGATGCTTAGTTCACTTTGATCCTGACAAACCAGTTGAATTGCAAGTTGGCGCTTCCTCTTACGGAATCGGTGCAGTGCTTTCACACAGAAGTGGTGGTAAAGACAGGCCTATTGCTTTCGCACCAAAAGTGTTGTCCAAAGCTAAGTGTAACTATTCACAAATAGAGAAAGAGGCATTGGCTAATGAGTACGGTGTCACCAAATTCCACCACTATTTGTATGGCAGAAAATTCTGCTTAGTAACGGATCACAAGCCTTTTCAGTCCTTGTTTCAACCGATGAAACTGGTTCCTGTAAAAACTGCCCAAAAATTTGCTTTGCTTTTATCTCAATACCAGTACGAGATTGTGTATCGTCCGACAGCTAAACACGGCAATGCGGACGCGCTTTCACGTCTTCCGATTCACCCTGATAGAGACTTTGACGGTTCTGCTGCAACCTGTTGTCACATCGATGATCAGGATTCTGAATTGCTTCAATCTTTCCTGCTGAACTATAAGAAGATTGCGAAGGCCACGGAAGCTGATTCAGATTTGAACATTTTGCGAACATACATTTGCATATCTTGCCCTCGTTCCTTGCATAGCAAAAAAAAAAAAAAAAAAAAAAAAAACTCTAACCTATTAACTTTAAGTAGCATTGCGAGGCGAATTAACATTCAGTGACGCTTTGATCTTAACATAATTTTAGTCACTGGAGTTCTTTTGGAGCGTATGCAAAGGCTTCAGTTTCGTTTGATCTGTTCACTGCTTAAGAGAGCCTTGCTGTATACCTTGTAGTACACTACATATCATCTCTCGGCTTGTTGTCTCCAGGATGCTGGGCCCCGAGGTCTATGTCTGCGGTCTGCTTTGTCGTCTGCGGGTTCGTGCCATTAACCTGAAGTGGGGTCGCTCTGTTACTCCATAGTAATTTTCAGGTTATGGCGTGCCTCGGCTAGACTTTCAATGTAAATATTAACATTTAATGTTTTGACGAATGTATTTAAAAAAAAGTCTTTAAGGAATACTAAACTGTTTCCCTTCTGGTATTTCAAGTTTAATGCCTTTTCTTAAGGTTGTAAGCTCAAGTTTAATCTTTAATGTGTTTTTTAAGTTTGCTCATGTACCTCGTCGCTTTTGTGGAAAAGAAATTATTTTTGGTTAATCTATTGTTATATAAGAGTATTTGGTAGCAAATGATGTTCAATGGTTTTATCCAGCCATTCCTCTAGGACCTGTTGGTTGGTGTCTTCCTAAGATACAAGCGCTTGTTGCCTGAATCATTTGGTTTGTCTGGTAAATGTAACACCACTCATCGATCAGGCGTTGGGCTTGTCCTGAATGGCTGACTGCTGTCTACGGTGCGAGGAGCGTACTACTTCGTCAGATATGCGATGAGCATGTCACAAGTCCATCCACAGTATATGAATCCTGGTGTTGTTGACGTATTCAAGCAGCCCCTGACTGGAGTTCCAGGCCCCCTCACCTCAGAAAAATACGATGAGGTGCCAGGAAGCGAACTTGGGTCTTTCCATACCGATTTCAGACACGCCAACCATTCAGCTACAGAGGAGGCGGTCGTTTGTCTGGTGACTGGGAAATTTACTTCGCCACCTCTTCCTCCTTTATCGGCCAAATAGCTAAAGAAAAATTTCTTCTACTTCAACGCTCTAGTCTGCTACAGAGATGGGAAAAAACCGAAAAACCGAGCCGTTAAAACCGATACAGGTGTATTAGTTCTGAATAACCGGCATTTCTCTGTATCTATTTGGTCTCTTTTATAACAGGTACTTTATTTTTTACTAATAACCGAATAAAAAAACTGAAATATTAGTTGAAACGCGCGCTAAATCACGCAGGGCAAAGAGGTAATTAGGGTTGTGGAAAGGGCCAAGGGAGTTGCTGTCGGATTCATTTCATAATTGTAATTTATTATAATTTAGTTCACAAATACACTTTTGAAAGAATTAAATTTGCTTCGCGGCTGAAGGCCTCCAAACAGGTGCTTTAGAATAAGTTCAATTTTGAAAAGACATGACACAGTTAAATTTACGAATAAGATAAATCGTATACATATCTGAGATCAGCATTTGGAGCGGCTGAAGGCCGCCGGATTAAATCTTCGAAATTCCAAATATACTATGATGATTACTGAAGGCAGAAGGCCACAATGTTTTAAGACGCTAAAAGGGCTGATGGCCCGCAAGGTGCACAGAAGGAGATAAACGCAATAAGATGGGTGAAGGCCGCAAAGTTAAATTCTGAAAATTAAGGAAATATATATTGCGACAATCTGTAAAACAATACATTAAGTTTAAAAATTTTCTTTTTTGCAATACCAACGACGGAAGGCCCACAGTAACTTGTAAAATCTTTCAGAGGAAATTACAATAACCTTTCAAGAGCAGAAGGCGATATTGGGTTGGGTTGGTTTGAGGGAAGAGACCAAACAGCGAGGTCATCGGTCTCATTGGATTAGGGAATGGTGGGGAAGGAAGTTGTCCGTGCCCTTTCAAGGGAACCATCCCAGCATTTGCCTGGAGCGATTTAGGGAAATCACGGAAAACCTAAATCTGGATGGCCGGACGCGGGACTGAACCGTCGTCCTCCCGAATGCGGGTCCAGTGTGCTACACTGCGCCACCTCGCTCGGTGTAGACGATAATGTTTGGACTTGAAGGAAACTCTGAGAACATGTTTCCATGGCTGAAGGCTCACCACTAACCTTGCCAAATTAATATATAAAATACAGTTAAATTACAACAACATTAACATTGCCAAAAGGATAATGAATAGAACGGCATTCACGAGTCTCCAGTTGATCGGACTGCTCTCGTTCACTTAGGCGAGACAGGTGGTCAGTCCAACTACACCTAATTCGTGTGAACCAGACCAAGGGACAGTCACGGACCGACCGACCAACCGCTTGCTTGCCACGACGGAGTACACGAGAACTCAAACACAAAAGGTTACGAACGTGATAATCCACAATGTTGTATGTTTTAGCTGTCAAAATTACACACCATGTTGGACAGCGACGACAGGTGAGGAAAGGACGCTGCCTGAAATTACGTTAGTGGCCAGGGAGGTAACCGGAACACTAACGGCTACAAGTCAGAAAATTTCGTTAGTACACTTGAAATACGATAATATAGTTAACTTCACCCAAAAAAGAACACTGCCTGAATTTACCTCAGTGGCCAGGGCAGATAACCAGAACACTAACGGCCACAAGGCAGAAAATTCCGCTGGTGCACTCGAATTGTAGTCAAACAATATAGTTAATTGCACCGCATGACGGCTAAATTTCAGCAATGGAAACACTCGGTGTTGCTCACAGGAAAACCATTGCACCGCGCGGAGTTAACTTCTCTCGTCCGCAGCAACCGACCGACTGGCCTCAGAATGCCGACAACATCGAAAATCGTTGTCAGTGGAAATAACGCCAACTACACACACAACCTGACAAACACTTGCACGAAGACCTGAACGATACACAACAGTAACTAAGCACGCACGAAGACAAATAGGGAGTCGATACGCACGTAACACGCGCGCGCGCGCGACACACACACACACACACACACACACACACACACACACACACACATAGCTGACTCATGAACGATCGGCGAGCCAAAACGCGTCGTCCAGTAGGGCGACCGTCCGACGATCCACCAATACCGCGGCCCAGATCCAGTGATGAGTGGCGGCAACGGTCGGGCGAGCTATGTCGACGCAGACCTCACTGTTGCTCCAACCCGACTGCACTAGTGCCGCATTGCAACTGTCCGACTGACACGTCCGGACTGCGCTCCAGACGCGTTCCAACTGACCGGCAGACGATCGTGTGAAACCCAGCTCGCACTATTCGTCCACGAGACTCAGAGGGCCATAGACACGGGTTCCCAGGTAGACGCCGTGTTTCTTGACTTCCGCAAGGCGTTCGATACAGTTCCCCACAGTCGTTTAATGAACAAAGTAAGAGCATATGGAGTATCAGACCAATTGTGTGATTGTGTTCCTAGATAACAGAACGCAGCATGTCATTCTCAATGGAGAGAAGTCTTCCGAAGTAAGAGTGATTTCAGATGTGCCGGAGGGGAGTGTCGTAGGACCGTTGCTATTCACAATATACATAAATGACTTTCTGGATGAGATCGGAAGTTCACTGAGGGTTTTTGCGGATGATGCTGTGGTATATCGAGAGGTTGTAACAATGGAAAATTGAACTGAAATGCAGGAGCATCTGCAGCGAATTGACGCATGGTGCAGGGAATGGCAATTAAATCTCAATGTAGACAAGTGTAACGTGCTGCGAATACACAGAAAGAAAGATCCCTTATCATTTAGCTACAATATAGCAGGTCAGCAACTGGAATCAGTTAATTCCATAAATTATCTGGGAGTAGGCATTAGGAATGATTTAAAATGGAATGATCATATGAAGTTGATCGTCGGTAAAGCAGATCCCAGACTGAGATTCGTTGGAAGAATCCTAAGGAAATGCAATCCGAAAACAAAGGAAGTAGGTTACAGTACGCTTGTTCGCCCACTGCTTGAATACTGCTCAGCAGTGTGGAATCCGTACCAGATAGGGTTGATAGAAGAGCTAGAGAAGATCCAACGGAGAGCAACGCGCTTCGTTACAGGATCATTTAGTAATCGCGAAAGCGTTATGGAGATGATAAATAAACTCCAGTGGCTCGGTACGGGCTTCTGTTGAAGTTTCGAGAACATATCTTCACCGAGGAGTCAAGCAGTATATTGCTCCCTCCTACGTATAGCTCGCGAAGAGACCATGAGGATAAAATCAGAGAGATTAGAGCCCACACAGGAGCATACCGACAGTCCTTCTTTCCACGAACAATACGAGACTGGAATAGAAGGGAGAACCGATAGAGGTACTCAAGGTACCCTTCGTTGCTTTCCGTTGGATCTTCTCTATCTCTTTTCTTTCTTTACCGAGGGACATTGTGAATGTTCTGTCCTTAAATGATGTCTCGTGTTTGTTGTACCGCCTCCTGTTCTGAATCTGTTAAATCGTACATAGGATATAGACAAGTTCGTGGGAAGTCTTGCACACTTGCAGGTTCACATACGTTATGTAACAGGCCACGCCACACGGCAACAAGTACATTATTGTCTCAGCAACGCTTTCCCCATTCGAATGTCTTGTGTTTGTAGCTAGTTTCTGACTGTGTGCGTTGTTAGTAAACAATAAGGTATTTTTAGTGTGAATTTGCGGCAGTGGCTTGCAGCCGTACCCCTATGTAAGGAGCGGACTCGCTGCCAATAACTTTGTGCGCCGTAAAGGTGCAAAGTATGTCGGGCCGACATGGGCGCAAAAGTTGCGGAAATGGCGTGCTCGGCGGGATTGCGTGTAACTCTCGTCGCAACCCACCACCGAGCCCAGCGCACTGACGCTAACCTAATGTGTGTCAGTATGTGACGTGGAGTATTCGTAAAACACGTCCGCAGCTCGTGGTCCTCGGTCGCGTTCTCGCTTCCCGAGCACGGGGTCCCGGGTTCGATTCGCGGCGGGGTCAGGGATTTTCACCTGCCTTGAGATGACTGTGTGTTTGGGTCGTCCTCATCATTTCATTATCGTCATGAAAGTGGCGAGATTGGGCTGAGCAAATTCGGAATTTGTACGGGCGCTGATAACCGCGCAGTTGAGCGACCCACAAACCAAACATCATCATCATCATCATCCCAAAACATATGGGCAATACTGAGCATAAATAGGGGGCAGTCGAGAAATACCAATGTCTTTAGTGTCACAGCTCTGCTGTGCTACATGGGCGGCTACATGGAGCTTCCGACTGTCGGCCCACAGTTCCAGTTTCGGTTCGACCCTCTGAGTTCGCTAGGTATTCGGAGACAACCATCAGCGGGCCAGACCAGACCTTCCAGCAACACGGTCGACTCCTGCCCGGAGGCAGAGAGCTCGCATCCCCGTTGCTGCATAGGACATCGACCCACCAGAATTCGTGTTCCGCCGTCGCGGGGACCGCGTGCCACTTGTCATCGGAGGCCGGCCCGCGTCCGCCACAGAAGAGTTCGCTGCCTGGGTAGTGTGGCTCGCCGTGGCTGTCGCAACTGGGCCACAGGTAACGGGGCTGCGTCCTCAGAGCCGGCCGGAGTGGCCAAGCGGTTCTAGGCGCTACAGTCTGGAACAGCGCGACCGCTACGGTCGCAGGTTCGGATCCTGCCTCGGGCATGGATGTGTGTGATGTCCTTATGGTTAGTTAGGTTTAAGTAGTTCTAAGTTCTAGGGGACTGATGACCTCAGCAGTTAAGTCCAATAGTGCTCAGAGCCATTCGATTTTGAGTCCTCAGAAAAGCAGAGAGACCAAACCGCCGAAAGAGCGGAAGTCGAAGTGAGCGGGACGACGGACACCTGTACCGCCTGAGGCAAAGGAAAATGAAGTGTTTATAGATTGCTGCAGCGTCTCTCTGCAGCCGTGAGCTGCCCCGTGCCTCACCCCACAGTCTCTACTCTAGCATCCACGGTAGCGCTGGCGGCTTTAAAAGCGATGAAATTTTACAAATAAATTGTGCTAACTTGAAAACAAGTTTTATTTAAAAAACGAAAACTTTTTGCTCTTCTGTTGTGGAAAATTGATGTGCCGGCTTTTTTACCTGGTTGTTGTTGTGGTCTTCAGTCCTGAGACTGGTTTGGTGTAGCTCTCCATGCTACTCTATCCTGTGCAAGCTTCTTCATCTCCCAGTACCTACTGCAACCTACATCCTTCTGAATCTGCTTGGTGTATTCATCTCTAGGTCTCCTTCTATGATTTTTACCCTCCGCACTGCCCTCTAATACTAAATTGATGATCCCTTGATGTTCTATGTCCTACAAACCGATCCCTTCTTCTAGTCAAGTTGTGCCACAAACTCCTCTTCTCCCCAATTCTATTCAATACCTCCTCATTAGTTATGTGATCTACCCACCTAATCTTCAGCATTCTTCCGTAGCACCACATTTCGAAAGCTTCTATTCTCTTCTTCTCCAAACCATTTATCGTCCATGTTTCACTTCTATACATGGCTACGCTCCACACAAATACTTTCAGAAAAGACTACTGATACTTAAATCTATACTCGCTGTTGACAAATTTATCTTCTTCGGAAACGCTTTTCTTGCCATTGCCAGTCTACATTTTATATCCTCTTTACTTCGACCATCATCAGTTATTTTGCTCCCCAAATAGCAAAACTCCTTTACTACTTTAAGTGTCTCATTTCCTAATCTAATTCCCTCAGCATCACCCGATGTAATTCGACTTCATTCCATTATCCTCGTTTTGCTTTTGTTGATGTTCATCTTATACCCTCCTTTCAAGACACTGTCCGTTCCGTTCAACTGCTCTTCCAAGTACTTTGCTCTCTCTGACCGAATTACAATGTCATCGGCGAACCTCAAAGTTTATATTTCTTCTCCATGTATTTTAATACCTACTCCGAATTTTTCGTTTGTTTCCTTTACTGCTTGCTCAGTATACAGATTGAATAACATATGGGAGAGGTTACAACCCTGTCTCACTCCCTTTCCAACCACTGCTTCCCTTTCATGTCCCTCGACTCTTATAACTGCAATCTGGTTTCTGTACAAATTGTAAATAGCCTTTCGCTGCCTGTATTTTATCCCTGCCACCTTCAGAATGTGAAAAAAGAGTATTCCAGTCAACATTGTCAAAAGCTTTTTCTAAGTCTACAAATCCTAGAAACGTAGGTTTGCCTTTCCTTAATCTTTCTTCTAAGATAAGTCGTAAAGTCAGTATTGCCTCAGGTGTTCCAACATTTCTACGGAATGCAAACTGATCTTCTCCGAGGTCGGCTTCTACCAGTTATTCCATTCGTCTGTAAAGAATTCGTGTTAGTATTTTTGCAGCCGTGCCTTATTAAACTGATAGTTCAGTAATTTTCATATCTGTCAACACCTGCTTTCTTTGGGATTGAAATTACTATATTCTTCTTGAAGACTGTTTGCCTGGTTACTCCGAAAAAAAAATGTTATAACCTATACGAAACAAATACCGAAAGATACCGGTTCTTCAGAACTATTGTTTGTTTTGAGTGGTAATTTTTTTTCCCACTCTTACTACCTCAAAGTCGAGAGCCACCGCCTGAAATTTACAAATTCAAACGTCATTGTGGCTGAGCCGTGTAGCTTACCGGTCACTCGTTGATGCTAGCACGATTATACCGTGCCCTGTGGGCAAGCTTCGGAGGTCGGGGCTGGGGAGGGTAAAGCGATGGGGAGGGGCCGAGAGGAGGGGGCGATTTCGGGGAAGGACGGAGGGAGCGCTGGGGCGGTCGCGCTGGAGTATAGAATACAAAGAGGCTCCCTTCTTCAGAACAATTGCCCGATGGCAGTTCCAGCGGCTGGAAACTGTACGAGGCTTCATCCGTGCCCGGGGGAACCGGCCGCCTTTGTTCTGGCTGTTACGAGAGGGGTATTCATTGAGGCCCGCTGGCCGACTGCGGTGGCCCGGCGATTTAATCAGACCTACCTTCTGAGCGCTCGTTTCCGTGCCAGAACAATGGAAACCTAAGCACTGCTCCTCCGTCGCTCTGAGTGTTGCGGCTGCTAATGGTAGATCAACAGCGACGCCTTCTGCGGAGGAACGGGATGCTCGCAAACGCGCACTTGGTGACTGACAAAACAAGTGTACTTGTTTGTAAATCTACATGAAACTGCATCCTGTCACATGCATCGCTGCTTCATTTGACTGTGGATAAATGCCAAAAACAGACAAATAACTCAATAGCAAGTGATTACAGGATATTATTGTTGTAATCGTCAGTCAGAAGACTGTTTTCAAGTCGCTTCTGACATTAATCTATTTTGTGCAATCTGAAACGTAACTAGGGGGGAGGGGGGAAAGGCAATTTCCATTACTGTGGAAGCCAATGTCAATGTTTAATAAAGCATATGATTCGAATCTGTATTTGAATTATGCAATACATACGATCACCTGTAAGTAATCGATATCTGTTGTAACTAGTAAGGAATTTCTTTTGGCTATAGCCGAGTACAGTACTCATGATGACATTATTCCTTTTATATTGTTTATTAAGTGAGTAATGTATTATCAGTACGTTCTAGAAGCTATCGAAATTTTATTAAAATATTTCAGATTAATCTTTGTTATTCAGTTGTTGTTGTTGTGGTTTTCAGTTCAGAGACCGGTTTGATGCAGCTCTCCATGCTACTCTATCCTGTGCAAGCTTCTTCAAGTAACTGCTGAAACCTACATCCTTCTGAATCTGCTTAGTGTAGTCATCTCTTGGCCTCCCTCTACGATTTTTACCCTCCACGCTGCCCTCCAATACTAAATTGGTGATCCCTTGATACCTCAAAACATGTCCTAGCAAACGATACCTTCTTCCACTCAAGTTGTGCCGCTAAGACCTCTTCTCCCCAATTCTATTCAGTACCTCCTCATTAGTAACGTGATCTACCCATCTAATCTTCAACGCTCTTCTATAGCACCACATATCGAAAGCTTCTGTTCTCTTTTTGTCTAAACTATTTATTGCCCATGTTTCACATCCATACATGGCTACACCCCATACAAATACTCTCAGAAAAGACTACTGACACTTAAATCTATACTCGATGTTAACAAATTTCTCTTCTTCAGAAACGCTTTCCTTGCCATAGCCAGTCTACGTTTTATATCCTCTCTACTTCGACTATCATCAATAATTTTTCTCCCCAAATAACAAAAGTCATCTACTACTTTAAGTGTCTAATTTCGTAATATAATTCCTTCGACTACACTCCATTATCCTCGTTTTGCTTTTGTTGATATCCTCCTTTCAAGACACTGTCCATTCCGTTCAACTGTTCTTCCAGGTCCTTTGCTGTCTCTGACAGAATTACAATGTCATCGTCATACCCCACAATTTTTATTTCTTCTCCATGAATTTTTATTCCTACACCAAATTTCTCTTTTTTTTCCTTTTCTGCTTGCTCAATATAAAGACTGAATAACAACGGGGATAGGCTACAAATCTGTCTCACTCCCTTCCCAACCACTGCTTCCCTTTCATACCACTCCGACTCTTATAACCGCCATCTGGCTTCCATACAAATTGTAAATAGCCTTTCGCTCCCTATAGCTCAACCGTGCCACCTTCAGAATTTGATAGAGAGTATTCCAGTCAAAATTGTGAAAAACTTTCTCTAAGTCTACAAATGCTATAAATGTAGGTTTGCCTTTCCTTAATTTTTCTTCTAAGATAAGTTATAGGGTCAGTATTGTATCACATGTTCCAACATATCTACGGAAACCAAACTGATCTACCCCATCGTCGGCTTCTACCAGTTTTTCCAATCATCTGTAAAGAATTCGTGTCAGTATTTTACAGCTTTGACTTATTACACTGGTAGCAGGGTAATTTTTACACCTGTCAACATCTGCTTTCTTTGGGATTGGAATTATTATATTCTTCTTGAAATCTGAGGGTATTTCGCCTCTCTCATAAATCTTCCTCTCCAGATGGTAGAGTTTTGTCAGGGTTGGCTTTCCTAAAGCTATCAGTAGCTTTAATTGAATGTTGTCTACTCCCAGGGCCTTATTTCGACTTAGGTCTTCCAGAGCTCTGTCAAATTCTTTACGCAGTAACATATCTCCCATTTCATCCTCAACTACGTCCTATTCCATTTTCATAATATTGCCCTCAAGTACATCGTCCTTGTATAGACCCTCTATGTATTCCTTCCACCTTTCTACTTTCCCCTCTTTGCTTGGAACTAGTTTTCCAGTTGAGCTCTTGATATTCATCCAAATGGTTCTCTCTTCTCCAAAGGTCTCTTTAATTTTCCAGTAGGCAGTATCTATCTTACTGCTATCGATATATGCCTCAACATCCTCAGATTTGTCCTCTAGCTATCTCTGCTTAGCCATCTTGCACTTCTTGTCGATCTCATTTTTGAGACGTTTGTACTCCTTTTTGCCTGCTTCATTTACTGCATTTTTATATTTTCTCCTTTCATCAATTAAATTCAATATCCCTTCTGTCATCCAAGAATTTCTACTAGCCCTCGTCTTTTTACTTATTTGATCCTCTGCTGCCTTCACTATTTCAATCAAAGCTACCAATTCTTCCTCTACTGTATTTGGTATTCAGCACTCAGTTATTATTCTCCTTATTGTAACAGTCCGAATGCTTTCATTAAAGGCATTTTATTTAAAGAAATGTAGGGTGTTTCAAAATTTTAAGGGGTTATAGCGTTTATTACATTCAATTTACAATTCTAAATGATACGTCAAATGAAAGAGTTACTCAAACGAATGTGATCATTCATCAGACATCGAGTCCATAGGCGAGTTCTTCCCAGACGTTGATGAGGGTGTCTGGAGTAACTGTTGCAACAATGCTGTTTCTAAAGACGGGTAGATCACCTGTTAGTGGAGGCACGTACACATGATCCTTTATGAACACCGAAAGTTGAAAATCGCATGGTGTCAGTTCGCGTTTCAGCGTGGAGGTCATGCAAAACAAGCTATGTTATCCGCTCCCTTGAGGCCAATGGAGCAGTCGGGTACAACGTCGTTTAGCCAGTCACATATTGAGATATGCCAGCGAGGTTGTGCACCATCTTTCTGCCCAATAAAGTTCCCTGATTCAGCTTCTTCCAGTTGAAGAAAGGACCATAGTCCAACGTATAAAGATAAAAAACACGAGTTACAGTTGCTTCACCGAAAAAGAAAGGCCCATAAACCTTCCACCGGAATATGGCACAAAAGACATTTAATTCAGGAGAGCCTCGTTGCATATGTACCACCTCGTTGGGCTTTGCTGACCCTCAGATGCGCACATTATGTGTGTTCAAATTTCCACTTAGGTGAAATGTCGATTCATCACTGAAATCACTCAGAAAATATAGTAATGGAGCAACATTTCGTTTGCAAAGTAGGCACGTAAATCGTAGTATGCAGGCTTTTGAGCTTGCAACAATAGCAAACGATAAGGAGGTAGTTGAAAGTGTCTCCTTAAAAGTCTGCACACAGACGTCACTGGAGTTGCTAGTTCTTCGGGCTGTCGGTAAAACGGAAATGAGCGTTTGGTGTCATTGGCCGGGAGGCCCCTTGCGGGGCAGATCCAGCCGCCTTGGTGCAGGTCTTACGCCACATTAGTCGACCTGCGCGCCGGATGGGGATGAAATGATGATGAAGACGACACAACACCCAGCCCCTGAGCGGAGAAAATCCCCGACCAAGCCGGGAATCTAACCTGGGCCCCTTAGGAGGGCAGTCCTTCACGCTGACCGGGCTGTCGGTGAAACGGTCTCACTTTCTTCAGTCACTCTTGGCCGCTCCACACTCTTCCCTTTGCGCACAGGTATACAAACAAACTGCTTGGGTTTCTCTTTCACTAATTCACTTGATGTAATATTTTTAATTTTAAGGTGAATGTAATAAATGCTACAAACCATTAAAATCATTTGTTTATTTTGAAACACTTTGTATAATCAAATCACGATATCCATAACGCATGTATTGCATAAAATTTCTACATATAAAAGTTATTTATGACGGATTGCTGAAAAGTAATGCCTCCGACTGTTTTACATGAAAACTGTTACGCCTTTTTAAATAAAACGTTATTAACATTCTACTTCATTATTCTTCATGTCTATACATTTGCAGCCTTCTTTCGCTAGAGGGCACCGAATTGTAGCGTCTAACATGGCTGTTTGTAACGTATCGATGTCGGTATAAAGGAAACACCTTGCTGTAATCGAACTACGAATTCGAAGAGTTCATCCACACGTGGGGCGACTTCTCCTTCAGCACGACAATGCAAGACCACACACGACATCTGCAACAAACCAGCGACTCGGATTCACTGTGATCATCATCCTCCATTCAGCCCCGATTTGGTGCCATCCGATTTCCTTCTGTTTCCGAAGCTTAAAGAAAACCCTCGAGGACTCCACTTTGATAGTGATGAAGCGGCGCAAACAGAGGTGAGGTTGTGGTTCCGTCAACATGTGAAACATTCTAGAATGACGGTATCAATAATGGGGTCTCTCGGGAGAAGTGTATTTGTCGCTAGGTGAGAAATAAATATGCAGACAAGAAGAATAAAGATGCAGAATGTTAATAAAATTTGTTTTGTTTAGAAAGATTCGGAGGGATTACATTTCAGCACGCCTTCGTGTTAACATCCGCACATAAACAGTAAAAAAAAAAAAAAAAAATGAAGCACCTAGAAAACGTAGTCGGATGCCAGTGACATTTCGTACACGTACACACCAGTGGCGGGTACGTAAATGATTAGAGCTGCAATTCTTTGTGACAGGTTGATGGCCACCAGGATACAGTAGCGTTGTTCGCTTTTAGTGTTATTACAAGGACTCGGAGGATATACACACATCAAAAAAAGTTTTGCATCACCTCGGTTTCGAGAGTTCCGGAATCTGTACAGAAAATTGGAATAGAGATCAACATAAACATCATTTCCACCCTTTTTATTGTTCATGAAAACCACACATTGCATGTTGTACCACCGTACAGCGAGATCTTCAGAGGTAGTGGTCCAGATTGCTGTACACACCGGTACCTCTAATACCCAGAAGCATGTCCTCTTGCATTGATGCATGCCTGTTTTCGTCGTGGCATTCTATCCACAAGTTCATCAAGGCACTGTTGGTCCAGATTGTCCCACTTGTCAACAGCGATTCGGTGTAGATCCCTCAGAGTGGTTAGTGGGTCACGTCGTCCATAAACAGCCCTTTTCAATCTATACCAGACATGTTCGACAGGATTCATGTCTGTAGAACATGCTGGCCACTCTAGCCGAGCGATGTCATTATCCTGAAGGAAGTCATTCACAAGATGTGCACGATGAGGGCGAGAATTGTCGTCCATGAAGACGAATGCCTCGCCCAAATGCTGACGATATGGTTGCACTGTCGGAGGATGGCATTCACGTATCGTATAGGCGTTAAGCCGCCTTCCGTGACCACCAGCGACGTACGTCAGACCAGCGACGTACGTCAGCTCCACATAATGCCACCCCAAAACAGCAGGGAACCTCCACCTTGCTGCACTCGCTGGACAGTGTATCTAAGGCGTCCATCCTGAGCAGGTTGCCTCTAAACACGTCTCCGTCAATTGTCTGAAGGCATATGCGACACCCATCGGTCAAGAGAACGTGATGCTAATCCTGAGCGGTTCATACGGCATGTTGTTGGGCCCATCTGTACCGCGCTGCATTGTGTCGTGGTTGCAAAGATGGACCTCGCCATGGACGTCGGGAATGAAGTTGCGCATCATGCAGGCTACTGCGCACAGTTTCAGTCGTAGCCCGAAGTCCTGTGGCTGCACGAAAAGCATTATTCAACTTGGTGGCGTTGCTGTCAGGGTTCCTCCGAGCCATAATCCTTAGGTAGCGGTCATCTACTGCAGTAGTAGCTCTTGAGCGGCCTGAGCGAGGCATGCCATCGACAGTTCCTGTCTCTCTGTATCTCCTCCATGTCCGACATGTCCGAACAACATCGGTTTGGTTCACTCCGAAACCCCTGGACACTTCCCTTGATGAGAGCCCTCCCTGGCACAAAGTAACAATGCGGACGCGATCGAACCGCGGTATTGCCCGTCTAGGCATGGTTGAACAACAGAAAACACGAGCCGTATACCTCCTTCCAGGAGGAATGACTGGAACTGATCGGCTGTCGGGCCCCCTCCTTCTAACAGGCGCTGCTCATGCATGGTTGTTTACATCTTGGGCGGGTTTAGTGACATCTCTGAACAGTCAAAGGGACTGTGTCTGTAATACAATATCCACAGTCAAGATCTGTCGTCAGGAGTTCTGGGAATATGGACGATGCAAAACCTTTTTTCATGAGTATCGGTCACATTCAATACAACCGTTGCATTTCCCTTGTCAGCAGGGAGAGTGGTAGCACTATCGTTCTCATTCAACCGTTTTGTGGCATTCTTCTCATCCACGGTTAAATTACCTTTGGAGGCTTTGCGCGAGACAATAGTCTTACAGCTTCTATACGGAGTTCTTCAGTTGTAACCGTGTCCAGACTACGAATGCCTGGTTCTACACTGGCTGTTATTTCTTCTGTGGGCACAGCTAGCTGGATAATGGAAAAATTTCCATCCTTGGCAAGCACAAACCTATCATCATCAGATAATGAATGCCCAGATAAACTTATCAACGTGCGGAAGCGTATAATGTCCTCCACACATGGGAGGGAAACGTTGGGTTTTAATAGGAAATCCATTCAAAAACGGCGTAACAGAACGGAACATTTTATTAATTGTGATTCTTTCTATTGGCTCCCAGAGCGATTAGGTCACTCTGGTCACTCTTAAGTCAGCGGAACGGTTAGCAGTCTTTTGAACTGATCCAGCGTTGTCACGAACAGGTCTCAACGTGGTTTCACTAAGTCCCAGAGCACGCTGAACGTCAAAAAAATTGGCTCTTCTTTCTCATAGCGATTTTTTAAACTTCCCTCTTCGTTTCTAATAAAAATGATCTTAACACACGCTTCTTTCTCTTGACAGGCAGGTTTTCTTCCCTTCTGCCAGATATTTTACATACAGACGTTGCCAAGTGCAACTTCACAGCTCAACTGACATGAACTGACAACGTCTCGACAAACACGTCAGTAGATGCGCGTTGAGATACGGTAACGCATTACTGCTTCAGCATATTGCTAAAAGAATAGCAGCACTGGACTTATAATTAAAGTTGCATACATGCGAAAACGCGAATAAAGAATCCGCATATAACGGGATCTATCTGTGTTTTCTTATTTTAATTACTCGTACACAATGACTTTCCAAAATATGGCGTATAATAGTACAGAGTGGCACCGCAGGGAGCACTAAATTCCATGCCACAGCCCCTCTACGTATACTCTCTATGGGACTGAGAAATATACGTATAATTGCACAACAGCTATTTTAGTTAGCACTGATATTTTTAAAGACCGTTAGGAAGTTATTTCTGTTCGGAGCAGCGCCTGCAATATTACTGCAAAAATATATGATGTTTTTAATTCAATGTTCGATGGTTTATTTTACATAGCGAACTGATATGAAATTATTCTCATTTTATTCTCAGTAACGTCGGGCAGTGTACAGCTTTTTTAAATCGCTGTATGAAGCTGAGACAAACATTTGCTCTTTGATTTCTCGTTTTGGGTGCAAATGTTTTATGAGAGATACTCGTAGCGGCGGAACATCTTTTCCTGCAGTCAGATTCTAAATACAGGACTCAAGTTTTTATTTTTACACTGGGAAATTAAATTTTCCAGAGATTTTTTCGTTTTGTTTTGGTTCCGTATTGCACTGGCGAATCACCGGAGCCAAACTAAATTAGTACCGACCTTACCATTCGGTACCGAAATAGAACCCAAACATCATTATTAAGAAAGGAGTTCGTCCGTGTCCTTTAGAAAGCAGTCACTTTGATTTAGGAAAATCTGGATATCCAGACGAAAATTTGAATAGGCGTCCTCCTGAATGCCGGCCGAAGTGACCGTGCGGTTAAAGGCGCTGCAGTCTGGAACCGCAAGACCGCTACGGTCGCAGGTTCGAATCCTGCCTCGGGCATGGATGTCTGTGATGTCCTTAGGTTAGTTAGGTTTAACTAGTTCTAAGTTCTAGGGGACTAATGACCTCAGAAGTTGAGTCCCATAGTGCTCAGAGCCATTTGAACCAAGCCATCCTCCCGAATGTGAGGCCAGTTTGTTAACCACTGTGCCATCTCTCTCCGTATCTCTCACACGCGCAGATGAAGCCGAAAACAACGAAGCACATCCGATGTTACTTTCTATTTAAATAAACATTTGCCGTCCATTATAATGAGCTGGGTTAAGTCCGTTAAAAATCTCCGAAATCGTCGCGTGCTTATGTAGACACTCCGTATCAGTTATATCAGTTATCAGCCGACATTTCAATACAGTGCTGAACGCCTTCCGGAAATATACGAAACTGGATCCTGCTTGTATGCTATTTACTTGCAGCTGCTATTTGATAGGTATCGCTGTAGAAAACTGAGTTTTGTTTCCCACACACCGACAGAAGGGCAAATACTAAAACCAACTGATCAAAGGTTCAATAATAATGTTTAGTTGATGTTCCTGAGACAAATAGGGTCTTACCTTTATCTACGATAATGTTGTAAGCTGAAGCACTGAATTTAATTTTGTACCAGCACTGGGATTCGAACGCAGGTCTCCTCTTTACTGGGCAGACCACTATCTGTTGCGCCACACTGGCACCTCAACTACCACGTGTCCATCCCCGATAAAGTTTACAATTCACGCCTCAGCCCATTGGTATACCCCTTCTAAACTCGCATCAGTATTACCGAGCCCCTCCAAAATAAATCACCTACACCCGAGGTACACGCACTTGTAACCCCTCTTCGCTCATCGGGCTAGTCCAATATTGGCAATGCTAGTTGAGAAGAGGAACAGCAATGGGCTGAGGGGTGAATTGGAATTTGTATCGGGGAGGGACACATATTGATATTTTGTACAGCTGAGATAGCAGCAGTATCAGAATGGCGACAGATAACACAACTGCCTAATAAGGAGACCCCCCCCCCCCCACCCATCCCAACCCCAGGTTCAAATACCGGCACTGGTACCTTTTTTTTTTTTTTTTTTTTTTTTTTAAGGGGTGGAGCCCCTCCACGCCCACACCGGCATGATGGCCAACACAAAAGGTCTACTGCCATCTCTGCATAAGGGTTAGTATTCACTAAAGTGAGGTGTCGCAGGATGTGGGTACTGCGATGTTTGCGTACGGCTGGTTAGGGTTAACCATTAATACGCGCTCATCTGGAGATAGATTGGTCGAAATCAGACGAAGGGTAGCGGTTTGAAGGGCAGAGGAAAAAAAGTGCCAAGGCAAGAGCCAAGGGAAAAAAACCTCTGCGATAGTTAGCGGTTGTCTTGCTGCCTGCGATAGGTCGTGCAAGGATAGACTTTGTTAGTAGTGGGTATCAGGCATGTCGATCCCTTGACGTTGTGCGTTTGTGCTGCTCGGCGGCTGGCGCTGGGTGCTGGTACAGAGTCCTCGTTCAGCGTCAGCAACCTGCAACAGTTAGGTTTGTTATCGATCTTGTGTCCGATAGGTCATATACCGGAAGCACAGTGTGAGGGAATGGTGGCAGATTGTTTGTGCGTCTGTGGGCGAGCTCGTCGGTGTCCCTGCTGTGGCCTGTTGGTCGGCTCTAATAGCAGCTGGTAGTCTACAGCATTATCGTGGATCAAAGTTTGTTTTACTCATCATCATCAGAAATTCCTGTCATTAAAAGTTACGGCCTCACCAAGTACGATACTGAGTTCAAGTGTCTCTCCAATTTCTTCTTCCATGATGAACGATCTTCGATGATAGCTCTTTGACTCCAGAGATATTCCGCAGAACTGTGCCCCAACGGTCTGGCGGTCTTCCTCCTGATCTCTCTCTCTCTCTTGGACGCCGTTCCAGCATCATCTTTGTCCATCGGTCATCGTTTTGTCTCGCAACATGGCTGGTCCATTGCCATTCCATAGCGTCTGTTCCCTCCAGGATGACAATGACGTCGGTAACAGATCTGATGTCTTCTACTCCCTTTGTTTTAGCCTTCCCCCTAAAACCCAACACAGACATTTCTATGCCTCGCTATGCAGTTCTACGTTTCCGTCTTCTATATTCGTGAAGTGTACAGGTCTCACAGCCAAAAGTTAAAACGGGAAGAAAACATTGATCCGTTTTATTGCCATGTTTGACCTGCCGCTAGCTGAATGTCTTCCAGATTCTTGCCGGCCAGACTGATGTGTAGAAAGCTTTCTAATGGCCCGTACGTGAAATGTATGTTGGCAGCAGCGGGATCGTTCTGTAGTCAGCTTCGAATGCCAGATTCTCTGAATTTTCTCAAAAGTTTTCCTCTAGGGATTCAACCTTGAGTTCCCAAAGCATCTCTGCGCGTTGTTTGAACCTAACGGTATTAAATCTAGCAGCCTTCCTTCAATCCGACATCGTGCGGAATCAAACACTCGAGAAGTAATCGTCAGTGGGTCCCACCAGCGTCTTATACGCGGTCTCCTTTACAGATGAACCACATTTTCCTAAAATACTCCCAATAAACCAAAGCCGGTCATTCGGCTTCCCTACCACAGTCCTCACGTGCTTGTTCCATTTCATATCGCTTTGCAACTTAACGCGCAGATATTTAACGACATGAATGCCTCAAGCAGCACACTACTAATGCTTTATCCTAACATTACGTGTTAGTTTCTCCTACTCATCCACGGTGACTTACATTTTTGCACATTTAGAGCCGCCTGTCTTTCATCACACCAACTACACTCCTGGAAATTGAAATAAGAACACCGTGAATTCATTGTCCCAGGAAGGGGAAACTTTATTGACACATTCCTGGGGTCAAATACATCACATGATCACACTGACAGAACCACAGGCACATAGACACAGGCAACAGAGCATGCACAATGTCGGCACTAGTACAGTGTATATCCACCTTTCGCAGCAATGCAGGCTGCTATTCTCCCATGGAGACGATCGTAGAGATGCTGGATGTAGTCCTGTGGAACGGCTTGCCATGCCATTTCCACCTGGCGCCTCAGTTGGACCAGCGTTCGTGCTGGACGTGCAGACCGCGTGAGACGACGCTTCATCCAGTCCCAAACATGCTCAATGGGGGACAGATCCGGAGATCTTGCTGGCCAGGGTAGTTGACTTACACCTTCTAGAGCACGTTGGGTGGCACGGGATACATGCGGACGTGCATTGTCCTGTTGGAACAGCAAGTTCCCTTGCCGGTCTAGGAATGGTAGAACGATGGGTTCGATGACGGTTTGGATGTACCGTGCACTATTCAGTGTCCCCTCGACGATCACCAGTGGTGTACGGCCAGTGTAGGAGATCGCTCCCCACACCATGATGCCGGGTGTTGGCCCTGTGTGCCTCGGTCGTATGCAGTCCTGATTGTGGCGCTCACCTGCACGGCGCCAAACACGCATACGACCATCATTGGCACCAAGGCAGAAGCGACTCTCATCGCTGAAGACGACACGTCTCCATTCGTCCCTCCATTCACGCCTGTCGCGACACCACTGGAGGCGGGCTGCACATTGTTGGGGCGTGAGCGGAAGACGGCCTAACGGTGTGCGGGACCGTAGCCCAGCTTCATGGAGACGGTTGCGAATGGTCCTCGCCGATACCCCAGGAGCAACAGTGTCCCTAATTTGCTGGGAAGTGGCGGTGCGGTCCCCTACGGCACTGCGTAGGATCCTACGGTCTTGGCGTGCATCAGTGCGTCGCTGCGGTCCGGTCCCAGGTCGACGGGCACGTGCACCTTCCGCCGACCACTGGCGACAACATCGATGTACTGTGGAGACCTCACGCCCCACGTGTTGAGCAATTCGGCGGTACGTCCACCCGGCCTCCCGCATGCCCACTATACGCCCTCGCTCAAAGTCCGTCAACTGCACATACGGTTCACGTCCACGCTGTCGCGGCATGCTACCAGTGTTAAAGACTGCGATGGAGCTCCGTATGCCACGGCAAACTGGCTGACACTGACGGCGGCGGTGCACAAATGCTGCGCAGCTAGCGCCATTCGACGGCCAACACCGCGGTTCCTGGTGTGTCCGCTGTGCCGTGCGTGTGATCATTGCTTGTACAGCCCTCTCGCAGTGTCCGGAGCAAGTATGGTGGGTCTGACACACCGGTGTCAATGTGTTCTTTCTTCCATTTCCAGGAGTGTAGAAGTTTTAACACCTACAGTCACGCACCTTCGACATCTTCCCGTACATCACAGCATCATCGTCAAACAACAGCAGTTTGCTGCTCACCCTGTCTGCCAGATCATTAATGTATATAGAAGATAACAGCGGCCCTATCACACTTGCTTGAGGCACTCCTGACGATAACCTAATCTATATTGAACACTCACCGTCTAGGACAACATACTGAGTTCTGTTACTTAAGAAGTCTTCGAACCACTCACATATGTGGGAACCTTTTCCGTACGTTCGTACATTCGTTGACAGTCTGCAGTGGGGTACTGTGCCAAATGCTTTCCGCAAAACTAGGAATATGAAATCTGCCTGCTGTCCTTCATCCATACTTTGTAGTATATCGCATGAGAAAAGGGCAAGCTGAGTCTTACACAAGCGATGGTTTTTAAAACAGTGCACATTTAGGTCTCTAGGAAATTTACTATATTCGAACTCAGAATATATTCTAGACTTCTGCAGCAAACCGGGGTTAAGGGTACTGGTCTGTAATTCATTTATAGATGTGCCCTAGGCTTCGTAAATGTGGAATTTATTTCTGAAGTTTTTTGACTGTAGTGTTTGAATTAGTATGTTTGGAGACATGAGCGAAGACCTTCCTTGGTTCCCTAACGTGGGAGAGAGAGCCATGCAGAGCTGGCCATGCGGAAATCAACTAAGATCCTCGCCCGCAAATTGCAGCGTCTCGCCTTGTGCTTTGTTTATGGCCAGTGTATAATATAAACTCACCGGAAATTGTCCACGCTTAAAGCGAAATGGTAAATTTTAAGGAATAAGTGGGTTTTCCAGGGTATAAAAACTCGCACGCCTGCGCCACTTAACGTCACAATTTCCTCTTTTGTAATCGAGAAATGGAGAGAAGTAACTTAAGCCTCTACGAATGACGGGTTCCTAGGAGTGAGATAATCCAGGACGCTCTCAGTCAGAGTTACATCGTGCATCGCTTTTGTGGTGAGTCTCCCAAAATCGAGTTAAGGCCTGAAGTTCTCGAGCTGCAGCAATTCTCACCTCACCATTTCCTTTCGATTCTTGAGACCACTTAGTCCCCAGGTGTATTCAGGAAGACTCGAACATTTTCTAGGCATTTTCATTCATAAACCAAACGAAATAAAAATGCAATTGGGGGCACCTGAATCGCAAATCAAACTTAATGTGCTCGTTTCTCCTAGCAAAGAATATAAATAAAACCTATCGAAAAAGTGAAGCAGCATCATTAAGTTTTTAGTACACATAGCGACATCAGTAAATCGATATGTCATATTCATGTAAATTCGCTTTTAGTTGCTGTTTGTGAAGACAAGATTGCGGCACTTAATTTTGCCCCTGACATAAACACATCTGTCATTCAGTTAAAAAACACGATCAACGCTGTCTGTTGGTTCTTTGGTATACTACGATACTAACAGTATCATCAGTGGGTTCTTTGGTGTACTATGCCGTAATGATGAAACATCTGAACTGCTAGGCTGAACTGGCGATTTTAGGTAAAATTTAAAATTAAGCTATCTTTTTTGTGTGTTTTGATTTTAATGAAGTGAAGCCAACATTTTGCCACAAGCTACACTCAAGTTATCAGTAAAAACCCCATGAAAATTCGTCTAGTACTTTTGGACGTTAGCGTTTTCAAACAGACAAAGAAACAGACATGATGGATTTACAGTTTTATTATTAGTCTAGAGGAAGATAACATTTGTCTTAGAAAGACTTACGTTCAGTTCTAATTCCTGACATTACAAGCCGAGATCTGATACCAACGCCTGTAGTTTTTTTCAGAATTGCCGATAGAACAACGTTATCTACACGTCTCACGTTTAATTACGTCTCTATCCATTGGTTTCTTTTTATTCCTACTTCAGTTTTGACGTTTCCAATTCCAGAACAGCAGAGACTAGCTTGGGAGAGATGGGACCTCCTTGTTTCACTCCTCTGCGGGTTGGAAGCTCTCGAGTTGGTTCACTGACACCAACGAAAGCTGGATTCCGCAACAGCCTCAGCACGCTAGTTCATATTTTTATTCTCTATGAAGTGGTAAGTAGAGCAAAAGAAAGCGGATGCTCTACGAGATGTGTGGGAAAAGTAATTAGATTGGCAACACTGTGAACGATTTGACAACGCTGTGTTGTTCTGCCTGTGCAGACCTGTGTGTTCATCCCTTCCAGATGCTCAGTCCGAGTTTCAGCTCCGTACAGCCATCACGTGATTTTTGAGAGCGTCATCACTGAAGTTGTGTTTTTGTTGTGTGCTAAGAAAATGGAAAAGTGGAATTTAGAGCAACGTTATGCAATCAATTTCTGTGTTAAACGTGGGGAATCCGCGAGTATGACCTTTGAAGAGTTGAAAAATATCTATGAGGAACTTTCCTCGTGAAGAAGACAAATTTTTCGCTGGCACAAATCGTTTTCGGAAGCCCGAGAACTCGTTGAAGATTAACCTCACTCAGGGAGATCTTCAGCTTCAAAACCGACGATAACGTCGAACATGTGCATGCTCCTATGTGATCAGACCGACGGTTTGACAATAAGGACGATGAGTGACCTATTAAACACTTTCACCATACATAAAATTTTTACCGTCGGTTTGCATATGCAAAAAGTTTGTTGTCATGGTGCCGAAAAACCTTACAACTGAGCTGAAGGACAATCGAAGAGACGTGTGCGTTGATCTTCCTGGGAGGACTGATGATGACCATGAAGGGTTTATTCGTGTGATCACAGTTGATGAATCCTAGATTTCTGAGTAGAATCCAGAGACAAAGGGACGACGTGAGAAGGGGCACACTCAGACGTCTCCTCGGCCGAAGGAAGCTCGAATTAGTGAAGCAAAGATTAAAATAATGCTGATTTGCTTTTTCGAGAATAGGGGTGTTATGCATAAATCATATGTTCGTCCAGGACAAACTGTCAACCAAGTTATCTACGCCGAAACCTAGGTAAACACTAGGTGCTTTTTTTGTAGTCGAGGCGGATTTCTAGTTTTTTAATATAATTTAACGAGTTCCTTTTAGCACTCATGTGGATGACCTCACACTTTTCGTTATTTAGAGTCAACTGCTACTTTTCGCACCATTCAGATATTTTTTCTAAATCGTTTAGCAGTTTGTTTTGATCTTCTGATGACTTTATTAGTCGATAAACGACAGCGTCATCTGCAAACAACCGAAGACGGCTGCTCATATTGTCTCCCAAATCGTTTATATAGATAAGGAACAGCAAAGGGCCTATAATACTACCTTGGGGAACACCAGAAATCACTTCTGTTTTACTCGATGACTTTCCATCAATTACTACGAACTGTAACCTCTCTGACAGCAAATCACAAATCCCGTCACATAACTGAGGCGATTTTCCATAAGCACGCAATTTCAATACGAGCCGCCTGTGTGGTACAGTGTCAAAAGCCTTCCGGAAATCCAGAAATGCGCAATCGATCTGAAATCCCTTGTCAATAGCACTCAGCACTTCTTGTGAATAAAGAGCTAGTTGTGTTTCACACGAAAGATGATTTCTAATCCCATGTTGACTGTGTGTCAATAGACAGTTTGCTTCGAGGTAAAATGGTTCAAATGGCTCTGAGCACTATGGGACTTAACATCTGTGGTCATCAGTCCCCTAGAACTTAGAACTACTTAAACCTAACTAACCTAAGGACATCACACACATCCATGCCCGCGGCAGGATGCGAACCTGCGACCGTAGCAGTCCCCCAGTTCCGGACTGAGCGGCTTCGAGGTAATTCATAATTTTCGAACACAATATATGTTCTAAAATCCTGCAACATATCGACGTTAATGATATGGGCCTGTAATTTAGTGGATTACTCATACTACCTTGCTTGAATATTGGTGTGACCTGTGCAACTTTCCCGTCTTTGGATACGGATCTTTCGTCGAGAGAACGGTTGTATATGATTGTTAAGTTTGGACGTAATGCATCAGCATACTCCGAAAGGAACATAATTGGTATACAGTCTGGACCAGAAGACTTGCTTTTATTAAAGTGATTTAAGTTGCTTGACTACCCCGAGGATATTTACTCCTACGTAACACAGCTGTTCTTGATTCGAATTCTGGAATATTTACTTCGTCTTCTTTTGTGAAGGCTTTTCGGAAGACTGTGTTTAGTAACTCTGCTTTGGCAGCACTGTCTTCGATAGTATCTCCATTGCTATCGCGCAGAGAAGACATTGATCGTTTCTTGCCGCTAACATACTTCACATACGACCAGAGTCTCTTTGGATTTTCTGCCAGGTTTCGAGACAACGTTTCGTTGTGGAAACTGTTATAGGTATCTCGCACTGAAGTCCGCGCTAAATTTCGAGCTTCTGTAAAAGATCGTCAAACTTGGGGATTTTGCGTCTGTTTAAATTTGGCATGTTTGTTTCGTTGTTCCTGCAACAGTGTTCTAACCCGTTTTGTGTACCAAGGAGGAGCAGCTCCCTCGTTTGTTAATTTATTTGATATAAATCTCTCAATTGCTGCCTATACTATTTCTTTGAATTTAAGCCACATCTGGTCTACACTTATATGATTAATTTGGAATGAGTGGAGATTGTCTCTCACGAAGGCGTCAAGTTAATTTTTATCTGCTTTTTTGAATATTTTTCGGGGATTTAGGGATTACAATATTCAATCTCGCTACGACAAACCTGTGTTCACTAATCCCTGAATCTGATTTGATGCTCGTAATTAACTCAGGATTATTTGTTGCTAAGAGATCAAGTGTGTTTTCACAACCGTTTACTATTCGCGTGGGCTCATGAACTAACTGCTCGAAATAATTTTCAGAGAATCCGTTTAGCACAATTTCGGATGATATTTTATGCATAACTCCGGAATTAAACATGTGTTTCCGCCAAGGTATCGAGGGTAAATTAAAGTCACCACCAACTATTATCATATAAGTCGGATACGTGTTTGAAATTAAACTCAAGTTTTCTTTCAACCTTTCAGCAACTCTATCATCTGAATTGGGAGGTCGGTAAAAGGATCCAATTATTATTTTATTCCGGTTGCCAACAATGACCTCTGCCCATATTAACTCACAGGAAGTATCCACTTCCATTTCGCGACAAGTTAAACTACTTCTGACAGCAACAAACACGCCACCGTCAACCGTGTTTAGCCTATCCTATCGGAACACCGTTGAGTTCTTCGCAAAAATTTCGGCTGAGCTTATATCCGGCTTTAGCCAGTTTTCAGTGCCTATAACGATTTGAGCGTCAGTGCTTTGTATTAGCGCTTGGAGCTCTGGTACTTTCCCAACACAGCTACGACAATTTACAACTGTTATACCAATGGTTCCTTTATCTACGTTCTTCCTGTGTTCAGCCTACTCCCTTTGTAACTGAAGCCCTTCTTGTGTTTTCCCGAGACCCTCTAACCTAAAAAACCGCTCAGTCCACGCCACACAGCTCCTGCTATCCGTGTAGCCACATCCTGCGCATAGTGGACACCTGACCTATTCAGCGGGATCCGAAACCCAACCACCCTTTGGCGCAAGTCGAGGAATCTGCAGCCTATGCGGTCGCAGAACCGTCTGAGCCTCTGATTCAGACCCTCCACTAGGTTCTGTACCAGAGGTTTGCAATCGGTCCTGTCGACTATGCTGCAAATGGTCAGCTCTGCTTTCATCTTGCAAGCAAGACTGGCAACCTTTACCACTTCTGTTAGCCGCTCGAAACCAGAGAGAATCTCTTCTGATCCAAAGTGACACACATCACTGGTACCGACGTGAGCCACCACCTGCAGTTGGCTGCACCCTGTGCTCTTCAAGGCACCTGGGAGGGCCCTTTTGCACATCTGGAATGATTCCACCCGGTATGCACACAGAGTGGACATTGGTTTTCTTACCCTTAAGACTTTTTTTAATTTATGGAAAATAGAAATGTCACAGGGATTTAGATGAGGTGAATCGTGGGCCTGTGCAACAACAGGAATGCCTTTTGAGGTCAAAAAATCGTGACAGAAGTGACCGTCTAATATTGGGCATTGTCATGTTGCATCATCCACTTGTCTGCAATGTCCACTCTCACTCGATTCTCTCTTTTCCCTAAGCCTTTCAATAACATCTTGTAAAGCACTTGGTTGACAGTTTGTCCTGGATGAACATATGATTTACGCATAACACCCCTATTCTCGAAAAAGCAAATCAGCATTATTTTAATCTTTGCTTCACTAATTCGAGCTTTCTTCGGTCGAGGAGACGTCTGAGTGTGCCCCTTCTCACGTCGTCCCTTTGTCTCTGGATTCTACTCAGAAATCTAGGATTCATCAACTGTGATCACACGAATAAACCCTTCATGGTCATCGTCAGTCCTCCCAGGAAGATCAACGCACACGTCTCTTTGATTGTCCTTCAGCTCAGTTGTAAGGTTTTTCGGCACCATGACAACAAACTTTTTGCATATGCAAACCGACGGTAAAAATTTTATGTATGGTGAAAGTGTTTAATAGGTCACTCATCGTCCTTATTGTCAAACCGTCGGTCTGATCACATAGGAGCATGCACATGTTCGACGTTATCGTCGGTTTTGAAGCTGAAGATCTCCCTGAGTGAGGTTAATCTTCAACGAGTTCTCGGGCTTCCGAAAACGATTTGTGCCAGCGAAAAATTTGTCTTCTTCACGAGGAAAGTTCCTCATAGATATTTTTCAACTCTTCAAAGGTCATACTCGCGGATTCCTCACGTTTAACACAGAAATTGATTGCATAACGTTGCTCTAAATTCCACTTTTCCATTTTCTTAGCACACAACAAAAACACAACTTCAGTGATGACGCTCTCAAAAATCACGTGATGGCTGTACGGAGCTGAAACTCGGACTGAGCATCTGGAAGGGATGAACACACAGGTCTGCACAGGCAGAACAACACAGCGTTGTCAAATCGTTCACAGTGTTGCCAATCTAATTACTTTTCCCACACATCTCGTAGAGCATCCGCTTTCTTTTGCTCTACTTACCACTTCATAGAGAATAAAAATATGAACTAGCGTGCTGAGGCTGTTGCGGAATCCAGCTTTCGTTGGTGTCAGTGAACCAACTCGAGAGCTTCCAACCCGCAGAGGAGTGAAACAAGGAGGTCCCATCTCTCCCAAGCTAGTCTCTGCTGTTCTGGAATTGGAAACGTCAAAACTGAAGTAGGAATAAAAAGAAACCAATGGATAGAGACGTAACTACATGAGACGTGCAGATAACGTTGTTCTATCGGCAATTCTGAAAAAACTACAGGCGTTGGTATCAGATCTCGGCTTGTAATGTCAGGAATTAGAACTGAACGTAAGTCTTTCTTCTTCAGAACAATAATACCTAGGAAACTATCAATAAAACTGGGGAGAGGTTGAGCACCCTACACTGTTTAATAAAGTCAATAGCCATGCTTGCCTTAGCTCTTTTCAGAATAACATCTAAGTATCTATTTGCTGTATCTGACAACTCGGCTGGTACGAATTTAAGAACCTTCAACATTGCAGCCCGTCAGCAATCGTTGGTTAATATATTAAAAAACTAGAAACCCGCCTCGACTGCGAAATAAGCACCTAGTGTTTACCTAGGTTTCGGCGTAGATAACTACACCTATCTACCTATCTATCACTATGTATAGTTATCTACGCCGAAACCTAGGTAAACACTAGTTGCTTTTTTCGCAGTCGAGGCGGGTTTCTAGTTTCTTAATATATTAAGCAACGATTGCTGACGCGCTGCAATTTTGAAGGTTCTTGAACTCGTTAAACTTCGGTTACACGATAAATCAGTCTAATTTAAAAGCCGTAAATTCAACTAAGTACCTAGGTATTACAGTTACGAACAACTTAAATTGGAAAGAACACAAATAAAATGTTGTGGGGAAGGCTAGCTAAGGACTGCGTTTTATTGGCAGGACACTCAGAAAATGTAACAGACCTACTAAGGAGACTGCTTGAACTACGCTTGTCCGTCCTCTTTTAGAATACTGCTGCGCGGTGTGGGATCCTTACCAGATAGGACTGACGGAGTACATTGAAAAAGTTCAAAGAAAGGCAGCACGTTTTGTATTATCGCGAAATATGGGAGAGAGTGTCACAGAAATGATACAGGTTCTGGGCTGGAAATCGTTAAAAGTAAGGCGTCTTTCGTCGCGACGGAGTCTTCTCACGGAATTACAATCACCAACTTTCTCCTCCGAATGCGAAAATATTTTGTTGACACCGACCTACATAGGGAGGAACGATCACCATGATAAAATAAGGGAATTCAGAGCTCTTACGGAAAGATATAGCTGTTCATTCTTTCCGCACGCTATACGAGATTGGAATAATAGAGAATTGAGAAGGTGGTTCGATGAACCCTCTGCCAGGTACTTAAATGTGATTTGCAGAGTATCCATGTAGATGTAGATGATCGTCATTTTGGGATTCTGGAGAGCATTCAAAAGAATGTAATCGCCTTTCTGCGCTGTTACCAATACTGGGAACAACGACACCGCCGGTGTATAGCTGCCAAAAGGAACTACTCTGAAGGGGGGAAAAGCTATTGCTTGAAAGAAATAAAACCTTTGGTAGATAAATAAGTCTCATTACTTTTTTCACACATTTCGTATGTGTAGCGTTTGTAGATTTTGGAAAGGCCTTGTTTTACTATAGACCTACCGGAATTTATTTTGTGAAAATTATCGAAAACAAACAAAAAAGGCAAATTACTCAAGCATTGTTTATGAGTGATCGTTGATTAATTTACGCACCTAGAAAAATTCTCATGATATTTATCAAGAGGAAAACCAGAAGGTATAGTTTTCCACGCTGGCCTCTCTTAGGTGGAATTTACACAAAGTGGGGGGGGGGGGGGGAGGGTGTAAGACGGCTGTTGCGTGGGTGGACGCGTGGGAGCCGCTTCCGGGGTGACCAGTGGGCGCGGCAGAAGGCGCACACAGGGCCACGTTTGCGAGCCGCATACAAATGGCGCCACTTCCCCGCCCTGCCGTTTCCCGTGTCTCCCCGTATGGCCTTAATAGTTATTTAGGCTCCAATAAACGCAGGTCACGCGTGGCATTTCTAAATCCCGCGCATTCTGTGAGCCGCGCACGAGCCTGTGTCAAACAGTAGCCTTTCTTTTGTTCAGGGATCTGCTCTGTCTCTGTATGTTCGTCATTTGTCAGGACAATTGAAACACGTCTATGGTACGAAGTCTGTGTAGTCTCTCATAACACGACTAGTTTATTTATAAAAAGTCGTTGTCCTAACTGAACTGACTCGTCATCACCCTGGTCAAACCGCTAAGGAGACAGAAACTTGAAATTTGGAGAGGATGTTCATCTTACACTGTAGGAGTCGTTTAAGATGCGATTTTTAGAAATTCCACCCCTGCGAAGGTAAAATATGGGATGAAATATTTTTGAAAATATGTCGTTATTAAGGCAATTTTGAAACTAGCCCTACGAATATTGGTATTTGTTTGCCCAGTCAGATATAAGACAATACGTGTTTCAGCATTTTTAGAATATGAAGCACTAAGAGGTTAAAATAGTAGCTCATAGGATTTTTGAAAATAAATCGTTATTAAAGAACTACTAAATCATTTTTCAAGCTACATGTATGAAAAGTTGTATTCTGACTTCTCGATTAGAAATACAAATATAAAAATACGTGTTTCATGTTATAGAAATTCAACCTTCTAAGGGTGAGAAACAGGGGATGAAAAGTTACGCGAAACTATTTTATTATCAAAGCATTTTCAAAGTTGAGTCTATGTGATTTTGTGTTAGAAACAAAAAATTACATGTTTCACTGTTTTTGGCAATTCAACCCCAAAAAGGGGTGAAGTAGGAGATGAAAATATTGAAGAAAATATTTCTCTATATTAAAACGTTTTTAAAGCTGAGTATATAAATAATGTTGTTTCAGGTCTCGGTTAGATGCAAAGGAACATTTGATGGGGTTAAAGTTTCTACGGAAATATCAGCACAAGAACGCAAAACGCTTGATTAACAAAAAACTTGGACTCCAGCTACCAGAATCGCTTTTTGGTCAGAAGCACATTCGGAAAAGACCATGCTTTTATTGGCTTAATAAGCGTGAAAAGCTTAGAAGGAGCTGCAATTCGTGAACAACATAAAACTTCGATTGAAGAAAAATAAAAAGCCATCGCGAGTTAAGCAGCGGGAATCTTAAGCTAGTTCGTAAATAAAATATCGGCAAGAACTTATATGGTACATCTAAATGGATATTTCCTAGATGCGAAGAGAAATTATACAGTCTGGAAGCAAAGAAAGACCGCAGCAAAACAATGGAGAATTTCAGCTGTAGTGACAATAAGTAGACGTAGTCAATAACAGCAACAGTATTTTTGTGACGTTATCAAGTGGGTCTGTTTGCTTTTCTTTCGCGTGACCGGGCTCCTGCTGTAACTTGCGTGTTACACATTTCCGATGGCATTATATTTAGGCGCTGCAGTCATGGACTGTGCGGCTGGTCCCGGCGAAGATTCGAGACCTCCCTCGGGGATGGGTATGTGTGTTTGTCTTTAGGTTAATTTAGATTAAGTAGTGTGTAAGCTTAGGGACTGACGACCTTAGCGGTTAAGTCCCATAAGATTTCACAGACATTTCAACATTTTTGCATCATATTTACGGGGAATTCCATGTTACCTCATACGCATAATAAATACACTCCTGGAAATGGAAAAAAGAACACATTGACACCGGTGTGTCAGACCCACCATACTTGCTCCGGACACTGCGAGAGGGCTGTACAAGCAATGATCACTCGCACGGCACAGCGGACACACCAGGAACCGCGGTGTTGGCCGTCGAATGGCGCTAGCTGCGCAGCATTTGTGCACCGCCGCCGTCAGTGTCAGCCAGTTTGCCGTGGCATACGGAGCTCCATCGCAGTCTTTAACACTGGTAGCATGCCGCGACAGCGTGGACGTGAACCGTATGTGCAGTTGACGGACTTTGAGCGAGGGCGTATAGTGGGCATGCGGGAGGCCGGGTGGACGTACCGCCGAATTGCTCAACACGTGGGGCGTGAGGTCTCCACAGTGCATCGATGTTGTCGCCAGTGGTCGGCGGAAGGTGCACGTGCCCGTCGACCTGGGACCGGACCGCAGCGACGCACGGATGCACGCCAAGACCGTAGGATCCTACGCAGTGCCGTAGGGGACCGCACCGCCACTTCCCAGCAAATTAGGGACACTGTTGCTCCTGGGGTATCGGCGAGGACCATTCGCAACCGTCTCCATGAAGCTGGGCTACGGTCCCGCACACCGTCGGGCCGTCTTCCGCTCACGCCCCAACATCGTGCAGCCCGCCTCCAGTGGTGTCGCGACAGGCGTGAATGGAGGGACGAATGGAGACGTGTCGTCTACAGCGATGAGAGTCGCTTCTGCCTTGGTGCCAATGATGGTCGTATGCGTGTTTGGCGCCGTGCAGGTGAGTGCCACAATCAGGACTGCATACGACCGAGGCACACAGGGCCAACACCCGGCATCATGGTGTGGGGAGCGATCTCCTACACTGGCCGTACACCACTGGTGATCGTCGAGGGGACACTGAATAGTGCACGGTACATCCAAACCGTCATCGAACCCATCGTTCTACCATTCCTAGACCGGCAAGGGAACTTGCTGTTCCAACAGGACAATGCACGTCCGCATGTATCCCGTGCCACCCAACGTGCTATAGAAGGTGTAAGTCAACTACCCTGGCCAACAAGATCTCCGGATCTGTCCCCCATTGAGCATGTTTGGGACTGGATGAAGCGTCGTCTCACGCGGTCTGCACGTCCAGCACGAACGCTGGTCCAACTGAGGCGCCAGGTGGAAATGGCATGGCAAGCCGTTCCACAGGACTACATCCAGCATCTCTACGATCGTCTCCATGGGAGAATAGCAGCCTGCATTGCTGCGAAAGGTGGATATACACTGTACTAGTGCCGACATTGTGCATGCTCTGTTGCCTGTGTCTATGTGCCTATGGTTCTGTCATTGTGATCATGTGATGTATCTGACCCCAGGAATGTGTCAATAAAGTTTCCCCTTCCTGGGACAATGAATTCACGGTGTTCTTATTTCAATTTCCAGGAGTGTACAATGCAAATCTGGTGTTAAGAAGTAAAGGCATTTTATTGGTTCGAGTCTATACCGTACCTGAATACAAGGCTCACCAATAATACTGATAGAGAAAAAAAAGAGAAAGCACAGTGGATGAAAAATTAATGTCATCTTACACATTTACAAAAAAAAAATCTCTCTGCCCTGTTCCTGTTCAATGTTAATCATGTGGGTTTCAGAAGGAACGTAGATGACACACAAGTACTAACATTTTAATAATAATTTCCACTGATGCTGTTAACTTCACAACTGATATTTATTTCATCACTTTTGTATTTTCGTTACTTCTCCCAAATTAAATACTGCTTGTTACTATCCAGTGCACTTGATACGTAGCACTCCTTGAAAATTTGTTACGGTTTTACGTAATGATTGAGTTCATGTACTGCGCTGAGGTGGGTGTGATACTTTTCTTCAAAACATGTTATACTTTTGTTTCAGAAACACCCATTAAAAAAAGCAGATCCCGGCGGAGGTTCGAGTCCTCCCTCGGGCATGGGTATGTGTGTTTGTCCTTAGGATAATTTAGGTTAAGTAATGTGTCAGCTTAGGGACTGATGACCTCAGCAGTTAAGTCCCATACGATTTCACACACATTTGAACATTTTTTGAAAAAAAGCAACACTATTCAAAATTCTCATGCAATTTAATTTAAGACTATGTAATTTTAAACAGTGGGAGATACACTTACACAGCAATTACAAAATGCAATTACGATAACTAAATAAAAGGCACCATAATTAAACAAATTCAATAACACACATTTATAATTTCCCCATTATCCACGCAAGGAGTATACTGGGTGACATGAATGGCATAGAGCCTCAGTTAACTAAAAAAAAATTTTGTTACATGCACAACAACCATCATCCATATTTATCCGTCCAGCTAATAAAAATACATAGTGTATCTTTTCTACTGAGCTCCGATTACTTTCGGCAAATCAGAAAGATTGGAGCCACTGCGCTCATTAGTCTAAGACACTCATCTTGCCTTAGGCCATCTACACCAACGGTTTTCTGAATCACAACCAGAGCCTTTGTGGACAACCAACTCTCCTGCGAATGTCACGAGATGCACCAGGGTTCACAGCCCCGGACAGGCGGCCATAAGCACATTCGATGACTCGATGCTAGACGCCGTTGACGATATAGAGCCAGAAAAACAAACATATCGAGTACATTAAATGTATTCGCAATTACGAATATGAACAACCATCACTATGAAAATTTGTGCCGAACCAGACTTGAACGTGGATTTACCGCTTATGCATACGTGTCCAAATGAACTTTGCGTCGTCATTCAGAATAACACGGTCACTGCAATATCGTAAAAATGTCGAGGGCTCCAGCGGGATGGACTCCATCGATGGTCGCTACAGGTTCCAAAGTGATGTCACTTCGCAGTACACTGCTGGCAGTTTCGTTTAGGAGGCGCCGGAATTCGAATGCATCGCAAAGGTGGCGATTTTTGAGTCGACACGACTGAGTGTGACAATATTGAGCCCCTTAAAGTAAGAATTCACTTACACAAAGTGCTGACCGATGGCTTTCCAATTTTAACAGATGCGGGGACAGCAAGAGCGTCTTCTGAAAGATAATCGAAATGGTAGTTTCAGAGATGACCTTTAAATGACTCTATTGCGACGATATCAACACCTGCACTTTTGAAGTCATATCTCCAGCATAACAACAGCTCTGTCTTCAACGCAGCAACATTATTATTTACATCAAGTGTAGGTGATCTTTCGAACAATCCGACCCTAGTATACGTCTCTTACTGAGAAATCCAGCAGTTCTGTGGTTTCAAACAGTAGCCTGTCAGACCAAAATTAATTCTGTGTTTATTCAGTCTTTCTCTTGACGGCGAATCACTAACTCCTCAGCGAAATACTCGTTGGGCAAAGTATTACGATTCACAACCTACATCTGCATCACATATATCTACATCTGTTCTCCGCAAGCCACCTTACGGTGTCCGCCACCGTAGCGGAGTGACGGCACTGTAGCTCAGCGTGTTCGATCAGAGAGCCGTTGGTCCTCTGTAATAAAAGAACTGAGTAAAAGGAATCAACGATTGAATTGAACGGATGGCATGTGACGTCCACCCAGACCAAAGCAACGAACAATACCAAAAAAAATGAAAAAAGTGGACATCCCGCCGGCTTGGCATGCCGGGCCCGGGTTCGATTCCCGGCTGGGTTGGAGATTTTCTCCGTTCAGGGACTGGGTGTTTGTGTCGTCTACATCATCGTCATTTCATCGTCATTTCATCCTCATCGAGTCCGCATCTCGTGGTCGTGCGGTAGCGTTCTCGCTTCCCACGCCCGGGTTCCCGGGTTGGATTCCCGGCGGGGTCAAGGATTTTCTCTGCCTCGTGATGACTGGTGCTGTGTGTTGTCCTTAGGTTAGTTAGGTTTAAGTAGTTCTAAGTTCTACGGGACTGATGACCATAGATGTTAAGTCCCATAGTGCTCAGAGCCATTTTCATCCTCATCGACACGCAAATCGCCGAAGTGGCGTCACCTCAAAAGATTTGCACCAGGCGATCAGGTCTACCCGCCGGCAGGCCCTCGCCACACGTCATTTCATTTCACCTTACGGTGTGTGCCGGAGGGTACTCTGTGTATCAGTGCTACTTCGCACTTTTCCTGTTCCATTAGCGTTTGTTTCGCAGGGAGGAAGATTGTTGGTAAGCCTCCGTGTAGGTTCGTGGTCTTTTTGCGAGATATGCGTAGGATTGGTTGGTGGCTGATTTGGGGGAGGGTACCAACAGCGAGGTCATCGGTCCCATCGGATTAGGGAAGGATGGGGAGGGTAGTCGGCCGTGCCCTTGCAAAGGAACCATCCCGGCATTTGCCTGATCCTGTTTAGGGAAGTTACAGAAAACCTAAATCTGGATGGCCGGACGCGGATTTGAACTGTCGTCCTTCCGAATGCGAGTCCAGTCTGCAAACCACTGCTCTACGTCGCACGGTTACGCATAGGGGAAAGAAACATATCGGTTGGCTCTTCTAGAAATGTACGCTCTTGGAACTTTAACAGTAGACCATAAAGTGATTCAGAACGCCTCTCGCAGCGTCTGCCAAAAGAGTTGGCTGAGCATATCCTTGACGCTTTCACGCTTACGAAATCAACCTGTAACGAAACGTGCTGTTCACCTTTGGGTCTTCTCCATTTCCTCTATCAGTCCTATCTGGTTCCCATCCCATATTGGTGAGCAGTATTCAAGTACTGTTTTTCGTAAGCTACTTCCTTTATTGATGGATTACTTTTCCTAAGGATTCTTGCCGGCCGCGGTGGTCTAGTGGTTCTAGGCGCTCAGTCCGGAACCGCGCGACTGGTACGGTCGCAGTTCGAATCCTGCCTCGGGCATGGATGTGTGTGATGTCCTTAGGTTAGTTAGGTTTAAGTAGCTCTAAGTTCTAGGGGACTGATGACCTCAGCAGTTAAGTCCCATAGTGCTCAGAGCCATTTTTCTCTGTATACACCAGCATCATTCGCAACAAGCCTCGTGGAACTTCCGACGTTATCTGATAGGTCATTTATATACCGGGTGATCAAAAAGTCAGTATAAATTTGAAAATGTAATAAACCACGGAATAATGTAGATAGAGAGGTAAAAATTGACATACATGCTTGGAATGACATGCGGTTTTGTTAGAAACCGCATGTGCTCAGCCGCCTTCCAGGTCCCCAGACCTCAGTCCGTGCGATTATTGGCTTTGGGGTTACCTGAAGTCGCTAGTTTATCGTGATCGACCGACATCTCTAGGGACGCTGAAAGACAATATCCGACACCAATGCCTCACCATAATTCCGGACATGCTTTACAGTGCTGTTCACAACATTATTCCTCGACTACAGCTATTGTTGAGGAATGATGGTGGACATATTGAGCATTTCCCGTAAAGAACGTCATCTTTGCTTTGTCTTACTTTGCTATGCTAATTACTGCTATTCTGATCAGATTAAGCGCCATCTGTCGGACATTTTGTGAACTTTTGTATTTTTTTGGTTCTAATAAAAGCCCATGTCATTCCAAGCATGTGTGTCAATTTGTACCTCTCTATCTACATTATTCCGTGATTTATTCAGTTTTCAAATTTATACTGACTTTTTTTATCACTTGGTATAATGTGAGAATTAGTCGTCCTATAATACTCTCCTGGGGCACGTCTGAAGACTATTCTCTGTTCAGAATGACATGCTGTGTACTGTTTGGTAAAAGCTCTTCAATTCACACAGTTGGCCTGATATTCCATACAATCGTATTTTATTCATTAAGCGGCAGTATGGAACTGTATCGAGGGCCTTTCGGAAGTCAAGAAACACGGTATGTACGTGGGCGACAGTATCTTCTGCTATCTGCGCTTCTCTGAGGAGCAGAGCGAGTTGGGTTTCACACGATCGTTGTTTTCGGACCCCATGTTGGTTTTTACGAAGGAGATTTTCGGTCTGCATAAATGTCATAATACACGAGCACAAAACGTGTTCCAAAATTCTACAACAGACCGACGTCAGAGATATAGACCTATAGTTCTGCGCGTCTGTTCGACGACCTTCCTTGACATAATAGTTGAGTGCGAGGTTGGAATGGGGACTATTCTGTTCCTCTGGCTTTAGTTTTCAGTTGTTCTAAGTGAGAAACACAGTCGTATTTCTCGGAATGTCCCTTAGAAGGAGCCATTTGTCGGCGTTGGTGTGCCGCTGTCACCGAATTTGCATTACGTGCCTGTGCTCAATATCTCGGTTAAGTTCTCTGAAAGTCTCTGTACTAGTAAACTGCTAGAGAGGCTGCTATTACGAGGGGGTGCTGTTAAGTCATTGGCTTTATAAATAAAACATGCTGTCTGTCCAGTAAACACAATTGCTATTTTTCCACATAGATCAGCTTATTTCGTGAAAGTTCGCGTTATGAACATTAACTACAGCCTTAATCCTCACAAAATAGTTCGTGACGTCTTTTGGTATACGTAAGACAAACTCGATTGCTCATAAAAGAAAATTAGCCATGCTCTTCAAAAATTGATGCAGATAAGCTGATGTAATGTTCCGTAGTCTGTAACTGGTTATAAACTAATCATTCTTCACAAACAAATCCTCAGAAACATTTCATGAGAAACTTCAGAACTTCTTCGACTATTATATATCTTCACAATTATACAAGGTGGTCCACTGATCATTACCGGGCCTAATATCTCACGAAATAAGCGTCAAACGAAAAAACTACAAAGAACTAAACTTGTCTAGCTTGAAGAGGGAAACTAGATGGCGCTATGGTTGGCCCGCTAGATGGCGCTGCCATAGGTCAAACTGCTATCAGCTGCGTTTTTTAAAAATAGGAACCCCCATTTTTATTGCATTTTCTTGTAGTACGTAAACAAATATGAATGTTTCAGCTGGATCACTTTTTTCGCTTTGTGATAGATGGCGCTGTAATAGTCACAAACGTAGAAGTACGTGGTATCACTTAACATTCCGCCAGTGCGGACGGTATTTGCTTCGTGATACATTACCCATGTTAAAATGGACCGTTTACCAATTGCGGAAAAGGTCGATATCGTGTTGATGTATGGCTGTTGTGATCAAAATGCCCAACGCGCGCGTGCTATGTATGCTGCTCGGTGTCCTGGACGACATCATCCAGCGCCATCTAGCGGTCCAACCATAGCGCCATTTGGTTTCCCCCTTCAAGCTAGACGAGTTTCGTTCTTTGTTGGTTTTTCGTTTGTTGCTTACTTCGTCAGATATTTGGCCTGGTCACTATCAATGGACCACCCTGTATATGTTTGTATTTGTTCCACAAATTTAAATTCACGCAGACAAGGCCTCAACCCGATCTTCACCCTCATCAGTGGGTACCCTTCCCCCCCCCCCCCCCCCCCCCCTTCTTTCGTCAGCAGGAAGTGCTAACACCCAGAACATTCTCGAAGGTCAACGATGTCACAGCTGCTGCAAGTGAACCGCTAATTCGATCTTTGGTTTATGCTGCAACCACGCTGGTCGTAGATCACCGGCCTGGCGAAGGTGGAGATGGAGGTGGTGTATCGAAATAAATTCTCGTTTACACTGCGTTTGTCGTTTGGAAGACTACTGGGCCCATCGCGTGGAGGCACAGAGGACGTGAATTTCCGAGTGCTTACAGCGGAGACGGTGCAAGGGCCCTAGGCAGGTAGCGGGACGCAAAGCCCTTTGCCGGAGCAACAAGTTCCCTCCTCTCTGCTCCCTTTCCTTTCCTGCAGGGCCGCCGTGTTTATTCTTGCGTCGTGGCTCCCGACTTCCTTCGCAGCAGATACGGGGCGGTTGTTTCATTATGAGGGACTGCTCATATTTTAATGAGAAGATGGATGGTATGTAAATTGCTTACGTCAAAAGCCTCTTCGCCGTTGCCCCGTCTTCTAGTTTATAACGAGCTTAAGAATTGCAATATGCTCTGTGGAAGGGAAAAAAAATGAGAGAGAGGGAGACGAATAAAAAGGAAGACCTGTTAAGTTATTTTCCTTCCCCTGGAAGTGCCTCTTTCTAAAATTAACTTTCCTGCTACTTAATAATTCCTTTTGACAGCCAGTATAGAGAATTGTGTGAGTTGTGAGGAATTATTTACCGACGAATATTGTCTTGAATATCATAAATTCCATTGGCTTTCCGCAAGATTTGGTAAGAAAGTTGATGAGAAGTGTAGCAGATTAATATCCACTGCAACGAGATTAAGTGAAATACCAAAATAAATAACAATATCTGGTTTTCGAATCTATAAAAATTGCGGCTTAGCGTGGATAAGATGAGAAGGAGGTAAACCTCTTCGCAAACAGCTGGAAAATGTATTTAAATTTCTGATGTTTATCTAATAACATGGCAACTTGTCATACGGTTCCAACTCACAATGAACACTTTTTGTAACAAATTTTGGAGACCATGCAAGATCCCCTCGCTTCTAAACTGATACTGTTATTACTCGGCTTAGCCGCGAGTCCATAGAGGGTGGTACACGTGACGTACAGTACGACTGGTCAGCATTTCCACCCGGAATTTGCGAGTGTAAGTCGGATCTTCCTTGATCCGCCTTGGTGGGTCGTGTCGTAGGATTTCCTCCTGCCCGTGCGCGGTGCAGCTCTCGTAAACGTCGTCCCGTGCAGATTCTTCATTGGCGCATTGGATGTCGCTGTCGGTGGAAGCTGATTATCTGAAACTGCTGTCGATCAACTTTGGGGTATCTATTTACTCGAAATTAACATTGAGAATGCCGTAATATCACTTTTATTCCTATCAGATCAATAATGAAACTCTCATGTCACAAACTACTCGTAACCGAGAGCATGGCTACCATCGAACAAGACGGGAAGAGCTCTTAACGCCGACTGCTGACTTTGGCGCGCAGTCCGTATCTCTTACTAGTTTCGTCACATTTCGTGGATTTCCGATCAAGTTCGTACTTACTAAGATATGCATTTGTTAATGAACGGGTGTGAATTTTAACGAGGAAAATTATGATAAATAGTTTTAAACATCCAGAGGCTCCTCCTAGTATTCACGTTGTCATAAATGACTTTAATTATTAAATATAAATAAACAAAATCGGTGACTTTGGCGCCAAGATGGCGGTACTTCCCATCATGTATATTTCCCAGGCTGACGCTTGTTGCTACGGTCCAGCGCCGACCCCCCCCCCCCCCCCCCCCCCCCCCCCCCCACTACTCGCGACTTATGGTCGCTTCGTCACCTGGCCAACCAGCGTGGGAAATGCTCTCCGATTCATGGCAGGCTACGGAATACAGAACTCCCCAACTATAGTGAATACATCAATAAGAGACAATACTTTATTAAAACTGGTAAAAGTGTCTTCCTCCCATAAGAGACACCTTACAATCAGAAGATAACGGTAAAGCCTGTCGAAATCGATTGTCGAAAATAAGCAAGTGTTTATGCGATCTAGACTACAGAAAGTATTTTACCAGGGAAAACGTATGTTCCATCGATAGTACTTTTATGGGTTGCTCAAACTGATTGTAATTACTGTGCAAGAAGTTAGTAATTATTATCGTATGTGGTATATTAGTTAGGCATTAGTATAAACGATGCTGTGAAGTTTGTTTCTGATGAAATGTCTTCGTGATGACAGAATGAGCAGAAAGACAGTTGATGGATAATTACTGCGAATTCCAATAAAACATTAAAATTTAACTATAAAAATCCGAGGACGAACTGCCTATGTTTTAAAAATATGCATGAGTTTACTGGAGTCAGATGTACAATTTTTCTTCTAGAGTCAGGTTATCCCTGTTTAACCTAACTCACAAGATCGTGCTGATCCGTTTTCTCTCTCTCTTTTTTTCTGTTACACTTGCCTTACTTTCAACCAACCTGCAACGATTGTGTACGTTCTGCGCTACGTATTTCTATTGTTTCTGCCTCTCGGCCTCAGCAGATGACAGAACGTATAACAGTTTTCCCCAAGACGATCTGACCAGGTCATTAGTTTGTAATTACGTTGAATTGAATTGTATCGGCAGTTTGGTGGGTATGAGCGTTTATATAATACTGTGATGTTGATGATTAATAACATATGTATATGTGTTTGTTCGTACATAGTAATTTTGCGTTAAATTTGTGGTCCAACAATTGTGCAGGTTAGGTATTTACTGTACGATTTAAGCCTCCAGTGAGCAGATTCTATGCTCTATCTCTCACTGTTTTTTGTAAAGATTTTTAACGGGAACCTTTGATACATATTAGCTTTGTTATATGCAGGTTAGAAGATCAGATTCCCTTTTGATCAGATTCGTTCCTTTTTACATGATTTGGTTTTAGTAGCGATTCCTCAGACAAAGATGAATCTCTACCTTCCTCTTCAAGTAGTTACCCAATATGATACTCATCTGACGATGATCTCAGCATTCAAGAAATTTCTAAAGCACAGAGACGTTCTCACTGTGTCACAAAAGCGCCGAAGACCCGAAAGTGCCTCCAGTTGCACTACTGTTGTCCCAAAATTAAAGTTACAGGCTGGTGTAAGATGGACGGTCGGTCCACATATGTACCTGTAGAATGTCCTTTTGTAATTCAAAAATTAAAAAATTAAAAAAAAATCATGACCAGGTTGAGTGTTACGAAAAGTGTTTCAGTACCAAAAATTGTGTTCTTCACAAATATGAATCGCAGCAACTATTCTTTGGGCGTTGCTATGAAAGTATCAGAGTTGGGCCGAGCATCGCAATACCGACGACGTAGCAAAAGATCGTGGCTACTGCAGCAGTGAACGGCCGGTTTCCACGCATTCGAGTGACAGACTTGGTACACTGTACATGGTTTGAAGTAGTTCATTGACACAACAAATGAGCACCGAAACAATATAATTAACCAAAAGTCTTCCAGTTTGGCAGAATCAACTAAGAGGAGAGGGCTACGCCAAGTGACGGGGCGATATGGTTACGCAAGTGGCGACCACAAGTTTGGGCCTTCAGCACCATCTATCCAACTGCGGGTTCTGAGTCCATCTACTTGGACGTGGCGCCCTCCCCCTGGTGAACCTCCTTTCAGCTCACTTCCACTGCAGCATACTTTTGCCCTAGAGGGCAAGCCTTCGAGACCAAGTGCGTGCAGCCTACCACTCTCCCCTCCCTCTCCCCTTCCCCCCCCCCCTCTCCCCCGTACGCTCGTGCGGGCAACCTGTGACTTTGACCACCACGTAAGAGTTCCGCTTCTGAGGGCTGGCATCTCCTGTAAAAGTTACAGTGGTCCTCCGCGCCGCTGGTACGATTTACCGCAAGCAGCCGAGCTGTGCCTATCTGGTGCATGTTCCACTGCACAGACTTTTGTCTTCAGCCTTCTTGCAGTCGCTCATGTCATGCACGCTGGCCTCAGTGGTCCTCCATGTGGTGTCCTCATCATGCATTAAATGGTGGTTTGGCCTCCGTGAAACAGTGCTATGAGTGTTGTCGCTTGAGTGTAAAATGTTTCACTACTGGTGATATTTTCATGTGTGTCAACGGCCAACACCCTGACAACGATCTACCGCCACTGCGCAACCCTACCACCGTAGAGGATACCTACACCAGGCCACTACAGTTGGCGTCAGAAGTGGAATACAAACGTTAAAGACTTATTTTTCATCAGCATTTAATGTAAATAAGGATGGGGAATATGTCGCCTAGTATCTAAGCTGTTTTGACAGTTCTTGAGTTGTGCGATAGAGCGTTGATGAGGCTGAGGGCATGGTACCTTTAAGTAACTACACTCCTGGAAATTGAAATAAGAACACCGTGAATTCATTGTCCCAGGAAGGGGAAACTTTATTGACACATTCCTGGGGTCAGATACATCACATGATCACACTGACAGAACCACAGGCACATAGATACAGGCAACAGAGCATGCACAATGTCGGCACTAGTACAGTGTATATCCACCTTTCGCAGCAATGCAGGCTGCTATTCTCCCATGGAGACGATCGTAGAGATGCTGGATGTAGTCCTGTGGAACGGCTTGCCATGCCATTTCCACCTGGCGCCTCAGTTGGACCAGCGTTCGTGCTGGACGTGCAGACCGCGTGAGACGACGCTTCATCCAGTCCCAAACATGCTCAATGGGGGACAGATCCGGAGATCTTGCTGGCCAGGGTAGTTGACTTACACCTTCTAGAGCACGTTGGGTGGCACGGGACACATGCGGACGTGCATTGTCCTGTTGGAACAGCAAGTTCCCTTGCCGGTCTAGGAATGGTAGAACGATGGGTTCGATGACGGTTTGGATGTACCGTGCACTATTCAGTGTCCTCTCGACGATCACCAGTGGTGTACGGCCAGTGTAGGAGATCGCTCCCCATACCATGATGCCGGGTGTTGGCCCTGTGTGCCTCGGTCGTATGCAGTCCTGATTGTGGCGCTCACCAGCACGGCGCCAAACACGCATACGACCATCATTGGCACCAAGGCAGAAGCGACTCTCATCGCTGAAGACGACACGTCTCCATTCGTCCCTCCATTCACGCCTGTCGCGACACCACTGGAGGCGGGCTGCACGATGTTGGGGCGTGAGCGGAAGACGGCCTAACGGTGTGCGGGACCGTAGCCCAGCTTCATGGAGACGGTTGCGAATGGTCCTCGCCGATACCCCAGGACCAACAGTGTCCCTAATTTGCTGGGAAGTGGCGGTGCGGTCCCCTACGGCACTGTGTAGGATCCTACGGTCTTGGCGTGCATCCGTGCGTCGCTGCGGTCCGGTCCCAGGTCGACGGGCACGTGCACCTTCCGCCGACCACTGGCGACAACATCGATGTACTGTGGAGACCTCACACCCCACGTGTTGAGCAATTCGGCGGTACGTCCACCCGGCCTCCCGCATGCCCACTATACGCCCTCGCTCAAAGTCCGTCAACTGCACATAAGGTTCACGTCCACGCTGTCGCGGCATGCTACCAGTGTTAAAGACTGCGATGGAGCTCCGTATGCCACGGCAAACTGGCTGACACTGACGGCGGCGGTGCACAAATGCTACGCAGCTAGCGCCATTCGACGGCCAACACCGCGGTTCCTGGTGTGTCCGTTGTGCCGTGCGTGTGATCATTGCTTGTACAGCCCTCTCGCAGTGTCCGGAGCAAGTATGGTGGGTCTGACACACCGGTGTCAATGTGTTCTTTTTTCCATTTCCAGGAGTGTATTAGTGAGATGGCAACCACCATGTTGTAGAAGTCCCAACAAGAGTAGCATTTGAATTCTGTTGTGGAATTTTGTTAGGAGTCTATCAGACTAGCTTACTGAGAAGTGTTGTAAAGTAGTTGTTATCAAGAGCGTGATGCTCGTGACACTATTCTGTTAGCTGTGACGGAGATTTCAGAGAGATTAATAGATACACACAAATGGAAAGCGAGTGGGCTACGCCGATCAATTAACTTCACAGCTGTTGAACCCAGCGGCTCAAGCTCACTCGTACATAGGAAGGAACTGGATATATTGTACACTGTTGTTCATGTATGTTGAATCTTTGCAGGTATAACAAAGGCGGGGATCCAGAGGCTGAGTCTGCCGAGGATAGGTGTGTTGTGCAGCCACTATTTTTTTGGGCGCTACTAAGAAAGTAGCTGCTGTGCCACAGCAGACGTGAGAGTGTTTAGAAACAACTGAGGTCCAAGACACTGGTATGACAGTTACGGCATCCAGCTTGTTTACACATTGCGAGCAGAGCCAGGTGAAGCAGTACAATACATAGATAAAGGACATCTGAACAACACTTGAGCACCTAACCAATATAAATACACGTAATTTCTAGACGAAGCAGTTCCAATCTGGCAGCACCAATCACAGGAAAGGGCAATCAAGACGATAAGGCGATAAGATTCTGCAAGCAGAGTACGAATTTGTGCGTCCACCACCTGCAGGGTGGGTCCTCCTTCTTGGACTAAGCGCCTTTCCACTAATGAACCACCTTCCAACTCACTCTGCCCACAGCAGGAAGCCATTTGACACCAGGTCAGTGCAGCCTAACATGGTGTGAGCTTCCTGGTGCCTTATGCTTTCTTTCAGGAGATCGAGTTCCACTTCTGAGGGCTGACATATACTGCAAGAAGTACAACGTGCCTCTCCAGCACTGGAATGCCTTGCTGGGAGCAACCACGTCGAGCATAGCCATCCACTCCGGTCTTGTTTCTGTACAGAGAGTGCTGTTGTGAAAACCAGACTGCAGAAAACATTACAGACCTTATGAAATGTAGGTTGTCTCTAGCAGAGACTCTATTGTCATGACAAGAGAGCCGGAAGTGAGCAGAAGGGTGTTAGTAACAGTGCCGGCCGTTATGGCCGAGCGGTTCTTGGCGCTGCAGTCTGGAACCGCGCGACCGCTGCGGCCGTAGGTTCGAATCCTGCCTCGGGCATGCACGTATGTGTGATGTCCTTAGGTTAGTTAGGTTTAAATAGTTCTAAGTTCTAGGGGACTGATGACCTCAGATGTTAAGTCCCACAGTGCTCAGACCCATTTGAACCATTTTTTTTGTTAGTAACAGTAGTTAAGCTCAGTACCTTGATGAGGGGCAAAAATACACATCTCAAGCCAATACCAGGTCTGATCAAGTGGTTCGATTGGTATGATCACTGGATCATACCGCACGTACCTGCATAGATACGCCAATGCGGGCACTTCAGTAGCACATGCAGTGAATAAACACAATCGATACATCGATCACGCTGTTTCAGACTCTTTCACAGAAAATGCAATCATTCTCCTTCATGTTCTTCTATTACAAGATGTGTAAATTTGTTGTCATTGTTACATTTATATGCTATATATACGAGTTGAAAACTGTGCAACATATCGCTAAAATTTATAGCAAATGAGAATAAACAAGGAAAAGGTTAAATAAAAGGCATTTAGGCAGTAAGTGGTCAGGAGTAGCATCTTTGATTAGTAATCAAAACGTCCTAGGTCCTGGGTTTGAATCCCACCATTACTTAAATTTTGATTATAATTAGCATTGGCGGCCGAAGATTTCTAGCTTTAGAAGTCACTCTCATTCTGCCAACGGCCTTGTCAGAGAGGTTCATGGCACTCTCTTGTCGCCGGCCGGGGTGGACGAGCGGTTCGAGGCGCTACAGTCAGGTACCGCGCGACCGCTACCGCTACCATCGCGGATTCGAATCCTGCCTCGGGCATGGATGTGTGTAATTTCCTTAGGTTAGTTACGTTTAAGTAGTTCTAAGTTCTAGGGGACTGATGTCCTCAGAAGTTAAGTCCCATAGTGCTCAGAGCCATTTGAACCATTTTTTGAGCTCTCTTGTCCTTGGGGCAGGGAACTGCCCATAATGGTGGAAGAGCAGCAACGATCAGCGGCAGGAGGATGCAGGAGGTAATGAAAACCACAGCACTGACGACACATAACGTGTATCCACAGAACATGTGGCATGTAATTGAAAAAAAAAAGTGTCGTGATGACCTTCCCATTGATGAAAGCTTCCGAAATAGTCCCCCATTCAGATCTCTGGTAGAGAACTGCCAAAGAGGAGGTGACCATTAGAAAAAGATTGAAGGATTAAACGTCGGTCTTCAAGTGTCGCTGGAGAAAACAGAGTTCTTCACCACCATCAAAGAAGCTAACAGTGAGATGTTACTAGACCAGAGAAACATCAAGAGGACCGAGAAGTTTAAGTATCTCGACGAAAAGATTGAACCCAACTTATCAGAAGAAACGTCATTATCCATGAGAGTCCACAAGTTGGAACTAGCTTATCGACTGACTACGAACACCTAAAACAAAAAATACCTGTCAAGCAACCTGAAACTTAAGCACTACACATCAGTCATAGCACCAGAAGCCCTGTATGCCATGGAATGTCTTGCCATGAATCAGAGAGGTCTGATGGAGAAACTGGAAGTCAGAGAGAGGATAATCTTCAGGAAGATCCTAGGCCCGGTAGAAGAAGCTGGGGAATTCAGAAGGGGGAACGTAACTCGGAGCTGTAGCAACATATCGAGAGGCTCTCTGACATTGCAAGAAAAAAAAGGGGAGCTTTCTATAGCCATGTTGCAAGATTGCCTCCAACAGATTGAACAACCGTCTGTTCACCTTCTGGCAAACAAGAAGGTTCGCACCACTTGGCTGACAGAAACTGAAAAGGACATTAAAGAATTAGGCATAAATGATCTCCAGAACAGACAGTCTGTGAGAAAAACCCTGAAGGAAGTCCGAGGATTTCAGGAAAAGCACCAAAAATGAAAGGAAGGAGTTACATCAGCAGCGGATGCGACAGTATTGTGCAAAGATCAAAGCCCAACAGTTAGTTGAACAAGCGAGGTCCAAAGTAGGTCCACTAGAAACAAGAAGAAGAAGAAGAAGAAGAAGAAGAAGAAGAAAGGATAACATTCTACGATCCCGGGCGTGGAATGACAAAAGCTTGATCGTGGTAAGGGCGCTAAAAGAGCTGAAAAGGGACATAGAAAGACTTGGTCTAGATGTAGTAGTGGTCAATGAAGTGAATTGTAAACAAGACAAGGATTTATGGTTATATTGAGCATAGGGAAATATCAACAGCGGCAGAAAATGATAGAATGGGAGTAGGATTCATTATGAATAGGAACGTAGGGCAGAGAGTGTGTTGCTGTGAACAGTTCAGTAACAGGATTGTTATTATCAGAGTCGACAGCAAAGCAACACCGACAAGGATATTTCAGACGTACACGCCAACGTCACAATATGAAGATGAAGAGATAGAGGAAGTATATGTGGATATTGAAAGGGTAATACAGTACGTAAAGGGAGATGAAAATCTAATAGTCACGGGGGACAGGAATGCTGTTATAGGAGGAGTAGAAGAAAAGGTTACAGGAGAATATGGACTTGGGACAAGGAATGAAAGAGGAAAAAGACTAATTGAGTTCTGTAACAAGTTTCAACTAGTAATAGCAAATACTCTGTTCAAGAATCACAAGAGGCGGAGGTATAATTGGAAAAGGCCGGGTGATACGGGAAGATTTCAGTTAGATTACATCATGGTCAGACTGAGATTTCGAAATGAGATACTGTATTGTAAGGTGTACCAAGGAGCAGATAAAGACTCAGATCACAACGTAGTAGTGATCAAGAATAGGTTGAAGTTTGAGATATTTGCATAGCTCAAATGGTTCAAATGGCTCTGAGCACTATGGGACTTAACATCTGTGGTCATCAGTCCCCTAGAACTTAGGACTACTTAAACCTAACTAACCTAAGAACATCACACACTTCCATGCCCGAGGCAGGATTCGAACCTGCGACCGTAGCAGTCGCTATTTGCAAGGAAGAATCAACACGTCTAGGAGTGGGCTACGGAAGGGCTAAGGAATGACGAGATACGTTTGAAGTTCTCTGAGCCAGTAGATACGGCAATAAGGAATAGCTCAGTAAGAAGTGCAGTTGAAGAGGAAAGGACGTCTCTCAAAAGGGCAATCAGAGAAGCTGGAAAGAAAAACACAGGTACAAAGAAGGTAACTGTAAAGGAACCGTGGGTAACAGAAGAAATACTTCAGTTGATCGATGAAAGAAGGAAGAGCAAAAATGTTCAGCGAAAATGAGTAGTACAGAAATACAAGTAACTGAGAAATAAAATAACTAGGAAGTTTGGGGAAGCTAAGACGAAATGGCTACATGAAAAATGTGAAGAAATCGAAAAATTGTCGCAAGGACGGGCTCAGCGTATAGGAGAGTTAAAAGCCGGGGTGGTAACATTGAGAGTGCAACGGGAATTCCACTGTTAAATACAGAGGAGACAGTGGATAGGTGGCAAGAGTACACTGAAAGCCTCTATGGGGGGGGGGGGGGGGGGAAGATTTGTATGATGTGATAGAAGAAGAAACAAGAGTTTATTCAGAGAGACAGGGAGCTTCGGGGGACTTAAGGTCAAATAAGGCAGAAGGAACGGATAATATTTCATCAGAATTCTTAAGTCTTTGGGGGAAGAGGCAACAAAACGACTATTCGGGTTTGTGTGTAGAATATATGAGTCTGACGACTTACCGTCTGACTTTCGGAAAAATATCATCCACACAATTCCGAAGTCTGCAAGAGCTGACAGCTTCGAGAATTATCATACAATCACCTTAATAGCTCATGCCTCCAAGTTTCTGACAAGAATAATATACAGAAGAACGGAAAAGAAAATTGAGAATGTGTTGGATGACGATCAGTTTGGTTTTAGGAAAGGTAAAGGCACCAGAGAGGCAGTTCTGGCTTTGCGGCTGATAGTTAATGGAAGCAAGACTTAAGAAAAATCAAGACAGGTGCATAGAATTTGTCAATCCGGAAAAAGCGTTTATCATGGACTGTGCAGCTGGTCTCGGCGGAGGTTCGAGTCCTCCCTCGGGCATGGGTGTGTGTGCTGGTCCTTAGGATAATTTCGGTTCAGTAGTGTGTAAGCTTAGGGACTGATGACCTTAGCAGTTAAATCCCACAAGATTTCACACACATTTGAACATTTTGTTTTTGTTTTGAAAAAGCGTTTGATGTTGTAAATTGGTGCAAGATGTTCGCAATTCTGAGAAAAATAGGGGTAAGCTGTAGGGAAAGATGGATAATATACAATGTGTACAAGAGCCAACAGGGAATAATAAGAGTGGACTACCAGGAACGAAGTGGTCTGTTTAAAAAAGGGTGTAAGACACGGATGTAGTCTTTCGCCCCTACTGCCCAATCTGTAACTCGAAGATGGAATGACGGAAATAAAAGAAAGGTTCAGGAGTAGAATTAAAATTCAAGGTGAAAGGATATCAATGACACGATTCGCTGATGATATTGCTAACCAGAGTGAAAGTGAAGATGAATTACATGAGCTTCTGAATGGAATGAACATTTCAATGAGTACAAAATATGGGTTGAGAGTAAATTGAAGAAAGACGGAAACAATGAGAAGTAGCTGAAATGAGAACAGCGAGAAACTTAACATTAGGATTAGTGGTACGAAGTAGATGAATCCTGCTATCTGGGCAACAAAGTAACCAACGACGGACGGAGGTAGAAGGACATCAAAAGCTGACTCGCACTGGCGGAAAAGGGTGTTCCTGTCCAAGAGAAGTCTACTAGTATCAAACATAGGCCTTAATTTGAGGTAGAAATTTCTGAGGATGTACTTTTGGAGCACAGAATTGTATGACAGAGAATCATGGACTGTGGTAAAACCAGAGCAGAAGTGAATCTAAGCGTCTGAGATTTAGTGCTACAGAATGTAGAAAGAGGAGATTCTCTGCAGAATCGACGAAGAAAGGAACATATGGACAACACATATAAGAAGAAGGAACGGGATGACGAGACATTTGTTAATGCAGGTGGGAATAACTTTCATGGACCTAGAGGGAACTGTAGAGGATGTAAGCTGTATTGGAAGGCAGAAATTGTAATGCACTCAGCAAATAGTTGTGCTCGTATGGTGCAAGCGATACTCTGACATGAAGAAGTTGGTGCAGAGGAGGAATTCAAGAATTCGTGGCGGGCATCTCAGACTGGTCACGAAACTAAAAATTAAGAGAAAAGAAAGTTGATCAATTCCACGAGGTGCAGTACCAGCTCACCTATATCTACATCTACATGGATACTCTGAAAATCACATTTAAGTGCCTGGCAGAGGGTTCATCCAACCACCTTCACAATTCTCCATTATTCCGATCCCGTACGAGCTCTGATTTCCCTTATTTTATCTTGGTGATCGTTCCTCCCTATGTATGTCGTTGTCAACAAAATATTTCCGCATTCGGAAGAGAAAGTTGGTGATTGGAATTTCGTGAGAAGATTCCGTCGCAACGAAAAACGCCTTTCTTTTAATGATGTCCAGCCCAAATTATGTATCATTTCTGTGACACTCTCTCCCATATTTCGCGATAATACGAAACGTTCTGCCTTTCTTTGAACTTTTTCGATGTACTCCGTCAGTCCTATCTGGTAAGGATCTCACACCGCGCAGCAGTATTCTAAAAGAGGACGGACAAGCGTAGTGTAGGCAGTCTCCTTAGTAGGTCTGTTACATTTTCTAAGTGTCTTGCCAATAAAACGCAGCCTTTGGTTAGCCTTCCCCACAACATTTTCTATGTGTTCCTTCCAATTTAAGTTGTTCGTAATTGTAATACCTAGGTATTTAGTTGAATTTACGGCTTTTAGATTAGACTGATTTATCGTGTAACCGAAGTTTAACGAGTTCCTTTTAGCACTCATGTGGATGACCTCATACTTTTCGTTATTTAGGGTCAACTGCCACTTTTCGCACTATTCAGATATCTATTCTAAATCGTTTTGCAGTTTGTTTTGATCTTCTGATGACTTTGTTAGTCGATAAACGACGGCGTCATCTGCAAACAACCGAAGGCGGCTACTCAGTTTGTCTCAAAAATCGTTTATATAGTTAAGGAACAGCAAAGGGCCTATAACACTACCTTGGGAACGCCAGAAATCACTTCTCTTTTGCTCGATGACTTTCCGTCAATTACTACGAACTGTGACGTATCTGACAGGAAATCACAATTCCAGTCGCATAATTGAGACGATATTCCATAAGCACGCAATTTCACTACGAGCCACTTGTGTGGTACAGTGTCAAAAGCCTTCCGGAAATCCAGAAATATGGAATCGATCTGAAATCCCTTGTCAATAGCACTCAACACTTCATGTGAATAAAGAGCTAGTTGTGTTTCACAGGATCGATGTTTTCTAAACCAATGTTGACTGTGTGTCAATAGACTGTTTTCTTCGAGGTAATTCATAATGTTCGAACACAATATATGTTCTAAAATCCTGCTGCAATCGACGTTAACGATATGGGCCTGTAATTTAGTGATTACTTCTACTACATTTCTTGAATATTGGTGTGACCTGTGCAACTTTCCAGTCTTTGGGTACGGATCTTTCGTCGAGCCAACGGTTGTATATGATTGTTAAGTGTGGAGCTAATGCATCAGCATACTCCGAAAGGAACCTAATTGGTATACATTCTGAACCAGAAGACTTGCATTTATTAAGTAATTTAAGTTGCTTCACTACTTCGAGGGTATTTACTGCTACGTTACTCATGTTGGCAGCTGTTCTCGATTGGAATTCTGCAATATTTACTTCGTCTTCGTTTGTGAAGGCATTCCGGAAGGCTGTGTTTAGTAACTCTGCTTTGACAGCATTGTCTTCGATGGTATCCCCATTGACATCGTGCAGAGAAGGCATTGATTGTTTCTTGCCGCTAACAAAATTCACATACGACCAGAATAACTTTGGATTTTCTGCGATTTAACAAATGTATTCAAATTTGTTATCAATAGTTCGTCGTTTCCTATACAAAACAAAATGTAAGTAAGACTATTTTAATTATTTTCAGAGAATTTTCTAAGTGTGGAATTTTTATAAATGACTGGTTAATCTTAGTTTTGTAATTTACAATGAAGAGCGAAAGAAGCTGGTATAGATATGTGTATTCAAATACAGGGATATGTAAACAGACAGAAAACGGTGCTGCCTTCGGCATCGCCTATATAAGACAACACGTATCTGACGCAGTTGTTAGATCGGTTGCTACTATGGCAGGTTATCAAGATTTAAGTGAGTTTGAATGCGGTATTATAGTCGGCGCACGAGCGATGGGACACAGCACTTCCGAGTTAGCGATAAATTGGCGATTTTCCCGCACGATCATTTCAGGAGTGTACCGGGAACATCAGGAAACCGATAAAACATCAAATCTCCAACATCGCTAAGGCCGGAAAAATATCCTGCAAGAACGGGACTAACGACGACTGAAAAGAATCGTTCAACGTTAAAGAAGTGCAACGTTTCCACAAACTGCTGCACATTTCAGTGCTAGGCCATCAATAAGTGTCAGTGTTCGAACCATTCAACGATACATCATGGATATGGGCTTTCGGAGCCGAAGCCACACTCGTGTACCCTTGATGACTACATGACACGAAGCTTTACGCCTTGTGCCGGCCGCGGTGGTCTAGCGGTTCTAGGCGCTCAGTCCGGAGCCGCGCGGCTGCTACGGTCGCAGGTTCGAATCCTGCCTCGGGCATGGATGTGTGTGATGTCCTTAGGTTAGTTAGGTTTAAGTAGTTCTAAGTTCTAGGGGACTGATGACCATAGATGTTAAGTCCCATAGTGCTCAGAGCCATTTTTTTTACGCCTTGCCTGGGCCCGTCAACACCGACATTGGACTGTTGACGACTGGAAACATGTTGCTGGTCGGACGAGTCTCGTTTCAAATTGTATCGAGCGGATGGATGTGTAGGGGTATGGAGACAACCTCATGAATCCATCCATGGACCCTGCATGTCAGCAGGGGACTGTTCAAGCTGGTGGAGGCTCTGTAATGGTGTGGGGCGTGTGCAGATGGAGTGATTTGGGACCCGTGATACGTCTAGATACGACTCGGACAGGTAACACGTACGTAAGTATCCTGTCTGATCACCTGCATCGTTTCATCTCCATTGTACATTCCAACGGGCTTGGGCAATTCCAGTAGGACAATGCGACAACCCAAACATCCAGAATTGCTACAGAGTGGCTTCAGGAATACTGTTCTGAGTTTAAACACTTCAGATAGCCACCAAACTCCCCAGACATGGACATTATTGAGCATATAGGGATGCCTTGCAACCTGTTGTTCAGAAGAGATCTCCAGCCCCTCGTACTCTTACGGATTTATGGACAGTCATGCAGGATTAATGGTGTCAGTTCCCTCCAGCACTACTTCAGACGTTAGTCGAGTCCATGTTATGTCGTGTTGCGGCACGTGTACCTGCTCGCAGGGGTCCTACGCTATATTAGGCATGTGTATTAGTTTCTGTGGTTCTTCAGTTGTAGTACGCTTTGGAGCTCAGCTGTGGCCGGAGCGGCGCAACGTTGTTGTATTCAGAGCGTACTCTAGGGCGCATATTAAGATGTTAGTGCTGGTAAATTAATATTTCTAAGGTATTTTTAGTTGAGGTCCTTAATCACGATGGATCGACGTGGACAAACAATAAAAACCTGAGCTCCAAACTCGGAATTCGTTCCTTAATTAGTTGTACGAGGGTGAGTCAAATGAAAACCTTAAATATTTTTTTTAACATTATTTATTGTGCAGAAGTGGTACAAAGCTGTATCACTCCCACGCTCAATGCAAGTCCTACAGCGCTTACAAAGTGCATAAATTCCTTTAGAAAAAATTCTTTTCGTAGACCGCGCAACCACTCGTGCACTGCGCGGCGTACCTCTTCATCAGAAAGGAACTTCTTTCCTCCCACTGCGTCTTTGAGTGGTCCAAACATATGGAAATCACTTTGGTGATGAGGAATGGCGCCATTCCTTGCTCGCTCTCTTCGTTTCCGGTTGGTGGAAGTGAACCCAGGTTTCGTCCCCAGTAACAATTCTTACAAGGAAGCCATCACCTTCTCGTTCAAAGCGTCGAAGAAGTTCTTTACAAGCATCAACACGTCGTTCTCTCATTTCAGGAGTCAGCTGCCGTGGCACCCATCTTGCAGACACTTTCTGAAACTGGCGCACATCATGCACAATGTGGTGTGCTGCCTATGACTAATCTGTAAACATGCTGCAATGTCATTCAGTGTCACTCGGCGGTTTTCCTTCACTATGGCTTCAACTGCTGCAATGTTCAGTGGAGTCACAACTCGTTGTGCCCGGCCTGGACGAGGAGCATCTTCCACTGAAGTCACACCATTTGCGAACTTTCTACTCCATTTGTAGACTTGCTGCTGTGACAAACATGCATCACCATACTGAACCTTCATTCGTTGATGAATTTCAATAGGTTTCACACCTTCGCTACGCAAAACCGAATAACAGAACGCTGTTCTTCCCTGGCCCAAGTCGCAAGTGGGGCGGGCATCTTTTTACTGATACTGCGACGGTATGTGTGCATCTGCACTATGCTGCCACCTACAGGCCATTCTGCACGATGTTTGTAGGACGCTTACCAACTTACAGGATAACGGCGTGAAATTTCGATTTGTTATTACAAATTTAAGGTTTTCATTTGACTCACCCTCGTATATAAAATCGTGCCACCCTTTATTGTGGGGGAGGAGGAGGAGGGAGGGAATGTTACGACGCTCAAGACACGCTTCTTGGATACACGCCTGACTAGATGCGTGGTTTCACAGCAGCAGAAAGATATTACTGTACATTCCCGACTCGGTAGAAAATATCAGCTGACATATGGAACAAACTGTCAAGAGCCGAAAAAAGTACGACTTCCTTAAAGATTGTCTTGAAAAACCCTTAAATATTTAGCTTAATGTATTCAGCAATTACTGGTTTCCTGCAGGACTGAGCCGAGGGGCACGCGATAGATAAAGGAGGCGGACTGGACCTTTAGCTCTGCGGAAAAACGCGCGCCGGAAACGTGAAGTCGAGGGAAGCCCGTGAATAATGAGCGCCAACGAAACGAAACCTTCCGAAAATAAGCTCCCTTAAGGCAGGGAAACGAACAGCGGCGTATAAAAACGGGTATACGGAAAATAATCTAGTAGGTGGCGTGTTTCGTTGAAGCGCGCAGAAAACTGAGCAGAGGGGTGTAATACAATGCCAAGATTAGTGAGAAAATGAAAGACTATTCTTAAAGTGAAAAATGAAATACTTTTAGTAGAACTTTGAACATAGCTGCTAAGGTTCAGTGACCGTGTCAGAATTATATTAGAACAAATAAGCCCTCGGTCACAAATATTAAGTCAAAAATGACCAGGTTTCGGCGCTAGTATGAGCGTCGTCTTCAGAATTAAACTAACTGCTCTAAAACATAATAGGTATATAAGACATTAATAAATTAAAGTGTGTACTGACTGGAAAGGGATGCAGTACTTACGAGTCACATTCTAAGAAAATCTAAGCCGGAGAGGCGACGTCATGAAAAGTTGTAAATAAGATAAGATGGCGAGCCGCTAAGGGCTGCTCGTACCTGTGTGAACACGTGTTACAAGATTCCTCTTAATGACATCCCCACCACCTCTTTCCCGGATCCTTTCCCCTTACCCAATCATGCATTTTTCCCTTTCCTCAGCCGCCCTCCTCCCCTCTCCTCTAACTCCAAATATACCTAATTAAAACACTGACCGTCGTTGCCAAATCCGGTACTCCGGTAGGACGTTCTGAATAGAGAAGGCGGGTCACTGATACAAGTAATTAGGTAAATTCCACAGTTATCTAAAATTGTTTTTTCGTTTGACTACTTACTGTAAAATATTAGACTGTGCATATCTACTTCTACTTTGTTTTACATCTGAAGATGATCCTGAGTGATCGAAACATCTCAAATAAAAATGTGCAAATGGACTGAACAATAAATTAGAATTATTGTAAAATTTATAATGCTGTACAATGTAAACTGCGCTATGCAGAGGCCAGTAGTATGCAGAGGATTTATGTAGATGTTGATGTAGGTTCTAATGTGCCTTTTGTTTTACCACGTCGAGTTACGATTTGGAAAAGTTATTTTACTATGCAGTCCTTACCACTGTCAGCTGGTATATCATTTGCAGTACATTTTATCATACTTTGAGGTATTTAGTGCTTGCAATAAAACTATTGTTTCGAGATCTATGTTGTTGTTGTTGTTGTGGTCTTCAGTCCTGAGACTGGTTTGATGCAGCTCTCCATGCTACTCTATCCTGTGCAAGCTTCTTCATTTCCCAGTACCTACTGCAGCCTACATCCTTCTGAATCTGCTTAATGTATTCATCTCTTGGTATCCCTCTACGATTTTTACCCTCCACGCTGCCCTCCAATACTAAATTGGTGATCCCTCGATGTTTCAGAACATGTCATACCAACCGACCTGTTGTGTACATAGTTCCGCGTAGTCAGCTCGTACACAACTTTCCCAATAGAGCGCGCCCCGCTAAGCACAACAGCGCAGGCGCAGCGATCGTCCGTCTTCGCACTACGAGATGGCGCTGTCTTAGAGATGGGCCAAATTCTGCTTCTGCCAATCAGCGTATTAATATGTAATGCAGCCAATGAGATTAATGCTAACGTAGAACCTTTTCTCCTCGCGGTCACACTCGCACAGTGATACCTGAACGCGCGAGGTATTATAACGAGTGTACAGACCTCCGATTAGTCAGTCTGCAATAGTCTGCATTTGTCTGTACCAGGCTATAGTCAAGTTTCAGTCTGCGCCTAATAAGATTATCATATTCCTGTACATAGCCATGAAGATAAATGTATATACACTTTGGCAAGTATCAGAGATATGTGAGAATAAGATTAACATACCAAGACCAAAGGAACTTCAGATTGTCAATTCTAAACAGCATCCAGAATCAAGTTACGTAATGTCTATGATTTTTATTATTTTAATAAGTTTGTGTGAAAATGAATCAAGTTCTGTTTAAAGTTGGTCACCATCAATCTGCTACTCTGAGCATGCAAGTGGCATTTCTATCATCTGACCTAACGGCAGAGGATAAACACGCCACGATAAAACCACGAGACATATTGCTGACACTCGCCTACTTTGTTAGAGCGACAAGTCAAATAATCTGATGGTGTGTGTACCGAAGGTCTTACAGTACGCACACCACATGATACCTTCTTCTAGTCAAGTTGTGCCACAAGCTTCTCTTCTCCCAAATTCTATTCAATACCTTCTCATTAGTTATGCGATCTACCCATCTAATCTTCAGCATTCTTCTGTAGCACTACATTTCGAAAGCTTCTATTCTCGTTTTGTCTAAACTATTTATTATCCACATTTCGCTTCCATACATGGCTACACTCCATAGAAATACTTTCCGAAAAGACTTCCTGGCACTTAAATCTATACACAATGATAACAAATTTCTCTTCTTAAGAAATGCTTTCCTTGCCATTGCCAGTCTACATTTTATATCCTCTCTACTTCGACCATCATCAGTTATTTTGCTCCCCAAATAGCAAAACTTGAGAGGTGGCAGAAGCCCCCTCTCATATTTCTATCTTACTCTGGGAAATTCGATTTTCCTCTCTAATTGCATGCAGTGAAAAGTTGCTATTCCTTCACATGCAGACTTCCCATGCAGCGTCTCTCGTCACCCGGGTGGTCCAGTGACAGGCGGGCTATGCTGATCTTGAAAGGGTTAAGCCGACGGGTGTGAGGGAGTCGAGTGAATGCTTTCCAGTCGCCGACATTGTCATAATAGCGGCGGAGACACGCCCGCAGGGGCCTGAAGGAGCGGCTGGGCTAGAGGTTCTGTTACTTTGCAGAAACGTAGCGAAAACACTTTCTGGTGGGCTGCCAGCGAGGCGTGGGAATGACTTGTGTACCCAGGCAGTCTTGGCGGGCAAAATGCCACATTTTCTGCAAACTCGTAACTGTGATTGGCTTGCTCAGGGCATAGCTCCGTGACGTAGCAAAATCGGCGCAGAAATTGGCGCCAAGAATCTCCATTGGTGGAATGGTAGTGCTTCGGCAGTAGGGTAGAATTTTCCACCGGTTTTCGAGTTGCTGATTGGAACGTTTAACCACGGCCATTGTCGTGGGGGCGGGAATGTTCTGTGTCCGGTTTGTACGGGTGCTCTTGTGGTAGTCAGCTCTCGCCTTTCAGTTGGAATAGGTTACAAGACTGAGCTCTCGCTGGTCTGGACAGCCTGCCTTCCGTTGGCTGTCTAATATACTTTTATTTGACTGTAACTGTTTAACGAAGTTGCTGAAGTTTCGACTTCAACGTAACTTTCCGAGTACATTTGGCAATTGAGCATTCTGCATACAAGCGGCCTATGTTGTCTGTCTTGGTCAGTTTTGGCTAAAGTTGACTGTATCGGAGTTACTGTGTGACTTCGCTTGTTAAAATCAATCACTGAACCGTCAATGATTGTGTGGCGAGCCTTCTTCGTCTCCCTCAGAGGCGCATTTGTATTGATAGGAAGTCTTTAGTCTGGAGCAACCTGACCAGGACAATTGGTTTCGGGCTATACTCGCGACATTATCATCACCATGACGGGACGTCGAAGCAACCAGCCATAGCTTCCGGTACGCCAGATCGTGCCCTTTCAGTTAAGAAGACAGCTTGGTAATGTATGTCCGCAGCACCGGCAGATTAGGGAATTTGCACTGTGATAATCAGAGCTCAGCAGGCGCGCCTGTTCGTCTTTTTCTAACTACTTGGATTTTCATTGTCCGAGTTCTCACCACTGTAGCAGCAATTAATGTTGGGTTGGTTGTGTGTTTCTCTTAAGATTTGAGCTGCAAGGGATTGGCTCCACATACCACTTTGTCATAAATGTCACAATCTAGTTTATGGACAATTCACCTTCACAGCATTTATTTGAGTATCCAATTTGATCCATTTGATGTATTGTAAACGTTTCATGTGTTTTGTTTATAATTTTGAGTTTAGTCATAATAAATCAAATTGTTATTTTGGACAGAACTTTCATTCTGTTAATCGGTAGAGCAACCCTTTCATTTCTCACTACGTTACTGAACTTTCCTTGATTTAATTAATGTCTATCAAATTAAATTATTGCAGGTGACAAACTCTTTTCTACTCCACTTGCAGGGTCGATTACAGTCAGTTCACGTTTCTTCTTAACCCATGTGCGACAGCAAAAGTAGCAGAAAAGGGGGGGGGGGGGCTTAGAGCATCATTTCCATATGAAGATTGGAGAAGAATTTAGTGTTAAATACACTGCTAGCCCCAGCACCTCGCAAACTGCTTTACTACTTTAAGTGTCTCATTTCCTAATCTAATTCCCTCAGCATCACCTGACTTGATTCGACTACATTCCATTATCCTCGTTTTGCTTTTGTTGATGTTCATCTTATACCCTCCTATCAAGACACTGTCCATTACGTTCAGCGGCTCTTCAAAGTCCTTTGCTGTCTCTGACAGAATTACAATGTCATGGGCGAACCTCAAAGTTTTTATTTCTTCTCCATGGATTTTAACACCAACTCCGAATTTTTCTTTTGTTTCCTTTACTGCTTGCTCAATATACAGATTGAATAATGTGGTGTCACCACCAGACACCACACTTGATAGGTGGTAGCTTTCAAACCGGCCGCGGTCCGCTAGTATACGACGGACCCGCGTGTCGCCACTGTCAGTGATGGCAGACCGAGCGCCGCCACACGGCAGGTCTAGAGACACGTCCTAGCTCTCGCCCCAGTTGTACAGCCGACTTAGGCAGAGATGGATCACTGACAACTACGCTCTCATTTGCCTAGACGATAGTTAGCAGAGCCTTCAGCTACGTCATTTGCTACGACCTAGCAAGGCGCCATAGCATTTGATATTGAGATTATAACATGTACCGTCAAGAGCGATGTACACCAATTGTGGATTAAAGTTAAGTATTATATCAACTACGTACTTTATTTGCTACTATTAATTCCCTTAAATGTTCCAGACCTCACGCCAGTCAGCGTGTACTTAAACGCGTGCATTTCTGCCTCCTCTAGCAACACAGTGTTGGCTCTTCTGCCAACACTTCAAATAACATCGGGGATGGGCTACAACTCTGTCTCACTCCCTTCCCAACCACTGCTTTCCTTTCATACCCCTCGACTCTTATAACTGCCATCTGGTTTCTGTACAAATTGCAAATTGCCTTTCGCTCCCTGTATTTTACTCCTGCCACCTTCAGAATTTGAAAGAGAGTATTCCAGTCAACATTGTTAAAAGCTGTCTCTAACTGTACAAATGCTAGAAAGGTAGGTTTGCCTTTCTTTAATCTTTCTTCTATGATAAGTCGTAGGGTCAGTATTGCCTCACTTGTTCCAACTTTTCTACGGAATCCAAACCGATCTCCCCAGAGGTCGGCTTCTATCAGTTTTTCCATTCGTCTGTAAAGAATTCGCGTTAGTATTTTGCAGCTGAGACTTATTAAACTGATAGTTTGGTAATTTTCACATCTGTCAACACCTGCTTTCTTTGGGATTGGAATTATTATATTCTTCTTGAAGTCTGAGGGTATTACGCCTGTATCATACATCTTGCTCACCAGGTGGTAGAGTTTTGTCAGGACTGGCTCTCCCAAGGCTGTCTGTAGTTCTAATGGTATGTTGTCTACTCCCGGGGCCTTGTTTCGACCCAGGTCATTCAGTGCTCTGTCAAACACTTCACGCAGTATCGTATCTCCAGTTTCATCTTCAACTACACCCTATTCCATTTCGATAATATTGTCCTCAAGTACATCGCCCTTGTATAGACCCTCTATATACTCCTTCCACCTTTCTGCTTTCCCTTCTTTGCTTAGAACTGGGTTTCCATCTGAGCTCTTGATATTCATGCAAGTGGTTCTCATTTCTCCAAAGGTCTCTTAATTTTCCTGTAGGCAGTGTCTATCTTACCCCTAGTGAGATTCGCCTCTACATCCTTACGTTTGTCCTCTAGCCACCCCTTCTTAGCCATTTTGCACTTCCTGTCGATCTCATTTTTGGGAGGTTTGTATTCCTTTTTGCCTACTTCATTTACTGTATTTTTGTATTTTCCCCTTTCATCAATTAAATTCAATATTTCTTCTGTTACCCAAGCGTGTCTACTAGCCCTCGTCTTTTTACCTATTTGATCCTGTGCTGCCTTTACTATTTCATCCCTCAGAGCTACCCATTCTTCTTCTACTGTATTTCTTTCCCCCATTCCTGTCAATTGTTCCCTTATGCTCTCCCTGAAACTCTCTACAACCTCTGGTTTATTCAGTTTATCCAGGACCCATCTCCTTAAATTCCCACCTTTGTGCAGTTTCTTCAGTTTTAATCTACAGGTCATAACCAATAGATTGTGGTCAGAGTCCACATCTGCCCCTGGAAATGTCTTACAATTTAAAACCTGGTTCCTAAATTTCTGTCTTACTATTATATAATCTATCTGATACCTTTTAGTATCTCCAGGGTTCTTCCATGTATACAACCTTCTTTCATGATTCTTGAACCAAGTGTTAGCTATAATTAAGTGATGCTCTGCGCAAAATTCTACCAGGCGGCTTCCTCTTTCATTTTTTAGCCCCAATCCAAATTCACCTACTATGTTTCCTTCTCTCCCTTTTCCTACTCTCGGATTCCAGTCATCCATGACTATTAAATTTTCGTCTCCCTTCACTACCTGAATAATTTCTTTTGTCTCCTCATACATTTCATCAATTTCTTCGTAATCTGCAGAGCTAGTTGGCATATAAACTTCTACTACTGTAGTAGACGTGGGCTTCGTATCTATCTTGGCTACAATAATGCGTTCACTATGCTGTTTGTAGTAGCGTAGCGTACCCGTACTCCTACTTTTTTTATTCATTATTAAACCTACTCCTGCTTTACCCCTATTTGATTTTGTATTTATAATTCTGTATTCACCTGAGCAAAAGTCTTGTTCCACCTCCCACCGTCCAGCTCCCACCGTCCCACTGTCAGCATCTCGTGGTCGTGCGGTAGCGTTCTCGCTTCCCACGCCCGGGTTCCCGGATTCGATTCCCGGCGGGGTCAGGGATTTTCTCCGCCTCGTGATGACTGGGTGTTGTGTGCTGTCCTTAGGTTAGTTAGGTTCAAGTAGTTCTAAGTTCTAGGGGACTGATGACCATAGATGTTAAGTCCCGTAGTGCTCAGAGCCATCTGAACCATTTGAAACAACCGAACTTCATTTATTCCGATTATATCTAACTTATAACCTATCGATTTCCCTTTTTAAATTTTCTAACCTACCTGCCCGATTAAGGGCTCTGACATTCCACGCTCCGATCCGTAGAACGCCAGTTTTCTTTCTCCTGATAACGACGTCCTCCTGAGTAGTCCGCGCCCGGAGATCTGAATGTGGGACTATTTTACCTCCAGAATATTTTACCCAAGAGGACGCCATCATCATTTAATCATACAGTAATGCTGCATGCCCTCGGGACAAATTACGGCTGTAGTTTCTCCTTGCTTTCAGCCGTTCGCAGTACCAGCACAGCAAGGCCATTTTGGTTGGTGTTACTAGGCCATATCAGTCAATCATCCAGAGTGTTGCCCCTGCAACTACTGAAAAGTCTGCTGCCCCTCTTCAGGAACCACACGTTTGTCTGACCTCTCAACGGATACCCCTCCGTTGTGGTTGCACCTACGGTACAGCTATCTGTATCGTTGAGGCACGCAAGCCTCCCCACCAACGGCAATGTCAATGGTTCATGGGGGGGGAGTCGAGATCTATACGCGATATTAAATAAAAGGTTACAGGCTGTCGGTTTCTATTAGGAGAATTTTAATCGATACTTTAACATTAACCCATGTCTTGTCACAATGCAGCCAAATTATCCGACGTCCAGTTTACAATACTTACTTGGTAGAGGTTACAAAACTCCCATCAAATTTTTACACATAACAGCGTACGATAAAGATACTTCAGTAATCCCAACGTTAATAAAAGACGTTTGTCGATGGCACACATTCTTCTCATATTTTATACATATTTCAGTGGTTAATAATAATAAGAAATGCCTTACAATAACGAAAATTATCGAAAGAAGAAATAAAGAAATGACAAAAATCTACATTATATTCCCAAATTAACATCCGTATTTCAAATTCTTACGTATGTTTTCTTAATAACAAGAACACGTAAGTTGTAAATGTGGATGTAGTAAACATTAATATTAATTTATAGAGTCTTTTACTAAAATGGTGTATCGTGTTGTTTACTAGGCAATGAAAGTGCGGAATGAACAAGAGGGTCAAGACATGCGATATCAGAAATAATGTTCATGGTCAATACTGAGTTCCTCATGCACACTCCACTTCCGATGTCGTGAAGTTACTGGGGCTCTCAACCTTCCACAGTGCCAAGAATGTACCATAAGATATACGGTAAAAATGTACTGGGGATAGTGCCGCGCCGGCCGGGGTGCCCGAGCGGTTCTAGGCGCTACAGTCTGGAACCGCGCGACCGCTACTGTCACAGGTTCGAATCCTGCCTCGGGCATGGATATGCGTGATATCCTTAGGTTAGTTAGGTTTACGTAGTTCTAAGTTCTATGGGACTGATGACCTTAGAAGTTAAGTCCCATAGTGTTCAGTGCCATTTGAACCATTTGATAGTGTCGCCTCCAGTTTCAATTACTGATAACGATTCGATGACAGGCATCGCTGGAGATTCCTGTCGTTTAAGTATATGACTTTTGTTTGATAACGTTCTGAAACGTCTTCATAAAACATGGAAATGCGTTTGTTAGTAAAATTCCGTGTTCTTTGCATAGGCATGAATGAAGTGAATATTCCATTAGTAGCCGAAATTCCCTAGCTAAAACTAATCTGTTGGTCACCAAGTATATATTATACACAATTTAGTCTTTTCTTTTACTTTCCGTATGTGTTTCGCTGTAGTTACAGCATCATCTGTGGGCTTTTATTTTATTACTGTTAAAGAGGAAAAATGCTCCTTACTATTTGTGCACATATAAATTTGAGTTTTTAAGACAGTATTTACAAATTTGAAAAAGAGACAATATGAACCTTGTTAATACATGCTGTGGTTTTCTTGGTTTTTATGGTTTTTTTATCGCTTGTTGTCTTTCACAGTTGTCATCTGCAACCATATACACTCCTGGAAATTGAAATAAGAACACCGTGACTTCATTGTCCCAGGAAGGGGAAACTTTATTGACACATTCCTGGGGTCAGATACATTACATGATCACACTGACAGAACCACAGGCACATAGACACAGGCAACAGAGCATGCACAATGTCGGCACTAGTACAGTGTATATCCACCTTTCGCAGCAATGCAGGCTGCTATTCTCCCATGGAGACGATCGTAGAGATGCTGGATGTAGTCCTGTGGAACGGCTTGCCATGCCATTTCCACCTGGCGCCTCAGTTGGACCAGCGTTCGTGCTGGACGTGCAGACCGCGTGAGACGACGCTTCATCCAGTCCCAAACATGCTCAATGGGGGACAGATCCGGAGATCTTGCTGGCCAGGGTAGTTGACTTACACCTTCTAGAGCACGTTGGGTGGCACGGGATACATGCGGACGTGCATTGTCCTGTTGGAACAGCAAGTTCCCTTGCCGGTCTAGGAATGGTAGAACGATGGGTTCGATGACGGTTTGGATGTACCGTGCACTATTCAGTGTCCCCTCGACGATCACCAGTGGTGTACGGCCAGTGTAGGAGATCGCTCCCCACACCATGATGCCGGGTGTTGGCCCCGTGTGCCTCGGTCGTATGCAGTCCTGATTGTGGCGCTCACCTGCACGGCGCCAAACACGCATACGACCATCATTGGCACCAAGGCAGAAGCGACTCTCATCGCTGAAGACGACACGTCTCCATTCGTCCCTCCATTCACGCCTGTCGCGACACCACTGGAGGCGGGCTGCACGATGTTGGGGCGTGAGCGGAAGACGGCCTAACGGTGTGCGGGACCGTAGCCCAGCTTCATGGAGACGGTTGCGAATGGTCCTCGCCGATACCCCAGGAGCAACAGTGTCCCTAATTTGCTGGGAAGTGGCGGTGCGGTCCCCTACGGCACTGCGTAGGATCCTACGGTCTTGGCGTGCATCCGTGCGTCGCTACGGCCCGGTCTGAGGTCGACGGGCACGTGCACCTTCCGCCGACCACTGGCGACAACATCGATGTACTGTGGAGACCTCACGCCCCACGTGTTGAGCAATTCGGCGGTACGTCCACCCGGCCTCCCGCATGCCCACTATACGCCCTCGCTCAAAGTCCGTCAACTGCACATACGGTTCACGTCCACGCTGTCGCGGCATGCTACCAGTGTTAAAGACTGCGATGGAGCTCCGTATGCCACGGCAAACTGGCTGACACTGACGGCGGCGGTGCACAAATGCTGCGCAGCTAGCGCCATTCGACGGCCAACACCGCGGTTCCTGGTGTGTCCGCTGTGCCGTGCGTGTGATCATTGCTTGTACAGCCCTCTCGCAGTGTCCGGAGCAAGTATGGTGGGTCTGACACACCGGTGTCAATGTGTTCTTTTTTCCATTTCCAGGAGTGTATATGACTTCGTGTAGAAATGTTATACACTTCGAAATTGTACGGTGTGTGTGTGTTTGCAATATGTTTCACTCTTGTTTTTTTTGTTTCTCAATTTTTTTTTCCTGTGAAGACTTTCACTATACTTTACAAGCTGCGAAAACTAGTTGAACTGTTGAATGTGTTCTGGATGGGACTGTCGAGTCTTTGTGAGATGTATGTGCCATTTCATGTGTGTGTGTGTGTATGTGTGTGTGTGAGAGAGAGAGAGAGAGAGAGAGAGATAAAAGATTTTGGGTTTTATTGATTTGATACAGTGTGTGTTTATGTAAGTAGCTGAAAGTTTTGAGTTTTTACTTACTTTTTTTTTGCAGTTGTAAACAGCGATAGTGTAAGTTCAGTAGTGCAGGTCTTCACTGTGAAAAAATGGAGAAAGAAGCAAACATAAGTCAAACATATTTCAAATACACACACACACAAACACACAGACTTATTTTATGTAAGACATAACCAAGAAAGTCCTATACGTAAAATTTCGAAGCATATGACTTTTCTACATTAAGTTCTTTGTACGGTTGTAGAAGACAAACTGGATGATAGCAACCGCTACAAAAACACAAAAACCCAGGAAAATCACAGAATGTTGTGACAATGTATATATACAAAACTCTGTCTGTTCTTCAAATTAGTAAATGTTACCTGAAAAACTCAGATCTATATGTGAACAATTAGCAAAGAGCGTTTCTCCTTTTCAATAGTAAGAAAATAAAATCCCACTGATGATGCTGCAAATTCAGCAAAACATGAATAGCGGGAAGTAATAGAAAAGACGCAATTTTGTTTTTCTGAATGCGGACTCCCTCCAAAAACAAATCTACTGGTAAAGCAAACACGAACAGAAGAGCTTCAACCTCAAGATGATTATATATTCTACTGTTACGGATTTTTCCACACGATTTATAAGAAGAATCCATAAACCTCGTACTCTACATTTTAAATGTGTTTCGAACTATACCGGCGGCTAATAGTAGCAGGTAACTTGTTATGATTCGGCAGTTTCGCGGTGAAGTGCGGTTGGGAATGGGAAAAGCTTTCGCCCACCGCCCAGCGGGAGAACATTTAGTGCCCAACGGAGCCTCCCCTTTTGCCTGGAGGCTGGCGTGAAAAACAGCAATCAGTTTGCAGCCATGCGTGCTGAAATTGCGACCACAATTAAATTTGGTGTAAAAGTACGTTACTGAACAATTTTCCCCGGAACAAAACAACTAATTAACATAACACATTCTGAATTTAATTGAACTGAAGTAATCATAACTCTGTAACGTAAAAACAATTACGTGATTTAATTAGAATTTTGATGTTAGTAATAATTCATAAAGCGAGGTGATGTATGATGCGGGGACAGGCCGGGCAGACCAGTTCACAGTACACTCCCTACTGCTCCCCTCTCTCCCCTCCTCTTCCCCCCTCCCCCCACTCCCCTAGTGCTTGCCAATCCCCCCACCCTGTTGGCCGCCGCACGCTCGTGTTTTGTTTCGCAGGTACCCACGGCAGAACGCTCTGTCAGCGGGCCTGTTTGTGCGTCTCGCTGCCACACTAATTATTCTGTCCGTCAAAAACTTAATTATTCACGTAACTTAAGCGATTTGAATGAACGGGGCGGAAATATCTCACGGCTGACAGGAGCCGTTGTATCTGCCGCCACATTTGTGCATTCGCTTACCGCAAAACAGAGCGTGCCGTGTGTGGGGGACTGCCCTTCACCAACGACGTGTGACTCTCCTTTCACCGGTGATACACCGAAAGCGGCAATGTTTTTGCGAGTTCACTGTGACTTTCTTGCTAGAGTGCTCGGCAATGACACACATTGATGAACCAAAACGTTATGACTACGTTCTTACTAGCTTGTTGATCCACCTCTGGAACGGAGTACATTAGCGATTCTACGTAGACTGGATTCGTTAAGTCCTTGGTATGATTCTCTCTCTCTGTTCCCATGTTGTCCTCCCCTCTCCATGTCTCCTCCTCTCACATCTCTCTCTCTCTCTCTCTGTCTGTATTCTACCCCTCTCTCTCCCTGTTCATATCTTCCTGCCCCAGATATCCTCTTGACATCCTCTCCACATCTATCTCCTCCTACCCTTTCTCCCTACATCTCCAACTTCCCAGCCCATGCCAGCGATTTCCTCGTTCCTCCTCTCCCCACAAATCTCCTCTTCCCCCCTCCCTATCTGCTCCACCACCTGCTCCCCACCTGCCTCCTTCCTCTGTCCTGCCCTCCTTCCACAGTGTCTCTGTGCATCAACTCCTGGCCCCATCTATCTGTCCATCCCCTCCTGACCCCCACTCTCCCTATCTATCCCATTATGCCCCTCTCTCTTTCCATCCTCTCCTATGTCCATCTCGAACTTCCCCCAGCCCTTCCCATCTGCATGTGTAGTCCTTACAAATGTGACAAAAAGAAAAAGACGCAACACGAAGGAATTATCCGAATGGGACAGAAATACGTGGATGTGATGTATGTGTACAGACAAACAAATTATTAAAATTTCAGAAAATGTGTTGATATATTCAAGAAAATAAACTTCAAAAATTGATCAAGTCAGTTAAGCGTTGGTACACTCCTGACTCTTCTACTAGCAATTATTCGGCTTGCCATTGGTTGACAGAGCTGCTGCATCTCCTCCTGAGGGTTGTCGTGCCAAGTTCTGTCCAATTAACACCTTAGGTCGTCTAAATTCTAGGATAATTGGAGGGCCCTGCGAATAATGCTCCAAACTTTCCCACATGGGGAGAGATCGTGGACCTTGTTGGTCAAGATAGGATTTGGGAAGCATGAAGATAAGTAGGAGACTCCCTCATCTTGTCTGAGAGGGCATTATCTTGCTGAAATGTAAGCCAGGATGGCTTGCCGTGATGGGAAACAGAACGGGGCGTAGAATATCGCCGACGTACTGCTGTGCTGTGACAGTGGCGCTGGCGGCAATCATAGGGGCACTGCTATGAAATGAATTGGCACCCCATACCATCACTCCTGGTTGTCAGGCCATATGGTGGGTGACTGTCTGGTTGGTATCCCGTCGCTGTCTGGTGCATCTCCAGAAACGAGTTCGCTGGACATTGGGGATCAGTTCGAAATGGGGTTCACCACTGAAGACAATTATACTCCAGTCAATGGGATTCCAGGTCGAAGACGCGTCTGGAGACCTCTCGAACAGCGGTGGGACATCAACCTGACTGTCGGCAGCCATACAGTCTAACAAACAGGAGTGATGGTGTGGGGTGCCATTTCAGTTCGTAGCAAGATCTCTTTGGTTGTCATACGCAGCATTCTTACAACACAGTGTTACGTCGACGATATTCTACGCCCTGTTTGTTGCCCTACGTGGCACGCCATCCAGGGCTTACATTTCAGCAAGATAATGGCAGCCCACACACGGCGAGAGTTTCTACTGGTTGTCATCGTGCTTTCCAAACCCTACCTTGGGCAATAAGGTCGCCTATTTTGCCCAGCAAGTCGCCGGATTTCTTCCCAATTGAGAAAGTTTGGAGCATAATGGGCCCTCCAACCAACCCTGGATTTTGACTGCCTAACGTGCCAAGACGAATAGCGGTTTGCATAAGGGCGTTATTGACTTGCTAAATTTTTGAACCTCTTTGTCTTGAATAAATTATTATTTTTTTTTCTGAAATGTAATAATTTGTTTGTCTTACAATATACAGCATATCTACTGATTTCCACCCAATTTGGATGTTTTTTTCGTGACTTCTTTTTCTTTTCTTAGAGTTTATGTGGCACTAGATGTCTATGCAGAAGTCGTGTAAGTCTCGTAAATTATTTACTGGTGATTTGTGGGTGTTGAGCTGATGACCGCTAGCGGACATTGTACGAAATATTAGTTACTCCACTATAACAGCACACTGGTATCTCTCAAGCACTGTAAACAGTTTATCAAGCTGTCTTGTGGCGCTCCTACGGCTGATGTAAGTGACAACAGCTAACTGAAGTGTATGTGCCAGTCAGGTCGACGGAGATATCACAATAAGGCGACGCAGAAAGAAGCTATCGAGTTTGTATATACCCATGACAGCACCGTGCAGGAAGCTGTCAGATTTGTTGCGATAACTACACTGATTATCCAGGGTGTCTAACAGGTATAGTGGACTCACAGCCTTGTAAACAAGAAGCGTAAGAAAAGCGTAAGAAAATGTTCTAAAAATATCCATACCAGCATGGACTGGAGACGAATGTCAGGCCTTGCATTGATAATCAGTTTCAAACTCGAGAAGAATTACTGCTGTCAAGAGAATCCAGAGTCACCTCCAACTGTTTCCAAGCGAAAAATGCGAATGGATCTGTATGCAATGATAATTCGGTTTTTCATCAAAGACCATTGCTTTTAGCGGTATGTAAAGCTGCAAGTCTTCAATGGGCAGAGGAATACAGAAACTGGACAGCATAGTTAAGACAGAATCCAAGATGGCTGACCTGGGAATACTGTTACAGCCTGCATGGTTGTCAGAAATAACGTGTTCTCGTCTACTATATTACAGTCATGGTCTAGGGTGGCATCTTTGATTGATAATCAAAACGTATTCGGTCCCACCTTCAAATCCTGCTGCTGCTTAAATTTTGGTTAATAATCAGCATTGGTGGCCGAAGACTTCCGGCGTAAGAAGTCACTACTCTTTCTGCCAACGGCCTTGTGAAAGAGGGCGGAGGAGTGGACAGGGGAAGACTTCTGGCATAATAAGTCACCCTACATTCAGGGTGCTCTCTTGTCCTAGGGGTGGAAAACAGACTGATTCTAAAGGCGGAAGAATGAGCAATGATCAACGGCAGGAGGATGCAGCAGGCAATGGAAACTACTGCATTAAAAACACGTAACGTGTATCCACAGGACTTCTTCTTCTTTTGATAGTGCCTTTATCCCACAGTTTCAGCAGGGTTGGCAAGGTTACAGTCGGATTTGGCGTGGTTAATTAGAAAGGGTGGCCGGATGCCCTTCCTGCCGCCACCCCATAACACCCAGGATAGAATCAGTGTACCCCAGCTGTCTGTGTCTAGTGTAAGTCATGAAATAGTGCGAATATGTTGCAGATGTTTGCGAGTCGTGGAACTGATGCAAGACGTGGGGACCAACCCGGTATTCATCAAGTGGGAGGTGGAAAACCACCTAAAAACCATATCCAGGCTGGCCAGCACACCAGCCCTCGTCGTTAATCTGCCGGGCGGATTCGATCTGGGGCCGGCGCGCCTATCCGAGTCCAGGAAGCAGCGCATTAGCGCCCTGGGCTAACCTGGCGGATCTTGCATCCACAGGGCACGTGGCCTGTGATTGAAGAAGTGTCACGATGATCTCTCCACTGGTAGAAGATTCCGAAATAGTCCACCATTCGGATCTCCGGGAGGGGACTGCCAAGGGGGAGGTTACCATGATAAAAGAATCAACGAAAGGTTAACGTTGTACAAGTAGGGGAGTGGAATGTCACAAGCTTGAACGTGGAAGGGAAACTAGAAAATCTGACAATGGAATGCAAAGGCTCAATCTAGATACAGTGGAGGTCACTGAAAGGAAGTGGAAAGAAGGATTTCTGGTCAGATGAGTGTAGGGTAATATCAACAGTAGCAGAAAATGGTATAATGGGGGTAGGATTCCTTATGAAGGTAGGGCAGCGAGTGACTTCCTGTGAACAGTTCAGTGACATGGTTGTTCTTATCAGAATCGACAGCAAACCAACACTGGCAACGACAGTTCAGGTATATATGCTGCCGTCACAAGCTAAAGATGAAGAGATTGAGAAAGTGTATGAGAATATTGGAAAGGTAATACAGTATGTAAAGGGATATGAAAAACTAATAGTCGTGGGAGACTGGATTGCAGTGGTAGGGGAAGAAGAAAAGGTTACAGGAGAATATGGGCTTGGGACAAGGAATGAGAGAGTGGAAATACTGAGTTCTGTAACAAGTTTCAGCTAGTAACAGCGATTACTCTGCTCAGGAATCACAAGAGGAGGAAGTATACTTGGAAAAGGCCGGATGATACAGGAAGATTTGTGTTACATTACATCATGGTCAGACAGAGATTCCGAAATCAGATACTGGATTGTAAGGTGTACTCAGGAGCAGATATAGACTCAAATCACAATATAGTAGTGATGAAGAGTAGGTTGAAGTTTAAGACATCAGCCTGAGACATTAGCTCAGTAGGCAGTACACTTGAAGAGGAATGGGTATCTCTAAGAAGGGCCATAACTGAAGTTGGAAAGAAAAAACGTAGGTACAAAGAAGGTAGCTGCGTAGAAACCATGGGTAACAGAAGAAATACTTCAGTTGATCGATGAAAGGATGGCGTACAAAAATGTTGCGGGAAACTCGGGAATACAGAAATGCAAGTCGCTGAGGAATGAAATAAATAAGAAGTGTAAGCAAGCTAAGACGAAATGGCTGCAGGAAACATTCGAAGACATCGAAAAAGAAATTATTGTCGGAAGGACAGACTCAGTATACAGGAAAGCCAAAACAACCTTCGGTGACATTAAAAGCAAGGGTGATAACATTAAGAGTGCAACGGGAATTCCACTGTTGAATGCAGAGGAGAGAGCGGATTGGTGGAAAGTATGCAGTGAAAGCTTCTATGAGGGGGAAGATTTGTCTGATGTGATAGAAGAAGAAACAGGAGTCGATTTAGAAGCGATAGGGGATCCAGTATTAGTATCAGAATTTAAAAGAGCTTTGGTGGACTTAACATCAAATAAGGCAGAAGGGATAGATAACATTCCATCAGTATTTCTAAAATCATTGGGGGAAGTGGCAACAAAACGACTATTCACCTTGGCGTGTAGATTGTATGAGTCTGGCGACATACCATCTGAGTTTCGGAAAAGCATCGTCCACACAATTCCGAAGACGGCAATAACTGATAAGTGCGAATATTAGTGCACAATCAGCGAAACAGCTTATGCATCCGAGTTGCTTACAGGAATAATATACAGAAGAATGGAAAAGAAAGTTGAGGGTGCGCTAGATGAGGATCAGTTTGGCTTTAGCAAGGTAAAGGCACGAGAGAGGCAATTCTGACACCGCGGTTAATAATGGAAACAAGACTAAAGAAAAATCAAGACACGTCGTTGGATTTGTCGACCTGGAAAAAGCGTTCGACAATGTAAAATGGTGCGAGATGTTCGAAATTCTGAAAAACGTAAGGGTAAGCTACAGGAAGAGACGTTTCATATACAATATGTAGAACAGCCAAAAGGGAATAATAAGAGTGGTCGACCAAGAACGAAGTGCTCGTATTAAAAAGGGTGTAGGACAAGGATGAGGCCTTTCGCCCCTACTGTTCAGTCGAGGAAGCAATGATGGAAATAAAAGAAAGTTTCAGGAGTGGAATTAAAATTCAAGGTGGAAGGCTATCAATGATAGAGTCGCTGATGACATTTGCTATTCTGAGTGCAAGTGAAGAAGAATTACATGACTTGCTGAACGGAATGAACAGTATAATGAGTACACAGTATGGTTTGAGAGTAAATCGGAAAAAGACGAAGGTAATGAGAAGTAGTAGAAATGAGGACATCGAGAAACTTAACATCAGGATTGATGGTCACGAAGTCAATGAAGTTCAGGAATTCTGCTATCTAAGCAGTAAAATAACCAATGACGGACGGAGCAAGGAGGACATCAAAAGCAGACTCGCTATGGCAAAAAAGGTATTTCTGGCCAAGAGAAGTCTACTAATGTCAAATACCGGCCTTAATTTGAGGAAGAAATTTCTGAGGATGTACGTCTGGAGTACAGCATTGTATGGTAGTGAAACATGGACTGTGGGAAAACCGGAACAGAAGAGAATTGAAACATTTGAGATGTGGTGCTATAGACGAATGTTGAAAATTAGGTGGACTGATAAGGTAAGGAATGAGGAGGTTCTAGGCAGAATCGGAAAGGAATGTATGGAAAACACTGATAAGGAGAAGGGACACAACGATAGGACATCTGCTAAGACATGGGGGAATGACTTCCATGGTACTAGAGGGAGCTGTAGAGGGCAAAACTGTAGAGGAAGACAGAGATTGGAATACGTCAAGCAAATAATTGAGGACGTAGGTTGCAAGTGCTACTCTGAGATGAAGAGGTTAGCACAGGGAAGAAATTCGTGGCGGGCCGCTTCAAACCAGTCAGTAGACTGATGACAAAAAAAAAAAAAGGCAAAACGGGCATTCCTGACCAAGAGAAGTCTACTAATATCAAACATCGGCCTTAATTTGAGGAAGAAATTTCTGATAATTTACGTCTTGAGTACAGCTTTGTATGGTAGTGAAAGATGGATTTGGGAAAACCGGAACAGATGAGAATCGAAGCATTTGACATGTGCTGCTACAGACGAATGCTGAAAATTAGGTGGACTGTTAAGGCAAGGAATGAGGGGGTTCTGCGCAGAATCGGAGAGGAAAGGAACATGTGGAAAACGCTTATAAGGAGAAGGGAAAGAATGGTAGGACATCTATTAAGACAAGAAGGAATGACTTCCATGGTACTAGAGGGAGCTGTAGAGGGCAAAAACTGTAGAGGAAGACAGAGATTGTAATACATCCAGCAAATAATTGAAGACATAGGTTGCAAGTGCTACTCTGAGATGAAGAGGTTTGCACAGGAGGGGAACTCGTGGCGGGCTGCATCAAACCAGTCAGAAGACTGATATATTGGTGCAGCCTATAAGGTTGTTGTCAACTTGCTTGTCTTGAAGGTCCTAAGATTAAAAAGGCGGGAAATTCGAAAATCATTGGTTTTGTCCAGATGTGAAGAGTCGACTTAGGGTAAGTTTAAAAGTAACTCGTGTTTAAAGATTTACAGCAGGAGAGCATGTAAACAAACAGATCTATATTTATCTATACAATTTCTCCCATCCTACTTGTGATGTTTGAACAAATCGTTGCACAGCATTTCCATGTCAAAGGGTGAACATACAAAATTTTTGAAGTTATTTAATTAGTGAAGATGGCAGAGAATCAGATTCAGCCCCTACTGTGTATCACAAACAGTATCTGGGACACATAAATAATACGATATTGCAGATGGCAGGACGCTGCTTATAATGCATTTCTACACCGAGCTGGGCCACCGCGCTTAAACCCATGTCATGTAACCTGTCAGCTCAGCCACTCAATGGCGTCCTAGCACCGACGGAAAGTGCGAAGGCAATGGGAACTTACTATAACAGAGACACCGAAGTGTAGACATGTCTATTGACACCTCTACAAAATGAAAGGAAATGACCGCATCATTGGCCATGATGCTGTTATGTTCAGCTTCAGTACCACCATTTCAGAAGCATCGGTCTCAGTGTTTGGTCATCCCCCCTACATCTCTGATTCCGACTGAAGGACAGTCTTAGTAGTTACTTGATAACTTGATTGGCGAATCATGATGTGCTGCAGAGAAAAGACTTCACCACCACGACCCCAGCCAGCCAGCTATAGTGGAGCTTAGCTGCTGCAAGCTACCAGCTCTGTTTGGTCACCATCATGATTCAAAAAAGTGTGGAGGAACCTGAACCTTCCCCTTATGAGAGACCATACCAAGTGACTGCAAACTGTTGGGCAAGACACCTGAGTGCCGTCTCCCTGGCTGTACATCGTGTTGCCGATTTGGGTCCTGGGCTTCCGCGTTCATGACATCCACATTCCGTGATATGCTGGGACACGCTTCAGTGCATGTCTGTCTTCGAGAGTGCTGGTGTGGGTCACATCAGCTGTGGTAGCTGACGAAGTGTTGTACACACATGCCTTGTCGCACTTGAGTGTGTGAATCAGTATGCCTTCCAATGTGCTGGATAAAACAATTGAACATGTATAATCACAAGTAATAAATACACTCCTGGAAATGGAAAAAAGAACACATTGACACCGGTGTGTCAGGCCCACCATACTTGCTCCGGACACTGCGAGAGGGCTGTACAAGCAATGATCACACGCACGGCACAGCGGACACACCAGGAACCGCGGTGTTGGCCGTCGAATGGCGCTAGCTGCGCAGCATTTGTGCACCGCCGCCGTCAGTGTCAGCCAGTTTGCCGTGGCATACGGAGCTCCATCGCAGTCTTTAACACTGGTAGCATGCCGCGACAGCGTGGACGTGAACCGTATGTGCAGTTGACGGACTTTGAGCGAGGGCGTATAGTGGGCATGCGGGAGGCCGGGTGGACGTACCGCCGAATTGCTCAACACGTGGGGCGTGAGGTCTCCACAGTACATCGATGTTGTCGCCAGTGGTCGGCGGAAGGTGCACGTGCCCGTCGACCTGGGACCGGACCGCAGCGACGCACGGATGCACGCCAAGACCGTAGGATCCTACGCAGTGCCGTAGGGGACCGCACCGCCACTGCCCAGCAAATTAGGGACACTGTTGCTCCTGGGGTATCGGCGAGGACCATTCGCAACCATCTCCATGAAGCTGGGCTACGGTCCCGCACACCGTTAGGCCGTCTTCCGCTCACGCCCCAACATCGTGCAGCCCGCCTCCAGTGGTGTCGCGACAGGCGTGAATGGAGGGACGAATGGAGATGTCTTCAGCGATGAGAGTCGCTTCTGCCTTGGTGCCAATGATGGTCGTATGCGTGTTTGGCGCCGTGCAGGTGAGCGCCACAATCAGGACTGCATACGACCGAGGCACACAGGGCCAACACCCGGCATCATGGTGTGGGGAGCGATCTCCTACACTGGTCGTAAACCACTGGTGATCGTCGAGGGGACACTGAATAGTGCACGGTACATCCAAACCGTCATCGAACCCATCGTTCTACCATTCCTAGACCGGCAAGGGAACTTGCTTTTCCAACAGGACAATGCACGTCCGCATGCATCCCGTGCCACCCAACGTGCTCTAGAAGGTGTAAGTCAACTACCCTGGCCAGCAAGATCTCCGGATCTGTCCCCCATTGAGCATGTTTGGGACTGGATGAAGCGTCGTCTCACGCGGTCTGCACGTCCAGCACGAACGCTGGTCCAACTGAGGCGCCAGGTGGAAATGGCATGGCAAGCCGTTCCACAGGACTACATCCAGCATCTCTACGATCGTCTCCATGGGAGAATAGCAGCCTGCATTGCTGCGAAAGGTGGATATACACTGTACTAGTGCCGACATTGTGCATGCTCTGTTGGCTGTGTCTATGTGCCTGTGGTTCTGTCAGTGTGATCATGTGATGTATCTGACCCCAGGAATGTGTCAATAAAGTTTCCCCTTCCTGGGACAATGAATTCACGGTGTTCTTATTTCAATTTCCAGGAGTGTATGTTTGCAGACAACACTGTTTCACTCACGCCTTAGACCATATGAAATCACTTACGCCAGCTCCTGAGTTCTGCCTCCTGCAACAGCAGCGTCTCTACCTCATCTGGTCATCCTCCACACCCATTAAAAATCCTGAGCCGAGGGCTGATCGCTACAGCTGGTGCCACGAAGAGTGCCTCATGCCGACGCCACTGCAACTGAAGGTCAGACGTGGGTATGACGTCGACGGCGTTAAGACTAGCGTCAGAAGTGACTGATTAGTACGACAGCTTGTGACCTCAGGTGGGTCTCACATCGCCACTTTGCAACTGACACGGCTACGACTGGCGCCAGTTTCTGGTGCCTCTGTCATCACCATAGCAGCTTTGCTCATCTAGCCGTCAACATTTCGTTCAGTGCATGGCGGCTAGTGAGAAGCATTTGCTTCCTTGTAACTGGCCATATTCGTTGTGTAATTCTTTGGGCATGGTGAATCGTAGTGATGTTCATTTTTACTCTGAATTTAACTCTTTTACAGCCATGTGAACTTCCTGACTTGCTGCTTCCAAGGAATACTATCGTGAAACATATTTCACAGCTATCAGGTGTCCAATTTGCAATCTTCCTGAGCATGAGATAACGTGTACGAAGGCTGTGCCGGCCATATATTTCACTTGTCGACGTTGGGGCACGAGATTGTGGCGAATGTTTGTGGGCCACTATAGGAGCTACAGTAACTCATTGTGTACTGTATACTCTGTAGTGTGAACCTGCTGTGATTCACTTTTGTATTGTATATTTCTTTATAGTTTGTGCAATAGTAGAAAACACAAGATGCTAGTAGAAACACGCACTGCTAGTACTAGTGTTTCTGTTGTAGCGCTGTTGGAGGACATCTACAGGTTTTGAGCAGTACTCGAACGGTAACTACAATAAAAGGACGATGCAGAGGTACTGCGTGCCGAGAAGCAAGCGGACGCAGCTTTAGGGGAAATAGAGAGAGAAGAGAAGGAATGGGATACTTAGTGGATACAAGAACCTTAGAGGGGTAATCCAGCATTAGTGCAAGCTGTCGGCAGCAGTTATGGTTGAAAAGCTCTGGTCTGAGACTAGACAAGGCGAATAGTTGTCAGGAATCGAATGTTGTAGAAGTTCCTGTAAGGTTACTTGCTACGCAAAATACTCGTGATGTAACTCATGAAGTAACGGAAAGTAGTACAGAAGTGTCAACTCTACTGCTTTGTGAAAATGTGGTGTCCGAAGTATTTATAGTGCAGGACTTTAAGTGTGTACTGTACCGAAGTGATTATAGTTGTTTTGAGACTGTGGAGCCGTAGCCAGGTGTACAGGGAAGTAACTGTGCCCCTGATTTTTGCGACGTGTGGAGTGGAACTGCAAACGATGATTTTAAGGGAGATACTATGGGGAACATGCAGGAAGCTACTGATGTTGTGTTGAGAATGTTATGGTTAGTGAAAAAGTGCAGACACAGTTATTTCCGAAGGACACAGATTCGTCACCACTTGAGGTGGCACCACCTTCCCCAAGTGGAGGAGGGAGGAAGAGAATGAGGAGAAAAAATGCTTGTAAGACTGTAGATCGAGCCGACAAGTCTGAATTCTTTCATGAATGCGTTCCTGAGGATCAGGGTAAACTTGAAGATACTTGAAATATTGTAGGTACTGACGATAAGTAAAAACATCGTGTAATTTATCTTAACGCACAGTCAAATTCAGACAGTGTTTCAGTCGAAAGAGAAAAATGCAAGTGTTACATCATTGCGGGGGGGTCTACTAGAATGAATAAAGAACCACCTACACTGCTCATGGCATCACTAGGAGTCAATGGACACGTAAAATGTAGATGAGCACAAGGAATTTGGTTGGAAAAGGAAGTATCGCATTGTAAGGCGTAGTCAGTGAGTGAACTAGAGCTATTGACCAGTATACTGAATGTCGTACTACTGCGAGAAGCTGTTTTGTAAGCATAGTTTTATGGAAATGTGTGTTTTGAGAAAACTTAGGAAACTTTTGTTTCGAAGGAAAAGTTCCGGATGATATACCAAAACAGCAGGTTAAAAATACCGCCTGATAGAATTAAAATCTTTGTAAATTGGTGATAGCTTCTGAGGACAGAGAAATGGAGGCAGCATAATCGTTTTTCTTATAGCCCCTAGTATACTCTATCTGTCCGCCCCTCGTGGTCTCGCGGTAGCGTTCTCGCTTCCCGAGCATGGGGTCCCGGGTTCGATTCCCGGCGGGGTCAGGGATTTTTCCTGCCTCGAGATGACTGGGTGTTGTTGTGTCGTCTTCATCATCACCATTCATCCCCATTACGGTCGGAGGAAGGCAACGGCAAACCACCTCCATTAGGACCTTGCCTAGTAAGGTGGTGCGGGTCTCCCGCATCGTTCCCCTACGCTCTGTAAAGAAGCATGGGACTTCATTTCCATGTCATACTCTATCTACAGTGGAGGCGTAAAGCTGTCAATCGTCTGGACCTACCTTTGGACCAGATCCCTGTAGAATTGGTTGACACCATAAATAAGAAGAAGGAACTGAAACGAATTGTATAAATACCTCTAATTAAATTATAGCAAGTAGAATTAGAAAGTTATCTACTGCATTTGAGAGTAATGCCTAGATTTAAGTGGGAACAAGTAATTTAACTCATTCTCATGAGATATAAACAGGGATTGTGCAATATAAACCAGTACAAAAGTCTGCGTAAAATGAAATTGTTCTATGGTGACACCAAAGTCACTAAAGTATAATTCGGGACGAATTTCTTGAAGTCTGCAAGCCCAACTCCCAGGGTGCGCATTCAAAATTTTAATGTTATTACTTGACGCAGACGACAGAAATCGTATCCAGCTTATACTGTGGGTCACAACCGGTGTCAGGGGCAGGCAAGGAATACGATATTCCAGAAGGCAGGGCGCTCATCATAATACATTTCCACACCGAGCTAAGCCGTAATCAACAAGTGCAAACCGCGCAGTATGACGGCACCTAAAGCGTCGTTCTGCAAGTCTTGCAATACGGAGCCACAACATGTAACCTCTTGGCTCTGATGGAAAGAGTGAAGGTAATGTCAATTGACAATAACTGAGGCGCCACGATGAGGACGGGTCCCCTGACACCTCTAGATAATGAGGGCAAATGACTGCATCACTGGCCGCGATGACGTTATGTCCAGCTTAAATATGAACATTTTAGAAGCCTCAGTCTCAGTGTCTGGTCATACAATCTGTGGTCATACCATCTGCATCTCTGATTATGGCGTAATGACATTTTCACTTGTTACAGGATAACTTAGTTGGCGAATCGTGATGTGCTGCCGACATATTTCACCTCTGAGATCTTATTCGGCTTAACCAGTAGATTAACCGGGCCTAAAATGCGTACAATGGTACAAGGGCCCAAAAAACGAGGAGTGAATTTACTAAGATTTCCGAAACGCACCTGCCTACCGGGAAAATTACGGACATAGACCTGATCTCCTGGCCTTCCCCTAAAGGCTTGCCGATTATGGTTGTAACGCTCAGCTTGTTTCTTATGGGCTCTGAGAATATTATGCCTGGCACACTTCCAGTTCTCCTTGACGACTTGAGGGGTATATCCGCCGGAATTAGATCTTGAATTTCCCACGAGTTCGAAAAGGGGGGTATTAACAGAATAGGTAAGGATCAAGGAGGAAGGAGTAGCTTTCAAGGCCTCATGATTGGCGGTATTGAAAGCAAAACTAAACCAAGGAAGACTAGAATCCGACTTACTAGGAATCTTCTGATGGAAAATAATCAATGCGGATTTAAGATTTCGATTGACTCTCTCGGCAAAAGAGGCCAGTAGTATGCTTTTGCGTAGTAGTGACATGCTTGACACCGTTCTGAAAACAGAAGGCCTTGAAGGAAGCCGAAAGGAAAGTTGGCGCATTATCACTAAGGATTTGTTTGGGGGGGGGGGGGGTCCGAAAACACTGAAAACATTAGTTAAATGCGAAATAGTGGTGGTAGCAGTCACGTTACGGCTCGGAAGGAGCCAGGCAAATCTCGGAAACGCATCAGTAATAACCGATACATACCGATGCCTCTCTTAGTACGAGGTAAGGGGCCCTACATAATCGATATAGAGTTTGTTCATAGAACAGGATTCGCGCTCAGAACTCAACAGACCCTGTTGAAGAGCATTCTTAGGTTTGGCTACATTACACAACCGACATCGACAAACCATCTCTCTCACGTCACTGTCCATGGAGGGCCAATTCAATCCTAAGTGCTCACCAACTAACGAATCATGAAAGTAATTAAAAACTGGGCGCACCAGAGCTACTGGCAAACAGAACTTGAATTCCTTAGTGCGTCCCACCCTTTTACACAAAATGCCCTTCTTAATAACGTACTCATCCAACAGTTCCCCCGTCAACAGGAGTTGCTTAACGGATGCCCAAGTAGGGTCCTGATCCCGATGCTGAGCAACATCATCAAATAAAAGAGGAATCTCACCTAACACCATTCAACTAAGACTGCCTCCCTCTATTTCCCGGGTGCCCTGACTAGGTGTAGATTCAGTGAACATCCGGCTGAGGACATCCTAAGGATATTTTCAGTACCTTTTACGTGTTTAACTTCAAACTGAAATGCAGAAATGCGTACTGCCCACCTGCCGGTACGGCCCGTTTTACGTGTCCTGGCTAACACCCAGCTCAGTGCGTGATTGTCGGTTTCTAGCTGAAATACCCGATGCTCAAGGTAAAAGCGGTAATTCTCCAGCGTGAACAAAACGGCCAACGCCTCGCACTCGTAGACGGAATATTTAAGTTCAGCACTGGTTAACCGACCAGACGCGTACGCTAATGGCCGTCTCTGACCTTCGAACTCCTGGAGGAGACTCGCATTAGATGCATCAGTTTGGACAATAAACCTTTTATTAAAGCCCGGTACTCTGAGAACGAGAGGGCTGCCTATAACTAACATAATGTGCTCAAGCACGGCCTCTTGGGCAGGTCCCCATTCAAAACGCACTCCTTTCCGGCGCAATTTCTTTAAGGGAGCCGCCAACTGAGCAAAATTAGGGACAAAACGCCTAAAATAATTCGCCATGCCTATGAACTTAGCAATTCCACGTTTATCAGTAGGCGGAGGCAGAGCTCTTAATGCCTCAGTTCGTTCCTAGTCGATGCGAATACTCTGACCTCATACTAAGTGACCCAAGAAAGGACACCTGCTGCCTGGATAACGTCAATTTACTGGGTTTAACGGTTAACCCGGCTCCCTGCAACCTCAAAAAAACTTGCTAGATATGATCCAAATGGTCCTGAAACTAACTGCTATAAATGACTAATCCGTCCAAATAATTATACACCAGACTAATTTCAAGTCCCCAAGGATATTATCCAGCAAACGAGTAAGAACAGCTGCACCAGTAGCCAAACGAAAGGGAACCCTGCTAAACTCAAACATATCCCAAATTTTAATTCATTTGGTCTGCTTCGATCATTATCGTACATATTAAAGAGAGACTTAAATGTCTCAGGGAAACATTTAATTATAAGTACTATAAGATCGCCAATGGTGCAACGACGTCCCATTACGTCCAATGATGGGGTGCTTGCCAATATCGGAGAACCCTGGCAATAGTAACAATATGTAAGGGAAAAATGAATTGAAGTTTGTGTTGGCGAGGGCACTCAGCTTAGGTAATACGTGCAGCACTGTTGACCATCGTACAGCGGTGGTGTAATTGTTAGCATTTCTGCCCAGCAAGCAAGAAGACCCAGCTTAGAGTCCCGGTCGCAGCACAAATTTTAATTCATTTCTTCTGCTTCGATCATTATCGTAAACTTACCTTAGTTGGAAACGTTCCCGTAAGCTGTAACAGAACAGCATATCCGTTTACGTTTGTAGACAGACTACGCAACTGGCGTGCAACAACAGTAGCAATCATCTCAAACCATAACATACATTGGTTGGTAATTACTTGTCAGTCTGAACGCGCCTAGCACCTCTAGACGAAAACAGATAAACTAGACCGTTCTGCCCAATGGTAAATTCCGCCCCGGTGTCCTGTAGCGCAGTGCCTAAAATAAAATAAAAAAAAACGATTTAAGGCAACATTAACAATTTGAGACTAGTAACTTCAGGTACAAGCGATAACAATAATAATAACCTTGACAACTATACTGACGGCCAAGATCCATTCAGGTTGTTACAGAATATTTTACTGGAATACAAGAAGATCCCACCTAAAATATTTCCATAATATGAATCAAAATACGCCGGTCTCGGCTACAATTTTGTTTTACACAATTCAAGTCCCGGCCCATGGCCAGTCAAGTGTTTGGAACGGATACAGATGAGGACCATTGTGAACGTGAAAATGATCTGCTGTCCGCAAATTCACTTCACATGGTTCATATGGCTCTGAGCACTATGGGACTTAACATCTGAGGTCATCAGTCCCCTAGAATTACAACTACTTAAACCTGACTAACCTAAGGACATGACACACATCCATGCCCGGGGCAGGATTCGAACCTGCGACCGTAGAAGCAGCGCGGTTCCGGACTGAAGTGCCTAGAACCGCTCAGCCACAACGGCCGGCGCAAATTCAGTAATATACCAACAGTCACATATCGATGCCGCTATCAAAGAATTTCATAAATAGCGGCAGCAAAAGGATTTGAAGTCAGTGGCCAGAATAATTAAGCTTAGTTTAGTCATTCACATTATTAAGAAAGTTATGAAATTACCGGTGAGCACTATTAGATATTATAGTGAAAGACCACTGCCAGCAAGGCAACGAAATTAAAAGAATGCTGGAGATGCTAAAATAGAACTGCCTTGAGGCAACGTAATTAAGTTAAATGCTCAATTAGAGGAACTAACAGTTAATAGCCGTGTACAGCCACCAGTACAGACACAGAATACATAAGCTTAAGTCCACTGGGATAACACACGGACACAAACGAACACGCAACGTAATAATAGCACAAGACGCAAGCGCACTCAAATGCAGTAGATTAGTAAACTAGTTAAAACGCATACAGGAAATTATCTGTACAGATGTTTTAAAAAGGCGTAAGGTACCTCCATTCAACGGTGTATAGAGGATTACACCAAAATCCCGAGATTCCTCTCGGTCCCCTGATTTTTTAATTTTTAATTTCTTAAATTTTGTGTTAGCTGTGGAGCTCCTTCCACTCAGAGGCACACGGGAGAATAGAGCAAGACCTGCTTCCGGGATTCCTATTGAATACAACAACAATTCTGAAATCACCATTGGGTCCCCTGCAACATATAACCTGCATTACTCCTTGATCCCCATAACAAGAAATCATATGCACCAAGGTTTGGGAAAAGATTGGCAAGTACAAGGAATACTAAAACTAAGAAAGATTTAGAGCCATTATTCGAGCATGGATCTCTCTAGACCATATAAGAACGCAGAACTTGTATAGACACTAACAAGCCAAGCCTTGCAGCACTATGACAAAAGAATGCCAAAATTTCCAAAAGTAAATTTAATGATCAATCCACGTTCGCCACAAGTCAGGATACATGCTCAGAATGGCTACAGATAGACGAGTGCATACACGCTTCATAGTATGTCACGCCAGAAACAGGAAGATAACTCGCAAACTATAAGCATAATCAGTATGCCAGGGATCACAACACTTGTTTATCAAATGAAAAATTGCTGTCCGTAGCTGGAAAAAGGCGCTCACCATCAAATTCGCACTCCTGAGGTGGAACGGATTCCCAAGCCAAGTTTGCTTCCTCCAAATGGCATCTCGCTGCCAACAACGCACCGCGCAGGGTAGCCGTGCGATCTGAGGCGTAGTGTCACGGTTCGCGCCGCTCCCACGGTCAGAGGTTCGGGTCCTCCCTCGGGCATGGGTTGTGTGTTGTGATTAGAATAAGTTAGTTTACGTTAGATTAAGTAGTGCGTAAGCCTAGGGACCTATGACCTAAACAGTTTGGTCCCATAGTCCTTGCCACAAATTTCCAATTTTGCCAACAACGCATACTCCAAGCCATGCCGATCACTTCACGCAATGTTCAGCCACAGGGATGTCAACACAGTTCCTCCGGTAAGCCAAGGGTAAGCCGCCAACGTCCGTATATTTTGCTCAGTGACTTCTCCCTGCCCTTTGGCGGGTCACCCAGCAGGTCGCCAGAGACATTCGCCGTGACAGGCAACTATCCATATAAGCGAGCAGCAACGAAAGAGAACGCGCAGGGCTCACTTTTCTTGCCAGAAATAAGCTATTGAAGCAAAACACTGGATGGCGCGACTGATCTCACTTTCTCAAATGGTTCAAATGGCTCTGAGCACTGTGCGAATTAACTTCTGAGGTCATCAGTCGCCTAGAACTTAGAACTAATTAAACCTAACTAAGGACATCACACACATTTATGCCCGAGGCAGGATTCGAATCTGCGACCGTAGCGGTTACTCGGTTCCATACTGTAGCGCCTAGAACCGCACGGCCACTCCGGCCGGCCTCACTTTCTCAGTTTGTCAAACTGCCAGGATGATGACTTTTCAAACTACACTCCTGGAAATCGAAATAAGAACACCGTGAATTCATTGTCCCAGGAAGGGGAAACTTTATTGACACATTCCTGGGGTCAGATACATCACATGATCACACTGACAGAACCACAGGCACATAGACACAAGCAACAGAGCATGCACAATGTCGGCACTAGTACAGTGTATATCCACCTTTCGCAGCAATGCAGGCTGCTATTCTCCCATGGAGACGATCGTAGAGATGCTGGATGTAGTCCTGTGGAACGGCTTGCCATGCCATTTCCACCTGGCGCCTCAGTTGGACCAGCGTTCGTGCTGGACGTGCAGACCGCGTGAGACGACGCTTCATCCAGTCCCAAACATGCTCAATGGGGGACAGATCCGGAGATCTTGCTGGCCAGGGTAGTTGACTTACACCTTCTAGAGCACGTTGGGTGGCACGGGATACATGCGGACGTGCATTGTCCTGTTGGAACAGCAAGTTCCCTTGCCGGTCTAGGAATGGTAGAACGATGGGTTCGATGACGGTTTGGATGTACCGTGCACTATTCAGTGTCCCCTCGACGATCACCAGTGGTGTACGGCCAGTGTAGGAGATCGCTCCCCACACCATGATGCCGGGTGTTGGCCCTGTGTGCCTCGGTCATATGCAGTCCTGATTGTGGCGCTCACCTGCACGGCGCCAAACACGCATACGACCATCATTGGCACCAAGGCAGAAGCGACTCTCATCGCTGAAGACGACACGTCTCCATTCGTCCCTCCATTCACGCCTGTCGCGACACCACTGGAGGCGGGCTGCACGATGTTGGGGCGTGAGCGGAAGACGGCCTAACGGTGTGCGGGACTGTAGCCCAGCTTCATGGAGACGGTTGCGAATGGTCCTCGCCGATACCCCAGGAGCAACAGTGTCCCTAATTTGCTGGGAAGTGGCGGTGCGGTCCCCTACGGCACTGCGTAGGATCCTACGGTCTTGGCGTGCATCCGTGCGTCTTTGCGGTCCGGTCCCAGGTCGATCGGCACGTGCACCTTCCGCCGACCACTGGCGACAACATCGATGTACTGTGGAGACCTCACGCCCCACGTGTTGAGCAATTCGGCGGTACGTCCACCCGGCCTCCCGCATGCCCACTATACGCCCTCGCTCAAAGTCCGTCAACTGCACATACGGTTCACGTCCACGCTGTCGCGGCATGCTACCAGTGTTAAAGACTGCGATGGAGCTCCGTATGCCACGGCAAACTGGCTGACACTGACGGCGGCGGTGCACAAATGCTGCGCAGCTAGCGCCATTCGACGGCCAACACCGCGGTTCCTGGTGTGTCCGCTGTGCCGTGCGTGTGATCATTGCCTGTACAGCCCTCTCGCAGTGTCCGGAGCAAGTATGGTGGGTCTGACACACCGGTGTCAATGAGTTCTTTTTTCCATTTCCAGGAGTGTATTTTCAACATCTACCTGTCCTTCACACAGACTACTGACAGGAAAACCAAAGAAAAACATTCATGCAACACTGTTGTAATATATTGTCCAGGCACATTAATGTGACCGACTATCAAAATCCAGAATAACCATCTTTTGCAGAGAAGTTCCCTGCTGGAAATGCAGGAAGGGAGTCAGTGAGATTCTGAAAGGTACCGACAGGGATGTGAAGCCATACCCACTCAAGTGCCAAGGTCAGCTGCAGTAGGTTTCTCGATTGAGGATCCATGGCACAAACAGCTCTACCGATGTGGTCCCAAGATCCTCGACTGGGTTTAAACCCGGAGAGTCTGGTGGCCAGGGGAGTGGTAAACTCATTCTGGTGCTTCGAACCACGCACATACACTGCAAGCTGTGTGACACCTTGCGTTATCCTGCTGATAGGCGCCGTAGTGAAGAGGGAAACAAACGGCATGTAGGGGCGGGCATGGTCCCCAAGAATACCTACCACAACCATGTGAATGCCACGAAAACGTTCCCCACACGATAACGCTCGCTTCCCTCGCCTCGACCCTTCCGATGATGGTTACAGGGCCAATCACGCCAACAGGCATTTGTCCGATTGAGCACAAAGCGCGATTCATCTGAAACGACCATCTGTCACCACTCAGTGGACGTCCATTTACGGTACTGGCATGCAAATTCCAGTCTTCGTCGCCGATGAGCAGCATTCAGCATAGCTGCATGAACCAGCTGCTTGGTGACGAGGCCCAAATGCAGGTACGTTCACTGAATATTCGTTGAGGAGACACACTACTGGTAACCCTTTGGTTCATCTGGGGACTCAGTTGCCCAACAGTCGCACATCTATTCGCGCATACTTACCTCCGTAGCCTTCATTAGTCTCTGTCATCTATGGCCTGTGGACCACCACAGTTACCTCAGATCCGGTTTTGGATAGCACCATTTTGTCACGCACAGTTTGCCGTAACTACGGCGGCACGCAAACAGTTTACAGATGAAGCCGTTTCGGAAATGCTTCCACCCTTGGCCCTAAAGTCGATGATCATCCTCTTTTGGACGTCAGATAGATCGCTTCCGTTACGCATTACCACAATGGCTGCTCTCTTTTCCGCATTCCTTCTTACGCAACTTTTATACCCTCCACTGCTAGTGGTGCCACCTGTCGTCTGTGACTGGTTATTGCACATTAAATCGCAGGCACTTGGAGGTTACATTACAGTGGCTGGACCATGTAATATACAAATTAAGTATACCAATTTAAGCCGATTGCCTCTATAACAATGAATCCTTAGAGCGATGCTGACGAAACATATTGTAACGTACTCTCTCTCTCTCTCTCTCTCTGTTATTGTTTTTGTTTTTTGTTATTGTTTTTTGTTATTGTAGTTGTAGAGATATGAAATTATTGTAGCGGTTTACTTAGTCAGCCGTACGTCGGAATTTTTTGACGTTAAATGGAGCCTGAAACTTGCGTAATAAATACTTCGTGTTAAGTGCGATTTGCGGCATAAACAAAAATTAATTGCGGAGATATAATCCACAGAATATTAACAGAAAAGCTTTAGAACAATGCGCACGACTGATTAGTCACATTCAGAGGGTACGTACATTCGCGTACGAGTGGTTGCGATCTGATGAGAAAGATCTATCTTAATTCTTTTTGTGTAAAATAATTACCTCGTAACACACTCGGAGATTGCGAACGCACAATCAGGGTAGAGGCACGTACTTTCTATCATTCCCCGTGGCCTGGGTAAAAGAATTGCAATTATTTAAATTTAAGAATATTTCTTTTTCAATTGGACTCCTATTTTTATACGAAAAAGAAGATTGCAGGTTCTGAATGTCTCGGCAAAAACACATCGAAATTAATCTTAGCGGCCACCAAAGGTAAGTAGTGAGCACAATCACGTACCTCTATTGTTGAGCAGCACCGTCGTAAAGATCGTCGCCTCCATCTAAAATTCGACTTCTCGAATTAACAGAATAATTTGTACTCCATTGGTATCGGATTTAGGCTTGATCTTGACAGAAATTATAAAACACATTTTTCATCATTTAACACCTTCATTTAACACACACATAGACATGAAACTATATAGTACGTCTTTATGCGAGCACATCAGAACAAAAAGGTAGATAATACTGGAAGTAATAAAAGAATCTAGAAATTAGTCCTTTGTCTCTCAATGATAAAAAAGTTTTTTAGAGTATTCCTCTGGTATGACAGTCGAACAAATTTTCTTCTTGTATCTTTGAGATTAAATTACAACATTTTTTAGTTCCTTTGCAATATGACATATTAGAAGAAGGTCTAATCGGAATAAGTACTAATGAGGAACTGAACGTAAGGTAAAATTTAGCAGTTCTGGCTTCTGAGTGATAAACCTTGTTACTTATTGTGTATATAACGTTTTTGGTAGCTTTTGCAGCGTCGTATCTCGTAGGTAGAGGTTACGCCGTGGTTGCTAAACTTCTAGAAAAACAGACTGGAAGTCACTGTCTGAGGAGATTTAAAGTTCAGTCTAACTACGTTCATGCCAAATACTAATAAAGCATCAGGCTCATTTCTCCCACTAACAAATCTGGCATATTAATTTTACTAGGTTTGAATTTTGCGTCGTTTAAAGTAATAAATTGGCAAAACTTAACATCTTGTATCTTTAAATTTTTCGCTCTGCAGTTTCACAGTTAGATCTATAAAAATGTGTAGCAGAGTATTATCATTCAAAAAATATTCGTATTTGATGAATTTGTAAAATTTCCTTCTAGACCATCAGTTTTGTGAAGCCTAGCACAGTGGAACTAGGTCTTTAATTATTTGTATCATTTTAACACTGACCTGCAGATGTTTCCCTGACAAAGACAACTCGAACTTAATCTATTCATTTATTGGTTAAAATGGCTCTGAGCACTATGGGACTTAACTTCTGAGGTCATCAGTCTCCTAGAACTTAGAACTACTTAAACCTAACTAACCTAAGCACATCACACACATCCATGCCCCAGGCAGGATTCGAACCTGCGACCGTAGGGGTTGCGCGGTTCCAGACTGTAGCGCCTAAAGCCGCTCGGCTATTCATTTATTACGCACAATACAAAAGCCCAACGCAATCTGCCTGCTATACAGTGATAACATGACGTCCAATAATTAACACAAAAGAATGGCCCTGAATTGCAAGAAATTCTAACAGTAATAAAAAAAAAAGAAAATGAAATTAAAGAAATATGAAACTAGCTGTAACTCTGTTAATTGCCTAAACTCATTTCAATCACGTATCCGTATAGTGGAAACCCCATATTTTATTTATAAGTCACTTACCTCGCAGAAAATGTTGATAACACCAAAAATGGTTCAAATGGCTCTGAGCACTATGGGACTTAACATCTATGGTCATCAGTCCCCTAGAACTTAGAACTACTTAAACCTAACTAACCTAAGGATATCACACAACACCCAGGCATCACGAGGCAGAGAAAATCCCTGACCCCGCCGGGAATCGAACCCGGGAACCCGGGCGTGGGAAGCGAGAACGCTACCGCACGACCACGAGCTGCGGGCCTTGATGACACAAACTGTAGCATTTACCGTAAACAGCAACTACAGCCAGCTAAATAAAAATATTCTAACTACTATAGACTAACTACTAGGAGGCATATGGTTAGCAAAAGAAAGATTTTGTTGGAGAGAAAACAATGTATTTAGAAATTTTATCTTATTCATGTGACATCCAGTTCCAAAAATTATTTAGTTGTCAATAATTCTACTGAACAAAAATTACCAATCAAACATACGTCATTCTACGTATCCTTGCATCTCACTTTACAATGCATGCTCTCCCAACACAGTCTCCACTAAGAAAAAAATTGTCTATACAGTTCTGTATCCACTCGCTAACTGCTAGTCCGTACAACCACAGAATCTCTTGCCGAGGGCGCATAGCGCTGTCAGCGTTATTAGCACAGTCTGTAGCGCTGCCAACATACAAACAGGCTACTTACAACAGCAATATTGTAGGATTTAGCCGCAGCAACTTAGTGCAGGACCAATGTGTCCCGACAGAAGCTGTCGTATAACAAACCTGATGTATACATTGAGTTTGTATGCCGCGGTTGTCAGACACGTTTTCGGCTTCTTGTGTAAATCATTTCCTTATGTACTTTTGTTCTTACCGTCTATTGCTCGATGATGATTGGAGGATGGGGTGGGGTGGGGGTGGAGATGGGGGGCGGCGTGGGGAAGAGATTTGGTGGAGAAGGTTGTGCCATGGACTGTGGCACTCATGGACAATGTCCTTTAAGACGATCTCCGTAACACTAAGAGCCCATAATCTGAGCACTTTCTAGTTCATTAATTTTTTATAGAAGTAAATAATCATCAAAACACGTGCAGGAAATACACTCCTGGAAATGGAAAAAAGAACACATTGACACCGGTGTGTCAGACCCACCATACTTGCTCCGGACACTGCGAGAGGGCTGTACAAGCAATGATCACACGCACGGCACAGCGGACACACCAGGAACCGCGGTGTTGGCCGTCGAATGGCGCTAGCTGCGCAGCATTTGTGCACCGCCGCCGTCAGTGTCAGCCAGTTTGCCGTGGCATACGGAGCTCCATCGCAGTCTTTAACACTGGTAGCATGCCGCGACAGCGTGGACGTGAACCGTATGTGCAGTTGACGGACTTTGAGCGAGGGCGTATAGTGGGCATGCGGGAGGCCGGGTGGACGTACCGCCGAATTGCTCAACACGTGGGGCGTGAGGTCTCCACAGTACATCGATGTTGTCGCCAGTGGTCGGCGGAAGGTGCACGTGCCCGTCGACCTGGGACCGGACCGCAGCGACGCACGGATGCACGCCAAGACCGTAGGATCCTACGCAGTGCCGTAGGGGACCGCACCGCCACTTCCCAGCAAATTAGGGACACTGTTGCTCCTGGGGTATCGGCGAGGACCATTCGCAACCGTCTCCATGAAGCTGGGCTACGGTCCCGCACACCGTTAGGCCGTCTTCCGCTCACGCCCCAACATCGTGCAGCCCGCCTCCAGTGGTGTCGCGACAGGCGTGAATGGAGGGACGAATGGAGACGTGTCGTCTTCAGCGATGAGAGTCGCTTCTGCCTTGGTGCCAATGATGGTCGTATGCGTGTTTGGCGCCGTGCAGGTGAGCGCCACAATCAGGACTGCATATGACCGAGGCACACAGGGCCAACAGCCGGCATCATGGTGTGGGGAGCGATCTCCTACACTGGCCGTACACCACTGGTGATCGTCGAGGGGACACTGAATAGTGCACGGTACATCCAAACCGTCATCGAACCCATCGTTCTACCATTCCTAGACCGTCAAGGGAACTTGCTGTTCCGACAGGACAATGCACGTCCGCATGTATCCCGTGCCACCCAACGTGCTCTAGAAGGTGTAAGTCAACTACCCTGGCCAGCAAGATCTCCGGATCTGTCCCCCATTGAGCATGTTTGGGACTGGATGAAGCGTCGTCTCACGCGGTCTGCACGTCCAGCACGAACGCTGGTCCAACTGAGGCGCCAGGTGGAAATGGCATGGCAAGCCGTTCCACAGGACTACATCCAGCATCTCTACGATCGTCTCCATGGGAGAATAGCAGCCTGCATTGCTGCGAAAGGTGGATATACACTGTACTAGTGCCGACATTGTGCATGCTCTGTTGCCTGTGTCTATGTGCCTGTGGTTCTGTCAGTGTGATCATGTGATGTATCTGACCCCAGGAATGTGTCAATAAAGTTTCCCCTTCCTGGGACAATGAATTCACGGTGTTCTTATTTCAATTTCCAGGAGTGTATGTCTGGGAGGTGTTGTTTAGTATTTAAAATAATTGGCAACGGATGCCTGTACGCCTATTTCAATTAAATGGTGGTTGATCCTTTAAAGAGCCAATGTAGGTCTCTTAAAAATTTCCACAAGGATCTACTGACACATACAAGGTGATATTAATGAACGTGTAAGAAATAAATTTAGACAGGTATAATAATTCAAACCTATTATAAAAATAAAGCAGTTACGTAGATATGTTGCTCCTCCTTTATTTGCATGACTCTTCTTAGTACTATATTGTATTAATAGGTTTGGATAGGCACATGGTAACATATGAGCTTGGCATACAAAGAAATATACTCACTCATTTGTTTATTCAATAAATAATAGGTAGCGAGTCGTATTTGTTACCTAAGTTTTACGTTAATTTGGAATTTGCGTAATTGCATAATAATTGGTAACACATATATGTATGAGATCAGCTTGCAGATTAATTTCTGTTCATTTGTCTGTGGGATGTGAACTTAGGGACAACATAAAACACGAGAGTGTAGATATGGAAACAATGTGAAACGTTATGTTACACTGGGAATTACAGAAACGAGTAAAAATTGTTCACAAAATCATTAAAAATGTCCACACTTATACGCATTACTTCAGGCTTTAACGTATAATCCTGTTTATTTATCAGTGAGTCGTGATTCTTCAGACAATGTAAGAAGCACATAGATGTATTTCTGCTAATGGGTAACAAAGTAGACTGCCTTTTCCATCACAAAATGATTTTCAATGACATATACACACATTTACTCGACAGCCACAAAAGGCGCAAAGAATTATTTCTGATTAAGAATCCGTGATTTATGGTACCGCTAAAGAAAGTATGAGACTGAACAGAGGCACGGATTTACAAGATGCAAAAATCGCGAAAAATTACGAAATACAATCCTTCGTTAATCGCACATATGATCTATATGTACCGACTGAAGCGACGAATGAAAAGTGTTCCCTAGTTAACCACTACGCGACCGTGACACAGTGGCTTTGGGCAGCTGCTCGGACACCCTAGCTAACCACTATGCCACCCTGGCGCACTGGCTTCGCATAACAGTGTGGACTACCTAGCTAGGATCCTAGGCTAGTCCATTCAGGGGTTCGAAGCTACTATGTGAAGGCGGCATAGTGGTTATCGCATTTTTCCTAGTGAGCAGGAGACTTGGGTTCGAATCCAGTACTTGGTACAAATTTTCATTCACCGCTTCAGTTTCCATATATGAATACCAAATGTCTGAGACTTGAAAAGGTCTCATAGTTTCACTTGAAAACACTATGGACTTATTTCAATTGTAGTACAAGTCCATTTTTGTTCATTCTGAGATGCAAAGTCCTAAAGTTAAATGAGCGCTGAAAAATCTGCAGTTGAGGTACCAGAAATATTCAAGTACTATATATACTTGAATATTTCTGGTATCTCAACTGCAGATTTTTCAGCGCTCATTTAACTTTAGGAATCTGTATCTCAGAATGAACAAAAATGGACTTGTACCAATATTGAAATAAGCCCTTCATATGGTCCTTGAGATTACTTGATGCACTGTTCGTGAATTATGAATCTTTAGCAAAGACATGATTTCTCTGTACTACCACCACATGAGGTAGCAGTTCAGTCTACACATGAAGTGCTTCCCACAGAAATTATAGTTATCTGTGCCCTTGTAAAGTTTCGCCCTAAAACACTACTAAATTATCCATTAACATCCAAAAATTCAACATGAAATTGTTAGACAAAATTGTAATGCTCTTATAAAACATTTCAGCACCGTTTGTCGTGCCATTACAGAGTGTCTACCAAAAGTACCTGTTTCACCTGGGTCCAATGGAATAGTAGTGTCCAGTAATTATTAACAGCTAGTGGACTCTGTTAAAGCTGTGAGGGGCAATTGCCCAGAGAAGGGCAGTACACCCTAGCCAACCTAACGGTACATCCAGTACCAAACAACCGGTCCTGTCCGCGCAATGAACTTTTCTGCCTTCCTGCTTACATCCCCAGGTTGGCAAGACCATTCTAGCAGACTACCAAGTTCCGTCACCTGGAACACTCCGCACACAGATCAAACATAACCATGCACTCTGGGTTTAATTATAGGATCAGGACTAAGGAAAAGTCTAGAGCACAAAACACAAGTGTAATAACTAAAAACAAACGACTCTTTTGTTTTCTTACGGCTTGCTACTGTTGCATATAAGCAGCCAGAGGTAATGAATAACTCGACGACCAGACTTAACTACGTGAAATGGATCAGATGCCTATTTACATTGGCTTGCTGGAGAAACGGCTGTAAGCAACTTGCTAATAGTACCGATTTAGGTGGAGTTACCAGATTTTGAAGATGACCGCTTTCTTTTTCCCTGGGGTAGTCTTCACATTACCTTTTGTTACGTGACAGTTTACGCCCGATCTGGCACTTAGCGTAAATACACTGCTGGCCACCGTAAATGCAACACCCTGAAGGAAGCATCCGAATCAAGTGAAATTTACACCATGAGTTTGCAGCGATGAGATATGCAACTGATTAGAATTTCAGCGCAGACGCACATCACGCGCGCATGTGGCGCCACCTCATAGCGCCATTTAAGGCTTGGCGATTTCGACGAGTGTACGGTCGGCACGTGTGTTTACCTTGTGGTTGTTTCACAAGACGATCAGTTATGCCTCGTAGACAACAGCGAACATCTTTTGATCAAGTATCCGAGTTCGACAGAGGAAGGATAGTGGCTTACCGAGATTGTGGATTATCATACAGAGAAATCGCTAGTCGTGTTGGACGAAACCAAACAACTGTAGTGCGGATATGTGACCGTTGGATGCAGGAGGGTACGACGGACCGACGTGGTCGATCGCATTCACCTCGGTGCACCACTGCACGTGCTGATAGGCAAATTGTGCGCATGACAGTGACGGATCGCTCAGTGACATCCCGAACCATAGCACAGCACATTGCGTCTGTATCGCATCATCCAGTGTCTGCGAGTACCATTCGACGCCGTTTACAGCAGAGTGGTCTGTCCGCAAGACGTCCATTGCTTCGTCTACCATTGACGCAGAACCACAGACGTCTACGTCGCCAATGGTGTGATGACAGACGGATGTGGACGGCAGAATGGAATGACGTTGTCTTTACTGACGAGGCACGCTTCTGTCTGCAGCACCACGATGGTCGGATTCGAGTGTGGAGACACCGTGGAGAGAGGATGCTGGACAGCTGCATTATGCACCGCCACACTGGTCTTGCACCGGGTATTATGGTATGGGGCGGTATTGGATATTACTCTCGCACGCCTCTAGTACGCATTGCCGGTACTTTAAATAGCCGGCGCTACATATCCGAGGTGCTGGAGCCAGTTGTCCTTCCTTACCTTCAGGGCTCGGTCACAGCCATATTTCAACAGGATAATGCGCGACCACACGTGGCACGCATTGTCCTAAGGTTCTTCGTCAATAACCAGATTGAATTGCTTCCCTGGCCGGCTCGCTCTCCGGATCTTTCGCCGATAGAAAACATGTGGTCCATAGTTGCTCAACGAGTGACCCATATTACATCCCCAGCTGCCACAAAAGATGATCTTTGGCAACGTGTGGAAGCTGCTTGGGCTGCTGTACCCCAGGAACACATCCAACGTCTCTTTGACTCAATGCCGAGACGCGTGGCAGCGGTGATCTCCAACAATGGCGGCTACTCTGGCTACTGATTCTGGCAGGAACCACATGTCACAGACGTCTGTAAACGTAATCATTTGATACTTGGTCAACATGTTATCTACAAAATAAATTTTGTTGTGCTACCTCTAGTCTTTCTTGGTGTTGCATTTACGGTGGCCAGCAGTGTATATAACGAAATGTGCAGATCCCAATAGTCAGTACAGAAAATTCTTTGACGCTGCATGAAAACTGCAGACAGTAATCACTACTGCCAATTATTACAGTGCTAAGTACTTCTTCTTTTCGTTCGTTCATAATACGGTTGAAGGACACCTGTTAATTCTGCAGCCTTGGGACTCTTTTAGCTGGCTCGCTAAAGAGAAATCAACTTACAAGGACCGAGGTGCTGTTGGTGCTGAAAGCCGTTCCGAGAAGGTATTGAGCAGGGAAACTGCAGTCGCCCACGTCTGCACAGCAGGAGCGTGGGAAAGCCTGACTGTCTTCCACAAAAAATGCATCATCCAAGGCATTAAAGGGAATCTTTTCGAGTCAGGTAAGATATGAAGGCCAGGTGAAAACACTGCTTCACACCGTGGGACCAGCCTCTGGAAGCATTTCTACAAATTCGAGTAAAGAGCTCTGTGATTGCCTCACAGTAATTATTTATGATAGAAAAGAGATTTACCGCACGTGAATACGTGAAAGGCATTTGGTTGCCCATAGTTAGAAATTCGTCATGTAGTGGGAGAGATCTTCTGCCTCCATTCCAGGCTACACTGTTATTGGTTAATCTCCATATAATCCACGGGAATAGCAAATTGTTCCACTTGTTTATAAAATTACGGAACATTTTTGGAATGTGACTACTAACAGCCGTCAAGTAAAGTATGAAATGCATGTTTGACTTCCAGCTGCTTTTTATTTAAAACACAAATATCGACCAGTTTCAGTAATAGACTATCTTCACGGATTAGGTTTAAGACAGTTTGGGTCATATAACTGTCATTACTCACATGTAGAGCATGCAATGAATTCCACTATAACACACAGGACTTTTAAAGGCAAGCTTACGAATGATTAGTATTTTTCCTTTAAAAGTGCTATGTGTAATGCTGGAATTCATGGCATGCTCTACTAGTGAGACGTTGCCATTATTTAAGCAATGAGAGACATCATGTTGTGGCCTCAATTGTTTTAACCCTAATCCGTAAAGATGGTCTGTGACTGAAAGCGGTTGATATTTGGGTTTTAAATTAAAAAGCAGCTGATGGTCAAACATGCATTTTATAGATATAAAATTATTATTGGTCGTAACTCACATGGTCTGCTGCAACTGGTCGGTGATATTCTCACGCTGACAAAACTAAGTAAGCTTCGCAGAATAAAGTCAGGAACACTTTGCTTCAGGGAAGTTCAAGAATACACTTGCCGGAGAGAGATCGAGAAAGACACTTACTTCTGGTGTTGCAGAGAGCTGCAGAGGGGGCTGTCTCCCACTCAGAGAAACGAACAGAGGCTGAATTGGACTCTGAATTTACTGCCGCTACTGCATCTGTCTTCCAGACTCGTACCATTTCTGAATGGTAAACATGCGCCGTCGATGCAGCCACCGAGGCGAGAAGTTCATGAAGATAGTAAATTTACAACTGTATTTCACTGCGCAGATATAACATTCAGTCAGCGAACTGCGCCCATCATGCCCTTTGGAGAAAGTATTTGGGTTCCTTCTTGTTTCTTCAGGGCTCTTTCTTTAAATCACTAATCGTTTTAACAGTCACTAACTGTATTTGTGATATGGTTTCATATTACACTTTCATGCGTTCACCCACATGTCAAGTCTACAGTTTGTATTTGAAATCTGTTGTCCTCTTACGAAACGTTTATATGTTTGCTTCGGTGGTGAAAATCATTTTCTTTGATGTGTTATGGCGATAAAATGAATTGTTATAGTGACGCTAACTTCTTTTAATAGTTACATGATTCCTAAATTAATATAATTTTGTGAGGTGTGGCACCCCGCTGAATTCGACAACCCCTAGAAATTTTCATTTAACGAGACGTTATCCATTGTGGGACATTGTTTCTCTTAAATCTTGATGATGTTATGGGGTGCTTCCTTACCTGTTGGTCAGCAGGGCTCGAATATGTACCGCCTTAGGTGCATATAAAGTGCTCAACGACAGCTCACACTTGGTGTGCTCTATTTCTTGAGCAAAGTACCAGTGTTCTGACAAATACTATTGAAAATTTACCTATCTTACCCTTCACAGTATATTGTTTTAGTCAGAGATTACGAGAAATGCCATAAGAAGCCGTTTTGTATACATCTACATCTACATCCATACTCCGAACGCCACCTGACGGTGTGTAGCGGAGGGTACTTTGAGTACCTCTATCGGTTTTCCCTTCTATTCCAGTCTCGTATTGTTCGTGGAAAGAAAGATTGTCGGTATGCCTCTGTGCGGGCTCTAATCTCTCTGATTTTATCCTCATGGTCTCTTCGCGAGATATACGTAGGAGGGAGCAATATACTGCTTGACTCCTGGGTGAAGGTATGTTCTCGAAACTTCAACAAAAGCGCGTACCGAGCTACTCAAAAATGGCTCTGAGCACTATGCGACTTAACTTCTGAGGTCATCAGTCGCCTAGAACTTAGAACAAATAAACCTAACTAACCTAAGGACATCACACACATCCATGCCCGAGGCAGGATTCGAACCTGCGACCGTAGCGGTCGCTCGGTTCCAGACTGTAGCGCCTAGAACCGCACGGCCACTCCGGCCGAACCGAGCTACTGAGCGTCTCTCCTGCAGAGTCTTCCACTGGAGTTTATCTATCATCTCCGTAACGCTTTCGCGATTACTAAATGATCCTGTAACTAAGCACGCTGGTCTCCGTTGGATCTTCTCTATCTCTTCTATCAACTCTATCTGGTATGGATCCCACACTGGTGAGCAATATTCAAGCAGTGGGCGAACAAGTGTACTGTAACCTACTTCCTTTGTTTTCGGGTTGCATTTCGTTAGGATTCTTCCGATGAATCTCAGTCTGGCATCTGCTTTACCGACGATTAATTTTATATGGTCATTCCATTTTAACTCACGCCTAATGCCTACTCCCAGATAATTTATGGAATTAACTGCTTCCAGCTGCTGACCTGCTATATTGTAGCTAAATGATAAAGGATCTTTCTTTCTATGTATTCGCAGCACATTACACTTGTCTACATTAAGATTCAATTGCCATTCCCTGCACCATGCGTCAATTTGTTGCAGATCCTCCTGCATTTCAGTTCAACTTTCCATTGTTACAACCTCTCTATGTACTACAGCATCATCCGCAAAAAGCCTCAGTGAAAAAATGGCTCTGAGCACTATGGGACTTAACATCTATGGCCATCAGTCCCCTAGAAATTAGAACTACTTAAACCTAACTAACCTAAGGACATCACACAACACCCAGTCATGCCTCAGTGAACTTCCGATGTTATCCACAAGGTCATTTATGTATATTGTGAATAGCAACGGTGCTACGACACTCCCCTGCGGCACACCTGAAATCACACTTACTTCGGAAGACTTCTCTCCATTGAGAATGACATGCTGCGTTCTGTTATCTAGGAAGTCTTCAATCCAAACACACAATTGGACTGATAGTCCATATGCACTTACTTTGTTCATTAAACGACTGTGGTGAACTGTATCGAACGCCTTGCGGAAGTCAAGAAACACGGCATCTACCTGGGAACCCGTGTCTATGGCCTTCTGAGTTTCGTGGACGAATGGCAAGGTTTCACACGATCGTCTTTTTCGAAACCCATGCTGATTCCTACAGAGTAGATTTCTAGTCTCCAGAAAAGTCATCATTAGGTCCGTAGTTCTGCACATCTGTCCGACGTCCCTTCTTGAAAACGGGGATGACCTTTTCCAATCCTTTGGAACGCTAAGCACTTCTAGAGACCTACGGTACACGGCTGCAAGAAGGGGGGCAAGTTCCTTCGCGTACTCCGTGTAAAATGGAACTGGTATCCCTTCAGGTCCAGCGGCCTTTCCTCTTCTGAGCGATTTTAACTGTTTTTCTATCCCTCTGTGATCTATTTCGATATCTACCATTTTGTCATCTGTGAGACAATCTAGAGAAGGAACTACAGTGCAGTCTTCCTCTGTGAAACAGCTTTGGAAAAAGACATTTAGCGTTTCGGCCTTTAGTCTGTCATCCTCTGTATATATCTGGCTTGGTAAGGAGCGCCCTCAAGTCTGACGATGGGACCACGGCGGCGTCGCCTGACGCCCTGCGCCGGAAGCTTCCTGAAGACCCGCCAACAACAGGGTCACTGGAGCAGCGCCGAGCCGAGCCAGGGAGCGTGAAATTAACACGAAAGGCGCCTGAAGCTTCCCGGGGGCGCCATACGTCAGCGGCAGCTCAGGGCCCGTAAAAACTCATTAGGCGCTACAGCCACGCACACCTCCCGCTGCAGCCACCTGCCTCACTTTCGCCAGGCCCGCCGTGTATCTTCTTCGCTAGGTTACCCAGGAGCACCGCACAGCCCTCCCGAGGGCCGGAGGTCGTCCCATTCCTACCACTCCGGCACTGTGCCTCCCTCACACATGTTCTCCTCTCACTCACTTAGCCCATTATCATTACTGTTATTCCTGTTCAAGTGATCAGCTAGAAACACGGCTCCTACCATTCACGTGCCATCTTTCAGATTGAAAGGTGGAATGAGTATAATATTTTTGAGTAGGAAAAAAAAAAAAAAAAACTCAGGAGTTGCAGCTAGGTGCCCGGAGGAAGTAGACGTGTGATAACAGCTTTAAGGTAGGTCGCGCTTGCTCGGCAGTTACACTGACCAAACTTTAGCACGTAAATGAGAGAAGATATATAATGATTTCAAAATGGTTCTTGTTACATAATGTTCAGAGTTAGGATTTGTATGTCCAAGGTTTGACGCAGTAAGAGCTTTGTAAAATTTTTTGTAAGAGTGATTTGTGCTAAAAAATTTGGAAATGGTAGGTTTTGTGTATGACTTAAAATTTCAGCAATATATATATATATATTGAGATCAACATTCTGTTTAAATCTAACAGCCTGAATCATAATCCACATCCTTTGTTTGTACTGAATATGAAAATGAGTAGCAAAGTAAAGTTACCCACCAATGAGAGACCGTAAAGAAAACGAGGCCTCTATGCAATATATATGTACAGTTCGTGGTTTGAAATCGATTTTGGTATATCTAACGTTATCAGAGAAAAGGTATTTCAAATAACTAATTTTATGTCATTGCACAACTGGCGTTATTCAAGCCAAGATATATGGTAATTTCATTAAGTAAACATCAGGGCCAGAGGTTAAATTTTCAGTACAATCTTAATGCCTTTGGACAAACGGCATTATTCTCTTAAACTAGAATGCTGAGTCAAATACATGTTGCATTTCTGGCAAAATGGAGGAGTGCAAAAAAACAAATTCACAGACGCAGTCAGATGCAAGTTTGTTGAATAATTAATTTGGAACGATCTTATCATTGATACCTTGTAAGTAGGCTGTTTATGTTTTCTTATTGGCAACGTTACGTAGCGCTCTGTACGAAAATCACTGGCTGTGCTGTGTGCAGTCTGTGGCTAGTTTGCATTGTTGTCTGCCATTGTAGTGTTGGGCAGCTGGATGTGAACAGCGCGTAGCGTTGTGCAGTTGGAGGTGAGCCGCCAGCAGTGGTGGATGTGGGGAGAGAGATGGCGGAGTTTGGAAATTTGTAAGACTGGATGTCATGAACATATATGTTATGATTATTAAGGTAAATACATTGTTTGTTCTCTACAAAAATCTTTCATTTGCTAACTATGCCTATCAGTAGTTAGTGCCTTCCGTAGTTTGAATCTTGTATTTAGCTGGCAGTAGTGGCGCTAGCTGTATTGCAGTAGTTCGAGTAACGAAGATTTTTGGTGAGGTAAGTGATTTGTGAAAGGTATAGGTTAATGTTAGTCAGGGCCATTCTTTTGTAGGGATTTTTGAAAGTCAGATTGCGTTGCGCTAAAAATATTGTGTGTCAGTTTAAGCACAGTCCTGTATAAATTTTTCTAAGGGGACGTTTCATATGGCGACCCTGCCAGGATTCCGCATTGGGTATCGCCCTTCTTTGTTATTGTAATTACGATTATGAAAAATTTTAACAAATATGTATTTCCCAGTGCCCAAAACAATTTATAAAATTTTTTGTGGGGAGCATGGGGGATATGTAAGTAGGCTGTTTATGTTTTCTTATTGGCAACGTTACATAGCGCTCTGTACGAAAATCACTGGCTGTGCTGTGTGCAATCTGTGGCTAGTTTGCATTGTTGTCTGCCATTGTAGTGTTGGGCAGCTGGATGTGAACAGTGTGTAGCGTTGCGCAGTTGGAGGTGAGCCGCCAGCAGTGGTGGATGTGGGGAGAGAGATGGCGGAGTTTGGAAATTTGTAAGACTGGATGTCATGAACATATATATTATGATTATTAAGGTAAATACATTGTTTGTTCTCTACAAAAATCTTTCATTTGCTAACTATGCCTATCAGTAGTTAGTGCCTTCCGTAGTTTGAATCTTTTATTTAGCTGGCAGTAGTGGCGCTCGCTGTATTGCAGTAGTTCGAGTAACGAAGATTTTTGGTGAGGTAAGTGATTTGTGAAAGGTATAGATTAATGTTAGTCAGGGTCATTCTTTTGTAGGAATTTTTGAAAGTCAGATTGCGTTGCGCTAAAAATATTGTGTGTCAGTTTAAGCACAGTCCTGTATAAATTTTTCTAAGGGGACGTTTCAACCTTCACAAAAAAAGGAAAAAAAATTGGTTAGATTATTACAGGTTTCCACTAAAATGTGACGCAAAGCCTTATCATCATCATCTTCCAAAGTAGGGCTCGGTGATTTAGCGGTAAAGCACGGACATCAAAACCGACAGGTGGCGGGGTAGAACCCAAGTCTGACCACAGAAATTTTCCGTCTGCTTGTGCCGTGCGTCGAAACCTTCCGCAAAGTTTGGTATTTTTCGACTTTGTGCCTCTCTGGTGGAATTGCTGGTTGTGTAGAATCTCTTTGACAGAGGGCTTGTGGTGCGAATGTGGTCCTCAGGGCGGCGTGCGAAGGGCAGCGAAGGAGTTACCAGTTGCACGAGGAAGGAGGCGAGCGAGGTCCTGTGCTGACAGCAGTCCATGTACGAGGCCTATTCGGAAAATAAGGTCCGATCGGTCGCAAAATGGAATCCACTGTGAAAATCAAAAGTGTGGTTTTTGCAACAGTTAGCTACACCTTCCTTCTCTACACAGTCGTCGCTCCGATTTAAACATTTGCCGTGGCGTTGTAACAACTTTCCAATATCATCGTCATAGAAGGCAGCCGCCTGTGCTTTCCGCCAGTTCTCTGCGCTGTTGCCAGAACGTTGTCTTCATAGCTAGCGGTTCATTTGAGCGGACATGAAACTTAGCGAGAGTCAATTACGGGCTCTATTGTGGGTGATCAAACACTTCCCATCGAAAAAAGGCTCTGAGCACTATGGGACTCAACATCTATGGTCATCAGTCCCCTAGAACTTAGAACTACTTAAACTTAACTAACCTAAGGACAGCACACAACACCCAGCCATCACGAGGCAGAGAAAATCCCTGACCCCGCCGGGAATCGAACCCGGGAACCCGGGCGTGGGAAGCGAGAGCCCCCCCCCCCCCCATCGAAAACGCTGCAGAAGCATCTTCATTGTCCCTTCAGAGAGCGGCCGAGAATTGTCATGCAGCAGGAAACGTATGACTTGTGTTATGTGGGCTGCATGGCATCAGGGGAAATCCGACACGACACCCTCGTACTTGGCGGGAGACATTATAGTTCTAAGCATCTTTTTCGTGCTCACTGTGCTCTCGGAAGTGAAAAGAGCGGCGTGACGCGATCGACGGGCATACTACACTACTGGCCATTATAATTGCTACACTACGAGGACGACGTGCTACAGACGCGAAATTTAACCGACAGGAAGAAGATGTTGTGATATGCAAATGATTAGCTCTTCAGAGCATTCACACAAGCTTGGCGCCGGTGGCGACACCTACAACGTGCTGACATGAGGAAAGTTTCCAACCGATTTGTCATACACAAACAGTAGTTGACCAGCTTTGCCTGGTGAAACGTTGTTGTGATGCCTCGTGTAATGGGGAGAAATGCAGATGTAGATGCAGATGTAGAAAATCAAATCGCCAAAGCAATGTACGTAGAAAGACTTGAGGGTCGAACTATTGCAGATGGGATCTCACAGGCTATAACGCCATACGATTATTTCATTGCACTTTTGTTGAACCTCTTTCTTGCTATTTCCACATGGTGGCCTACAGTTTGACCCTCGGGTGGTGCAGCCATTCAGCCGGCATCGTTTGTGCGCAAGCTTCTTGCTGCCTGTCTCCACTCGTTGAAGCAGGTACTGCTGGAACTGTGAACCGTCTCATCTGCATAGGTGCGCGGCTCGATTCTGCGAGTCTCGGGTACTCCTCGTCCTGTGCAGTTGGGCAGCGTGTTGTCTGCACGTTTCCGACTTTGATAAAGGTCGGGTTGTAGCCTATCGTGATTGCAGTTTATCTTATCGCGTTGGTCGAGATCCAGTGACTGTTAGCAAAATATGGAATCGGTGGGTTCAGGAGGGTAATACGGAACGCCTTGCTGGATCCCTGCGGCCTCGTATCACTAGCAGTCGAGATGACAGGCTTCTTATCCGCATGGCTGTAACGGATCGTGCAACCATGCAACCACGACTCGATCCCTGAGTCAACAGATGGCCGACGTTTGGAGCAGCATGGACTATCAGCTCAGAGACCATGGCTGTGGTTAGCCTTGACGCTGCATCACAGACAGGAGCGCCTACGATGGTGTACTCAACGACGAACCTGGGTGCACGAATGGCAAAACGTCATTTTTTCGGATGAATCCAGGTTCTGTTTACACCATCATGATGGTCGCATCCGTGTTTGGCGACACCGCGGTGAACGCACTTTGGAAGCGTGTACTCGTCATCGCCATACTGGCGTAACACCCGATGTGATGGTATGGGGTGCCATTGGTTACACGTCTCGGTCACCTCTTGTTCGCATTGACGGCACTTTGAACAGTGGACATTACATTTCAGATGTGTTACGACCCGTGGCTCTAACCTTCATTCGATCCCTATTTCAGCAGGATAATGCACGATCGCATGTTGCAGGTCCTGTAGGGCCTGTCTGGACAGAGAAAATGTTCGACTGCTGCCCTGGCCAGCACATTCGCCAGATCTCTCACCAATTGAAAACGTCTGGGCAATGGTGGCCGTGCAACTGGCTCGTCACAAGACGCCAGTCACTACTGTTGATGAACTGTGCTATCGTGTTGAAGCTGCATGGGCAGCTGTACCTGTACACGCCATCCAAGCTCTGTTTGACTCAATGCCCACGCGTATCAAGGCCGTTATTACGGCCAGAGGTGTTTGTTCTGGGTACTGATTCCTGAGGATCTATGCACCCAAATTGCGTGAAAATGTAATCCCATGCCAGGTCTAGTATAATAAATTTGTCCAATGAATACCCGTTTATCATCTGCATTTCTTCTCTGTGTAGCAATTTTAATGGTCAGTAGTGTAGAAGCACTATCCAACGCATCTGTGCAAAGCTTCTTAGGATTTTCACTGTGGTCTCCATTTCGACCCCATCGGACCTTACTTTTTGAATAGCCCTCGTATGTGCCGGTAAAAGAATTGGCCGCGTCTTGGATGTTATCGTGGCCTAATTGTAACTGGGAGTCGGTGTTCGGGAAGCTGCAATTTGAATAAGAGGTGCTCTTTTGCATGCAAGGGCTTGTAATTTTTCCTCTTTATCTTTCTACGTAATTCTGTAGCTCTCAATTCGTTCGAGCAATCAATCATTCATGATAGGAAACACAGTCATAGCTCAGTCACTAAAAATGATTCAGAAATTTTACTTGTTAGAATGAAATCAGGCGATGATTCTTCTTCTCTGCAGGCTCGTGCTTTGCGGCAGTCTGCTATTCTGTACAAATAAAATGCCTCGTAATTTTGGGAGCGTTGTATAATCAGTCGGGAAACCTCAGATCAAGCGGATATTTGGCTTTGATGAAGTTTAACCTTCCGAAGAAGTAATGGAGCTCTTGGATTATTAAATGCAGGTTCGTATCCAGTCTTTCGGAAGTCCCTTCTGATTAACAACTACGCAATATATCATTAACTCTCAGTTGTAAAATACACACCTTTGTATGAAGGAGCAATCTATATATATATTTCCTTTTTAATCGTACAGTTCGTATCAGTTATCTTCTGTTATAAATCTCAATAATCAGATTACAGTTCTTCCAAACCAAGCTCAGGCTAATCGGCACGAAGACAATCTCAGAAGCTCCCTTTCTTTTTTTTCTAACAACCACCAGAGAGAGTACTACAAAGAATACTTATGCGCTCATGGCATAGCTATTGTATGAACTACTTTTCGCATGGATTCTGCGAGTATGAAGATAGAAAATTAGTAAACGTCATTCAAGGGTAGAATTGTATCAGAATAATTCATCGAATATAAAGAGATATTACAATTGCCCCTCGCAGCGACCAAAGTTAATGATAATACACTTTGCGAGCTAACAGGAAAAATTTGTTGGGTTGTTTATTCAAAAGAGGAATATTTTGAATTAGTAGAATTTTACTATAGAGGGTATGGGTAACATGTTAAGACAATAAGTTACGAGAATACCTAAGCTGTAGCTTTTACATGTACCGGGGTATACCCGCATCCAGAGTACATAACCAGGGAAGATGTAGATTGGTTTAATTACGAAAAAGGTCTACCCATTTGGGAACTGGCCTTCACAGGGAAACCCTGGAAAACCCGGAAGAATAGACCCCAGCTCAGGTATTAAACAAGATAGGAAAGCCTAAATCCAGTAATTTTGAAATACATAGAAGCTCCATAGATTAGATCGAAGGAAAAGTGCCTCATAGCCAAAAAAAATTTTACAATATTGTTCAAAAAAAATTTTTCAAAATTCTTCTTTCGACGATGTAGCCGGCGATCTCGCTGTGAAGTCGATGGAGCAGGAACACTGGGTACAGACACCGGGTAGGCGACGTACAGCGTTTGGTGGAGGCGGCACGGAGGACAGGCGATGGCTTATGGTATAGGATAGAAGCTGGTAATGTGCCGTAGAAACAGGAAGACGATCTCAGGAACAGATGGTCAGGGACGTGAACATGAAACAGGTTTAAAGTGGAATAAGAAAAGGTTCTGACCGAATAAATCCCTGGAAGAAAGTGTATTAAGGCAACGAAGTCCATATTTCATCGTTGAACTCAAAATCGGAGTGGATTCTTATATTCTTCCATCTGTACTAGACTGGAACATCCATCAGTCCTGACAATCGTGAATTTTTTTGTAGTCCTCAATACCAAAGTTGTTTTGCATTACAACTGCTGATTGTCCAAAACATTGCCAAATAGACTGTGGGCATTTAAATTTTGTTGTAGCATATCGAATGTATTCCTCCCAAAAAAAAAAAAAAATTAATCTAATCTTCGTTTTGTTATAGTGCAGGTGGAAGTAGTGCATTGAATCTGTCCGAGGTTTGCTTTCAATTACGAAATTATGGATAAAATTTAAGTTTACACCTGATGAAAAATTTTAAACATAGGCATATGACACTGACTCCACAAAAGGAATAATTTGAAAAATTTTCATTATTATAATTAATTGATTTATAGATCCACTTGCAAATAAATATTATTAATGATGACGTATGTTCATTTAACAAATCATCCACTCGCAGGATCTTCTTCGTCCTCTCATGAACATTTATGGAAATATATTTCAACAATTATGTCCATAATATGAAACACACAAAATGCTATTCTTAAAATGTTAATTAAAATTCTTAAATTAATTCTCCTGGTAAAGAAGGCATAATGAAAAATCTAAAAATTATAATAATTTTCTCTCGCGCAACCAGAGAGTTTCTTCAATTGTTTGCAACAGTGACATTATCGACTGTTGCTTCATTTCACAGTTCATTTGTTATCTTGCGCGAACAGCACACATCATATACACAGCGTATTTACCTACATATCCCACACTGTTCAAGTTTCACACGCAATTGTCCATAAGTGCCGTGTCTTGAGGAAATGTAGATGCACTTTCATTGTATATCACTGTGGCTTCTGCTCATAGTCCACACTTACAAACACTAGTAATTAACAAATTCTTCTACCTATCTTAAAATTTTTGTGCTAACCTATCACAGGAGTAATCTCACTGTCTCTTAACCTATCACAGGAGTAATCTCACTGTCTCTTAACCTCTAGACAACATAAACTTCTTGATATTTATACACACATTCGACTCATAGTCAAATTCCACTCTAAATTCTTATCCATATTTGGTATCACAGATCTACGATCCTTCAAAAAATTTCTTAATATCATTATGCGGGAATAATCCCTTTATTCTTTTCGATTCGGGATATGCCAACAAGTATGATCCAGGATTTGGTATATTTACAATAACATATGGTCCGGTATAAATAAGATTCCATTTCTTTATGTTCTTTGTCAGTTTCGAGGAATGGATGTGTCGCCTCAATAAAACCTTTTCTCCCTATTATTTTATTACTCTCTCTCGCATCCAGAACTAATCTTACGTTGCCTCCAGGTTTTGGAACGACTAAGAGCGGAGAACAATATGGACTAGTTGATGGCGCAATCAAGTTCCATTCTAACACTCTATTTATCTCCCTTTGAACGGATTGTTTTAAACGCCAGGGGATCGGATAGTGCGTGTAACAGTAAGTCTGATGTGGCTTCACTTGTAGGTGACAAATATACCCTTTAATAATTCCTGGTTTCTCATCAAAAATCTCTTCATATGCTTCTAACAAATAATGAAGCTGCTGCCTTTGTTCTCCGGTAAGCTGATTTGATTCACTAGCTTTTATCATTGTTGTTTGGTTAAAGTCCTCCTGTTGTATCAAATCCTTTGAAAGCTCCTTCCAGCAACCGTTTGTAGTGTCAATTAATTGAATTATGGCACCGCGACAATATTTCTCATGCACCGTTTCCTTTCTATTTAAATCCAGTGCTATCTCTTCTCCATTTAATCTAAATTTAACTATTCCTTTCAAAAAATCAATCTGACACTCGTACTCCTGCATACTCCCAATACCAAGAATACAGTCCACTAATAACTTCTCCACTACAAGGAACGTGCATTTTATTGCTACATTTCCCATTTTCATCTCTAATTGTGTTTGTATTTTGACATTGGGAGAGCGTGCTCTAACAGCTCCGATGATTTTGCAGTTTTGTACTGGCAAAATTGGTACCTTCTTCTTCCTACTAATTCTCCGAAAAAGAGCGCCTGAGATGACATTGGCGGAAGCGGCGGTGTCCAATATCACATTCGTTGGAACTTCCTCTATTTCAACAAATACTTCCGATATCGGAACACTCGATCTGTCATTATGACACGTTATTAAATCCTTTGTTAACTCTTCAGTCAATAGCTCACCATCATTATATCTTAACAATTGTAATTTTACTGTTTCGCCCCTAACAGATCCCCTGACCGCTCCTCCGGGGCACGATGCGGTCACGTTTAGTTTGACTGACTGTTGGTCCGATTGGTATTTGTCTCTTCAGCAACTTCAGTGATTATCGGTTGTTGTGGTGAATTCGGTCTATATTGTCTCGCTTGATTCGTGTAATTATTGTTGTTGTTTTGCTGGTGTTGGTAGAACTGTCCTGTGTTGCCATACATTGGATTATATCGATTAAAATTCCTGTTGTTCCTAAAATAGCCCCTCGCTGCACCATTACTAAAGTTTCCATTATGGTAATAATTATTGTTTGCATTTTGTCCATTTCTAAGTCTCCTCGGAGAGTGTAGTTGGTTATGATTATTGTTACTGCTACCATTAGTGCCAATCCCACTCGAGTTGCAGCTCCGATTCGCTTCTATTGCTCTTCTTTGATATGACATTTCTCTTGCCCTTTTATTGTCCTCCTCAATTATATCAATATGATCAAGCGTAGTCATAAATGAGTCTATATCCTTATCATTTATATATAACAGTTGATTCCTTATACTGGTGGGTAGCTTGGACTTGAGTATCCTAAGTATATCCGGCAAAGGAATCGGTACATCCCAATACAAAGATTTATTAATGTATTTCTCAAAATATCTCTTTAGAGATCCTCTAGAAAATGAGAAAGGCTCAGGATATAATACTTCCTGCCTAAGTCTTTCTTGTATTCCAGCAGACCAATATTTTGCTAGAAAAGCCTGCTCAAATTCTTTGTAACATTTACAGGAAGATGTTTGTTCGGATGCCCACAGTGCTCCTGATCCTAGTATATATCCAGATACAAAACTAATCTTTTGCCATTCTGTCCAAGATCGTGGAAATAGACCTCTGAAACTTCGAATAAATACTACAGGATGAACATTCTTTTTGTCAGGGTTAAAGATTTGAAATTGTCTCTGTTTAATCATCTTCTCCTCAACGCTACTACGATTCCAAAAATCATCCTGTTCGTACCTTTCCCTGTGGCTATCCGTTATATCGAATCTAACTTGTGACGTTCCAGTTCTGTCTACATCGGATCTTGACGTGGACGGAATGTCACGCGCAGATTGAGAGTTTTGTTTCCTAGTTCTCGGTGTTTCTAAATCCTCCTGCGAGCGATTTAGTGATCTTTCGATATTTTATTTCCAACGCGAGAATTCTTCGCCAAGTTGTTCACGAACTTCCTTTAATCCTTTGTTGAAAAAATTCTCCTCGGAACTCTCCGAAATTGACTGTAAAGCTACTTTCACAGTTTCTTCTATGGTTTCCGAAGGAAAATTTTGCCGCTCTAATGTCATTTCTGAAAACTTTCCCGCAAGTACATTCATTCTATGTTCCACTGTCGTCTGTTTTTCCGTCACTTCGTCAAATTGCTTCTTTAGATTATCTTGGGATTCTATAATTTCTGGTATCATAGCTACGGAACACTGTATGTCCTCTTGAGCTCGTATTACTTGAGGAAACAGTTCTACTTGTTTTTGTATCGTGTCAATTTTGACGGATACATATTCGGTTAGTTCCGCTTTTAATTTACAATTGTTTTCTTGGCATTGTTGGCGGACTTGCTCAATTTGAGCAATAAGATTCTGTTCGGTCCTTACTGCCTGTTCTTTTATTTCTTGTGTCTGGGAATTTAATCTCTGATCTAATTCGGTAAAGGTTGCTCTTAACTGATTTTGTAATTGTGTTTGATTTTCGGCTAATTGATTTTGGAGGTCATTTTGTATAACGGATAAGTCTCGTTTTACCTCCGCTTGGCCTTTGGCTAATAGAGACAACTGTTGCATAATAACAACTAACGTGTCAACAACAGTCTGATCAGCTGTTGTATGAATGTTTTCTGAACCAGCGGGATTATTTATATTGCTACCGCTAGCAACAACAGTCTCATAGTTGCTATCCGTGGCCTCTGCTTCTGCGCAAACAGCTGAAGACTGTTGCACGTCTCGTTGCTGATTCAATGACATTTTAAATGCCGCTCTAGTCAATACCATTAAATAACTGTCAATATCAGGTTCTAATCACTAAATACAGTTTCAAATTTACTGTCATAGACACAATTAACTTTCAAATTACTTCACAGATGGTATAAAGTTCAAAGTTCAGATACGAAAATCGCACAATATACAGTTCTACAATCTAACTACTATCTGGAAAAAAGTTCTTTCTAAATTGATTTCAAACTATTTTAACTACAGGATAAAAAAAATTAGATTTCTCTGGCCTTGTTCTGTAGTCTCGGTGTTGTCAAATAGTTGAAATCGTTTCTTGGTATCAGCAATCTTTTACTATGGGCACCGAATCTCTCTTCAGATTAGTTACCTCTCGTTCTCGTTGGTTTTCATGAAACAAAAAATACATATATTATATAACAATCCAAGAGAGTCCTGTCACGGTCGCCACTGTAATTTTTCCTCTTTATCTTTATACGTAATTCTGTAGCTCTCCATTCGTTCGAGCAATCAATCATTCATGATAGGAAACACAGTCATAGCTCAGTCACTAAAAAATGATTCAGAAATTTTACTTGTTAGAATGAAATCAGGCGATGATTCTTCTTCTCTGCAGGCTCGTGCTTTGCGGCAGTCTGCTATTCTGTACAAATAAAATGCCTCGTAATTTTGGGAGCGTTGTATAGTCAGTCGGGAAACCTCAGATCAAGCGGATATTTGGCTTTGATGAAGTTTAACCTTCCGAAGAAGTAATGGAGCTCTTGGATTATTAAATGCAGGTTCGTATCCAGTCTTTCGGAAGTCCCTTCTGATTAACAACTACGCAATATATCATTAACTCTCAGTTGTAAAATACACACCTTTGTATGAAGGAGCAATCTATATATATATTTCCTTTTTAATCGTACAGTTCGTATCAGTTATCTTCTGTTATAAATCTCAATAATCAGATTACAGTTCTTCCAAACCAAGCTCAGGCTAATCGGCACGAAGACAATCTCAGAAGCTCCCTTTCTTTTTTTTCTAACAACCACCAGAGAGAGTACTACAAAGAATACTTATGCGCTCATGGCATAGCTATTGTATGAACTACTTTTCGCATGGATTCTGCGAGTATGAAGATAGAAAATTAGTAAACGTCATTCAAGGGTAGAATTGTATCAGAATAATTCATCGAATATAAAGAGATATTACAAGCTTTTCGGTTGCACAGTACTGGTTTTGCCCGGAGGAGATGGGCGGTTATAGCTTGGGTTGGAAGTCTGTGGAGCTGTTACTATACTGTTGCTGCACCCTGGTTGCATTGACACAGGAGTACTGGATAATTCCACGTGGAGCTGTGTAACTTTATTACTGAGTACTTGCCCATCTGTGTGTTGTAGTTGTTCGTCTTTTAAAATTGTAATTGAGTCGGGCGCCGTTAGTTCCAATATTTTGTGACCGGTCATTTATTTGCTTTAACTCATCATGTTAGAAGGTTTTCACTGAGTTTGTCCTGGAGGAAGGCTATTATTTGTAGGCGTGTGTGGGAGCAGTGGTAACTGATTTATGTTTCAGGTCTTGTTACGCCAATTCAATGATGTGTGTAATGTACTGCCAGGAAGTGTGCGCAAGACTGACGTGTGAAATAAAATAAGATTACAAGATTACGGCTCTGCAGACCCACTGAGCTAGCAGCGGATGTAGATTTGCTGTTAAGTAGTTACCTTATGTAATTTGTTCCGTACTCATGTACAGAAATAGAGCAAATTTTAAATTGTAACACGAAAAACTGGTGTGTGCCAAACTAGTGGTAAAGGGGTTCCGCTGTAATTTGCAGAGTATTTCAATTGCTTTTGTTATATTGGATTTATATGAATAGTTTTTTAGGTTTCAATTGCTGTCAGTTGTTATAATAAATTTGTTTAAAGGTTACTACATGTATTTTGAAATAGCCGGGGCATTTTAAAATTATTATCACAAATAGTTATTGAGCTTTAGTTGAAACTTTTAATTGATGTTATAACTGCTTTGGGCTCAAAGACTATGTTTCCTAATAATTGCTGAGTAAGAATTGTTGTTAATAAATTTGGTTTCAACGAATTCTTGTTAGCCCTGCACCTTACCTCTTTTTAATGCTCCTGCCATTTCACTGCCTATAATTTAACCTTCACCACTGAAAGAGGTGGGAGTCGCCAGGATTGACACGCGATTCGGATGTCACGTTAAACTGCAAGCCCTGCTTCCCCGGTTGACTAATTAGGGTTGATTAGGGACACGCAAATCGACAAACTGGCGTGCAACTGAAAGACTTGCACCTGGTCTCTGAGAGACACTCAAATATTAGTATATCGTTTTCCAAAGATTATGCCTTTCCGTTGCCAACCACTCATCATACAAATTTTCGTCACGCTACCACTTCTTTGTCAGTCTTCTGTAGACGAAATATTTGCTGCAGCAAAGCTGCCCTGTGAGTATCAACATTCCTGAAGCAGGAAACTCTTTGGGTACATGACACATCTGTTTTACTTTGTTCTTTTAAACTGATCATGGAATGTGACGACAACTACAGGTTGCGGGGAGAACATAGATGACAACTCTTTGTGTGAGCCGGCACTTTACTGGTGACTGCGAGAAAGACAGGACCTATCCTCTACGTGTTGCGCTGAATGCTCTGGGTAACGAAACCCTTCATTATATTCATGCATGTTTCGCGAAAGGCCTTCGTTGTCAGTCAAAATTAAAACCACGTTCTGGGCGTATTATGATTGTAGAATTTCAATTATTCGGTTTTTCGAATCTTGGCGTACGTAACTGCTATTCGGTAATTCGATCCATTTTCTGTGTGATGTTGACGTTCGTGCTTCCCATATTACTTCTTTGTATTCTCGTATGCCCATTCGCAATGAGTTTTTCAACGCATTTTTGTAATCATACTTGTCGCAAAAGTTCGCTATATTGTACTTTAGGTAATATGTGATCACGCATTATGTGACTTTAGTGTTTGGTCGTGTGTGTTCTTACATTGTGATTGGAATCCCCATTATTTTTAGCTTAAAGTAAATGTAATCGAAGTTGTTGTTCCTGATTTCACACACGCTCTACTTAGTCTTCTTGTAATTCTCGGCCTACTTTTCCCATGGCCACACTTTCGCCTTTTTCTAACAATTAGAAATATCAAATGAATCTAATGCTTCCAGAGACCTTTTCAAGTCTGAAACATCTACAAATGGGCTGAGGCGTGAATGAGAATTTGGGCTGAGGAGCGAGGCGTGCTATGGTAGTCCGTGCTATGGGGCAAAGCCACTGCACCATGGTGGTGTAGTGGTTGTTGCATCTGCCTAGTGAGCAGAAGTCCCAGGTTCGTATCCTGGCCTTGGTACAAATTTTCATTCATAGCTTCAATCTGCATATATACATCAATTAGTATTACTTACACTGCACACTGGTACGTAAACTCTCTCTTTCAGAGTACCAGGTAAATATGAGTCTACAAATTGCGGGAGAGGTGCACATAGAGATTCCGTTGCGCAAATTATTAATTAATCATGTCGATTCATTGCGCAATTATGATGTATAAAATGGATTGTTAATGCACGTAAGTTGTGGCCCTCACGCCTACTTGTTGTTGTTGTTGTGGTCTTCAGTCTTGAGACTGGTTTGATGCAGCTCTCCATGCTACTCTATCCTGTGCAAGCTTCTTCATCTCCCAGTACTTACTGCAACCTACATCCTTCTGAATCTGCTTAGTGTATTCATCTCTTGGTCTCCCTCTACAATTTTTACCCTCCGCCCTGTCTTCCAATAGTAAATTGGTGCTCCCTTGATGCCTCAGAATATGTCCTACCAACCGATCCCTTCTTCTAGTAAGTTGTGCCATAAATTTCTCTTCTCCCCAATTCTATTCAATACCCCCTCATTAGTTACGTGATCTACCCATCTAATCTTCAGCATTCTTCTGTAGCACCACATTTCTAAAGCTTCTATTATCTTCTTGTCTAAACTATTTATCGTCCACGTTTCACTTCCATACATGGCTACACTCCATACAAATACTTTCAGAAACGACTTCCTGTCACTTAAATCTATACTCGATGTTAAAAAAAATGGCTCTGAGCACTATGGGACTCAACATCTGAGGTCATAAGTCCCCTAGAACTTAGAACTACTTAAACCTAACTAACCTAAGGACATCACACACACCCATGCCCGAGGCAGGATTCGAACCTGCGACCGTAGCAATCCCGCGGTTCCGGACTGCAGCGCCAAAACCGCTAGACCACCGCGGCCGGCTATACTCGATGTTAACAAATTTCTCTTCTTCAGAAACGCTTTCCTTCCCATTGCCAGTCTACATTTTATATCCTCTCTACTTCGACCATCATCAGTTATTTTACTCCCTCCTAATCTAATTCCCTCAGCATCACCCGACTTAATTCGACTACATTCCATTATCCTCGTTTTGCTTTTGTTGATGTTCATCTTATATCCTCCTTTCAAGACACTGTCCATTCCGTTCAACTGCTCTTGCAAGTCCTTTGCTGTCTCTCACAGAATTACAATGTCATCGGCGAACCTCAAAGTTTTTATTTCTTCTCCATGAATTTTAATACCTACTCCGAATTTTTCTTTTGTTTCCTTTACTGCTTGCTCAATATACAGATTGAATAACAACCACTGCTTCCCTTTCATGTCCCTCGACTCTTATAACTGCCATCTGGTTTCTGTACAAATTGTAAATAGCCTTTCGCTCCCTGTATTTTACCCCTGCCACCTTCAGAATTTGAAAGAGAGTATTCTAGTTAACATTGTCAAAAGCTTTCTCTAAGTCTACAAATGCTAGAAACTTAGGTTTGCCTTTTCTTAATCTTTCTTCTAAGATAAGTCGTAAGGTTAGTATTGCCTCACGTGTTCCAACATTTCTACGGTATCCAAACTGATCTTCCCCGAGGTCCACTTCTACCAGTTTTTCCATTCGTCAGTAAAGAATTCGTGTTAGTATTTTGCAGTTGTGGCTTATTAAACTGATAGTTCGGTAATTTTCACATCTGTCAACACCTGCTTTCTTTGGGATTGGAATTATTATATTCTTCTTTAAGTCTGAGGGTATTTCGCCTGTCTCATATATCTTGCTCAGCAGATGGTAGAGTTTTGTCATGATTGGCTCTCCCAAGGCCGTCAGTAGTTCTTATGGTATGTTGTCTACTCCCGGGGCCTTGTTTCGACTCAGGTCTTTCAGTGCTCTGTCAAACTCTTCACGCATTATCTTATCTCCCATTTCGTCTTTATCTACATCATCTTCCATTTCCATAATATTGTCCTCAAGTACATCGCCCTTGTATAAACCTTCTATATACTCCTTCCACCTTTCTGCCTTCCCTCCTTTGCTTAGAACTGGGTTTCCATTTGAGCTCTTGATATTCATACAAGTGGTTCTCTTCTCTCCAAAGGTCTCTTTAATTTTCCTGTAGGCAGTATCTACCTTACCCCTAGTGAGATAAGCCTCTACAGCCTTACATTTGTCCTCTAGCCATCCCTGCTTAGCCATTTTGCACTTCCTGTCGATCTCGTTTTTGAGACGTTTGTATTCCTTTTTGCCTGCTTCATTTACTGCATTTTTATATTTTCTCCTTTCATCAATTAAACTCAATATTTCTTCTGTTACCCAAGAGTTTCTACTAGCCAACGTCTTTTTACCTACTTGATCCTCTGCTGCCTTCGCTATTTCATCCCTCAAAGCTACCCATTCTTCTTTTACTGTATTTCTTTCCCCCATTCTTGTCAATTGTTCCCTTATGCTCTCCCTGAAACTCTGTACAACCTCTGGTTTAGTCAGTTTATCCAGGTCCCATCTCCTTAAATTAGCACCTTTTTGTAGTTTCTTGAGGTTGTGTCTAATATTAATAGGATGGCTGGTAAACTATCGGCAATAAACTGAGCATAAGGACGAAAGATTCAGTGTGATTTTCCTTTAAGCAGTCAGCTGGAAATATGGCTCCTACCATTTACGTATCAGCCTTGCATCCCTGGTGCAATGTGACGTTAATAGTTATCACCGCCATCTTCCAGAGGCTTTATCTTGTCGCTACCGGTACTTTCCTCCACTGTGTTCTTTGCTCTTCATTCTTGATAATTTTGACTCTTTATTATCTCCAATACTCGTCTACTTTTTTATGTCATCCAATTCATACCTTTCATTTTTAAAAAGCGTATTGCGTCTAGGTAACGGTCCACCAAAAGTTTCCCTTTCCTTCTTTGAATTCTTGCTATTAAGTTTCTCTGCTCACTGCTCTCTTTCAAAACATCGTCACTGGATTTGCTTTCGACTTGTTCATTAATATGAGGGCTATTCTGAAAATAAGTTCGGCTCTGTCACGAAATGGAAATCAAAAATATTTTATTTTCAATAATTAGCTGCACCTTACAGCTAATTTTCTACATAGTCGCTACTCCGAATAGACATTTGTCGTAGCGTTGTACCAACTTTCCAATACCCTCGTCAGAGAAGGCAGCCGCCCTTGCATTCCGCCAATTCTCTACTCAACTACAGATCTTTGTCTGTTCCAATGTGTTCTCTTCATAGCCAGTGGTCCACGTGAACAGAGATGAAACTTATGACAAACCAATTATGGGCTGTTTCGTGGGTGATCAAACGCTTCCCATCGAAAACGCTGCAGGAGAATCTTCATCGCCTTTCAGAGTGCGGGAGAGTATTGTCATGAAGAACGAAAAGCATGACAGTTATATTATGTGGGCTGCACGACATCAGGCGAAATCTCTCAACAGCCCCATACTTGGCAGGAGACTCTATTGTTCTAGGCATCTTGACGTGCTCACTGTGCGCTCAGAACTGGAAAGAGCGACGTTGAAACACGTATGTGTTCAGTGTATTCAGTACAGCGATGGCGAGGCATGACGGAATCTCTGACCAGAGAGTTATTTATCGTTGCTAGCCTGCGCTTAACCGCGCGAGTGTGCAGTTCCGAGTTGGACGCAGTTGTGGTACGTAGCGAGTCGTGAGAGCATGTAGTTCAGTTGCGAGTTAGCAGTTGCGAGATGTACTGGGTCGGAGTCGGCGGGCGTCGACGTGGGTCCCTGGTCACGATTCAGGACGAGGTATATTGTTAAATAAGGTAATGAAGCAGCATTGCGCTCAGCTAATAATGTATTGTAATTGTAATTAATTTGTTCAAGAAATGGCCCAACAATAATTCTGTTTTCAAAGCAATCGTTATTAAAAAAAATCATTACAATTGAATGTTCATTTCTCAATTTTTGTTTCGAGTTTACATTGGGTCATTAAAAACGTATTCGACGAGTTTTAGCGACATGCAAAATGTGCCAGAAAGCTAAGTCAGACACAACTTCACATATTCCTCCATTATATCCCATTGTACCTGTTAAACTAAGACACATGGCCGCTGTAGATATTTTTGGTCCGATTCCTAGAACTAATAGAGGTTTTTGCTACATCTTTGTCGCTGTTGAACTCACTTCAAAATTTGTTACCTTCACTCCGTTACGCAAAGCTACTGCTAAAACCGTTTCGAAAGCATTTATAAAACATTTTTTATTTCATGGAGGGCATGTGATGAAAGTAATTTCCGATAATGGATCACAATTTCGTTCTGGTATATGGACACGTATGTTACGAACTAAAAAATTTCTCCGATCTATATATCCAGGTACCATGCTTCTTCGAACCCCTGTGAACTATTAATGAAAGAAATTGATAAACTGTGTAGAATATACTGCCATAAAAGACATATTGATTGGGACACACACATACACTCATTCCAAGATGTAATTAATTCCATACCAAACGAATCCACTATGCTATCTCCGTCTGTTATACTGAAAAATGTTGAACCACCTAACAAGATTAAAGAATTAGTAAACTTTCCTACATCTCGTCGACTACGACACCATGAAATAACTGACATTGCGCTGAACAACATCAAACGTGCCGCAGAGCGCCGGAGAAGACAGCAAAAACAGGTTTGTGCATGCCGTGACTTTCACATTGGACAGAAGATATTAATACGAACACACTATTTATCCAACAAAATAAATGGTAGGTGCAGTTAATTTGAACTTCTATACGCAGGTCCATATCGGATTCGCAGCATTCCTCACCCCAATGTTGTACACGTCGAAACTTTGAGAACCAGAAGATCGAAAGAAAATCACCACGTCTCCAACATCAAACCCTTTATTGAATGAAGATACTTTATGATTTGACATGCTGTAATGCCATTTGCTAATTTTATGATCACGTATGCAATTATACTCACATGAACACTTACTGATGATTATCGTATTTTTTTCTTGGCAAGTGCCTGGCAAGGTAAGGTTAGCAAGTCGCTCTTCTTGTCGTTACAGATCAGACCGTGCATATTTTTCCAGATGAACTTACACATTTTTATGACCACTTATGCAATTATATTTATGTGACTACTTACTGATGATTGTTGTATTTTTTTTGGCAAGTGCCCGGCAAGATAAGGTTAGCAGGTCGCTTTACTTGTCGTTACACATCAGACCGTGCACATTTTCATTTTTTGTATGTATGATTGTTTTCCTGTTTTGTTTGTATGCATTATGAAATAGCTAAGACATAGCAAACACCAGTTGACTGACATTTTTGCTTTAAGATATCTCACCATCGTGACTATTTTTACATTTTTTGCTGCTGCATTATGATATTCTGTGTACATTTTTGCCTCTGAACACTATCTATGTTTTTCACATGTTAAGTTTTCTGTCATGTTATGCTGTATGCTCAGTTATGTTACTAAAAACCAGTTTTTATCTAATGGGTATATGATTTAAATGCAAGGCATTAATCTTTGTTCATCATTTTCAAAAAGAAATAACGTGTAAAGGAAATAAATTAAACAGAAATGGGAATTTCACCTACGGAATAAACGAAAGAGAATGCAATACCTTGTGATGAAGAGTAAATGGATCAGGATTGACAAGCATTAACAAGAATATACTGTACACATCGTAGAATAGCAGTCTTAACTAATTTTTTTTTCAGAATACGACGCGATTGATGCAGGCTGTCAGACAGAACTACACATCTTAGTTTTAGTGATGAAATATGATAGATATAAGGAATAATTGTATAATGAATAATGAGGTGATTTTTTGCAGATGATAATGAATGCTGATGAATAATGATGAAGAATATGCTAGTATGGATAGTGAAGTTTTTCTTTACAGGTGATGGTAATGATGGAATTATGATAATGAAGTGATGGATAATGAAGTTTTTTCTTTACAGATGAGGATAATGTTGAAGTTGTGTATTTATGCTATGTAGTTATTTAAGTATTTGTTGCAGTTCGTTTTGACAGTATGTATTATATTGCATAGTAGGATGAATGAAGGGTTTGGAAAGGACAGCTATGGAACACATTTTTATACACATTTCACTACCTGTTAATTCGAAGTTCACTACTTTTCAGCATAGTATGCGTTTCTTCTTTCAGCTCAATAATCCATTTTGTATTTTTTCCAGGAGAAGCTTTTCATGATACTTACTAAACCTGTTACTTATTAAACCTGTACTAGCACTTGCATTTTTTCCCCCAGTTGGGTCTATCATTTATAAATGTGATCACATATACCGCCTTGTTTCATAACCTTGCTACAGCTGACTCATGACGAATGATGTTACACATTTTCATTTGCAGCAATAACTCAAAAGCAAACAAAGTAATTACCAGTCCAAATAATGCTACTAGTTTAAGAGAATTCTGAATAATACTGATCAGCTCTGAATAGTATGTCACTTCAGTAATGACTTCTTAATGATACAAAAAATAATGCTTTGTAACTGGCCAATAAATGCCACTGTTTATTGTAATGAGACTACTTATAATGCCCATGATTATTAATGCTATGACTGTAATTAACTGATTTTCAATAATTACTTCTTAATAATACAAAAAAAATTGATGCTTTGTAACTGGCCAACGAATGCCACTGTTTCTTATATTTTAAATTTGTATTATGTCACTTTTATGCTATATATATGAATACTAGTAGCTTGATGCTACACTCATTAGCTCTTGTTTTGAATAATGACTTCTGTTGGTTTGTAACTGGCCATTGATTGCCACTGTTCGCTGTAATCAGATGATTTATGAACATTATTCTGTAATACTTCATACATGGTACAGAAATGTTCAGTAAGTGGGCGATGAGTGCCACTAATTACTGAAATCAGTTGTTAGACTAGTGTAATTCTCATTGAAGACTAATATGTGACTTAATGTCCTTCACCTTCTGACCTGACTACCCTGAATTACTGCAATATCCATTTGTCCTGTATATCCTCGTGATCATGGAGCACTATATTTGGTTTTGCACTAATTCTACGTTGGTGTGCCTTGTAAAAGCGTGGTGTTGACACGACATGCTGTCCACCACCGTGAGCGATGGAGACGTTATTATGGTCCCTCTGTTTGGTGTACCTGATGTACTGCCAAAATGATAACATGGAATATTACTACGACATTTCAGTGTCTTGGCTACGCTGATAAACACTTATGGGAAAAGAACTTCAGATTGTCTCACTTGGTGTTGTACTTCTGTGGAAAGATATGGACTTTCAGTGCAGCTGTGTGCAACCTAAAGTGCTACAACCATGATGCAATCCTTCCCTTTCCTATCCTAATTCTTGTAACATAATGAAAATCATTTTTTTGCTAACATGATTTATATTCATGGCCTATACATTTTTTTTTCGATTTACTGAAATATTCTGAACTTTAGTGTGTGTGCACTTTTGTCATTTTTCTAACATGATTACTACTTATTGCATATACATTTTGTGATTTGCCGATATATACTGAATTTCAGTGCGTGTGCACTTTTGTCATTTTTCTAACATGATTTCTACTTATTGTATATACATTTGTGATTTGCTGATTTTTCTAACATGATTTCTACTCATTGTATGTCCATTTTGATTTGCTGATATGTTCTGAACTACAGTGCATGTGCACTTGTGTCCATTGTCTATACGTTTTTTGATTTGCTGATGTGTTCTGTATTACAGTGCGTGTGCACTTTCGTCATTTGTTAGTATGATTTGTACTCATTCTGTATACATTTTGTGATTTCCTGATATGTTCAATACTTCAGTGCATATGCGCTTATGTCATTTGTTACTCATTGTATATACATTTTGTCATTTGCTGATATATTCTGTACTACTGTGCGTGTGCACTTTTGCCATTTGTGAATATGTTTTGTACTCATTGTATATATTTTGTCTTTGTCTGATATGTCCTGTACTCAGTGCATGTGCACTATATTTACTATATCTGTATATATTCTGTAATTCTAAAGTTAATTAATCATGAAAAAATTTGTTGCTCATGGCAAGTCCAAATGACTCACCATCGCTGCCAAATTTTAGCCCCCCCCCCACCCCCCAGTGGAGGGTTATGAAACACGTATGTGTTCAGTGTACTCATTACAGCGATGGCGAGGCATGACAGAATCTCTGACCAGAGAGTTATTTATCGTTGTTAGTCTGCGCTTAACCGCGCGAGTGTGCAGTTCCGAGTTGGACGCAGTTGTGGTATGTAGCGAGTCGTGAGAGCATGTAGTTCAGTTGCGAGTTAGCAGTTGCGAGATGTACTGGGTCGGAGTCGGCGGGCGTCGACGTGGGTCTCTGGTCACGATTCAGGACGAGGTATATTGTTAAATAAGGTAATGAAGCAGCATTGCGCTCAGCTAATAATGTATTGTAATTGTAATCAATTTGTTCAAGAAATGCCCCAATAATAATTCTGTTTTCAAAGCAATCCTTATTAAGAAGAAAAAAATCATTACAATTGAATGTTCATTTCCCAATTTTTGTGTCGAGTTTACATTGGGCCATTATTTTTCAATATTTTTGTAGCGAAGGTACAGTTGCTTTTATTTCAATTAACGATGTTTTGTGGGAGCTCAACAACATTTGGGTCATTATTATTCAGTAATCTTGTGGGGAAATAACTTTTGGCACGTTTTCATTATCATAGACTTTTCTTTTATTTCTGCTGGGAGGTTGCGTTGAGCACGATTCCCATTAACATTTAATTATTGTCTTTTCAAAATTTTTGTGGGGAGGTTACACTTAGTATGATGAGTATTCACATTTAAATATTTTCCTTTATATTATTTCTTGCGGGGAAGTTACACTTGGCGTAATGAACACAAGTGCACATGCACTGTAGTTCAGAACATATCAGCAAATCAAAATGGACATACAATGAGTAGAAATCATGTTAGAAAAATCAGCAAATCACAAATGTATATACAATAAGTAGAAATCATGTTAGAAAAATGACAAAAGTGCACACGCACTGAAATTCAGTATATATCGGCAAATCACAAAATGTATATACAATAAGTAGTAATAATGTTAGAAAAATGACAAAAGTGCACACGCACTAAAGTTCAGAATATTTCAGCAAATCGAAAAAAAATGTATAGGCCATGATTATAAATCATGTTAGCAAAAAAATGATTTTCATTATGTTACAAGAATTAGGATAGGAAAGGGAAGGATTGCATCATGGTTGTAGCACTTTAGGTTGCACACAGCTGCACTGAAAGTCCATATATTTCCACAGAAGTACAACACCAAGTGAGACAATCTGAAGTTCTTTTTCCATAAGTGTTTATCAGTGTAGCCAAGACACTGAAATGTCGTAATAATATTCCATGTTATCATTTTGGCAGTACATCAGGTACACCAAACAGAGGGACCATAATAACGTCTCCATCGCTCACGGTGGTGGACAGCATGTCGTGTCAACACCACGCTTTTACAAGGCACACCAACGTAGAATTAGTGCAAAACCAAATATAGTGCTCCATGATCACGAGGATATACAGGACAAATGGATATTGCAGTAATTCAGGGTAGTCAGGTCAGAAGGTGAAGGACATTAAGTCACATATTAGTCTTCAATGAGAATTACACTAGTCTAACAACTGATTTCAGTAATTAGTGGCACTCATCGCCCACTTACTGAACATTTCTGTACCATGTATGAAGTATTACAGAATAATGTTCATAAATCATCTGATTACAGCGAACAGTGGCAATCAATGGCCAGTTACAAACCAACAGAAGTCATTATTCAAAACAAGAGCTAATGAGTGTAGCATCAAGCTACTAGTATTCATATATATAGCATAAAAGTGACATAATACAAATTTAAAATATAAGAAACAGTGGCATTCGTTGGCCAGTTACAAAGCATCAATTTTTTTTGTATTATTAAGAAGTAATTATTGAAAATCAGTTAATTACAGTCATAGCATTAATAATCATGGGCATTATAAGTAGTCTCATTACAATAAACAGTGGCATTTATTGGCCAGTTACAAAGCATTATTTTTTGTATCATTAAGAAGTCATTACTGAAGTGACATACTATTCAGAGCTGATCAGTATTATTCAGAATTCTCTTAAACTAGTAGCATTATTTGGACTGGTAATTACTTTGTTTGCTTTTGAGTTATTGCTGCAAATGAAAATGTGTAACGTCATTCGTCATGAGTCAGCTGTAGCAAGGTTATGAAACAAGGCGGTATATGTGATCACATTTATAAATGATAGACACAAACAAATTAATTACAATTACAATACATTATTAGCTGAGCGCAATGCTGCTTCATTACCTTATTTAACAATATACCTCGTCCTGAATCGTGACCAGAGACCCATGTCGACGCCCGCCGACTCCGACCGAGTACATCTCGCAACTGCTAACTCGCAACTGAACTACATGCTCTCGCGACTCGCTACGTACCACAACTGCGTCCAACTCGGAACTGCACACTCGCGCGGTTAAGCGCAGACTAGCAACGATAAATAAGTCTCTGGTCAGAGATTCTGTCACGCCTCGCCATCGCTGTACTGAATACACTGAACACATACGTGTTTCAACGTGAAGTGATCGACGGGCATACTAGACACACTACCCAACACATCTGTGCAAAACGTGATTGGTTTTTCACAGTGGCTTCCATTTCGTGATTGATGGCAAGTGCCTTTCTGAATGACCCTCATAGTTGTCCTCTTCCACTGAAAACACGCTCTGACGTTGCCTTGTGGCGGTACGAGTTTGCATCGCGGCAGGAAAAATGTGTTAGAGGAGCTGGAACACTGATACAGGAGACAAAGGACAGATTTTTATGGGCCGGCGCCTGGGTACAAGCACCTTGGAAACAGGAAAGCTGGCCGGCTGTTGGCGTGCTACTCTCGTGAGAATATATCTGCGGAAAGAGGTCGAAGAAACCCACGAGTAGGAAGCAGGAAGTTCGGCGTTCACACCTTATTACAGTATCTGGAGTTTGGAGGATTGCTCATGTGAAGCAGGATAGGAGGCGATTTATAACAGAACAGACGACTGGTGTAAGCATGCCATTTTCGGAGCACACCATTCAGCGCACAGTGTTGAACAGGGGCCGATGCAGCAGACGGTTCCTGGAAGTTCCCATACTGACCCTACGACGTCATCAGTGACGATTGATCAATGAGAGCTTGTCGCTTGGTTGGATATCTTTTTTTGGTGTACCAGGTCGATGGCCATGTGATTATGTCATCGCCCACATGAACAGCCACTTGAAATATGTCCCGCATCACAGATATAGGCCCGTGGGGGCTGTACTATGCTACATAGAACTTTCAATTGGGCTTCCATGGAAACTGTGGTACCAGTCGAATATACGATAACAGCTGTGGACTTCGTGAACCGTATTGCAGACCACTTGTATCCCTTTGTACTTAATATTTTGCCCCATGCCGATAACATCTTCCAGCACGAAAACTGTCCATGCTACAAAGCCGGAACCGCGCTACAGTGGATAGGGAAGACATGCTGAGTTTTTGGTCACCAAATTTCCCTGACACGAATCCAGTGGAACGCATGTGGCATGCTGTAAGGTGCTAGCTCCATGCCCGCAAACAACCTACACATAATTTACAGAAACTTTGTGACCTTTGCGTAGACGTTAGTGGCACACACTTCAGGAAACCCGCCAAGGACCTGTCGAACCCATGCAGAATAACTGCTATATTGCTTTCCAAAGATGGACCATCAGGCGGTTAAACAGGTGATCACAATGCTTTGGCTCATCAGTGTATGCGACATTCTGCTTCGCTCTTAGAGGACCTGCTTATAAGGCATAAAGAATAGAGAAAGTGGGGCACCAATTGGTTATCTCATGCCCCTGAGTTTCTTCGATTAAGTATGTGTCATCAAAGCTTTGTTTATCAAGCGCAACGTCTGACGTATAAATATGAACTGCAGTGAAACATCCTGGCAGATTAAAATTGTGTGCCGGACGGAGACTCGAACACGGGACCTTTGACTTTCACGGGCAGGTGCTATTTCTGCAAAGTTTGCAGGAGAGCTTCTGTGAAATTTGGAAAGCAGTGGACGAGGTACTGGTGGAATTAAAGCTGTGAAGACAGGTCGTGAGTCGTGCTTGGGTAGCTCAACCGGCAGTCTGCCTTCGGTATACCCTTCCCGCGCCCTGGTTCCCGGGTTCTATTCCCGGCGGGGTCAGGGATTTTCTCTGCCTCGTGATGACTGGGTGTAGTGTGATGTCCTTAGGTTAGTTAGGTTTAAGTAGCTCTAAGTTCTAGGGGACTGATGACCACAGATGTTGAGTCCCATAGTGCTCAGAGACATTTGAACCTTTTTTTGGCTTCGGCAGACCAGCAGTGCGGACCGCGCTCGGCCGTCCACGCCGCTGCGCACGTGGAGAGTCTGTTTACTTCCCCGTCACCGCACTTCTCAGTCGAACAAGCTATAACGGCCAACTCTTACAGAAAGAACACTCTTAAGTTCACCTTTTCAAACGAATACGCACGACCTAAAGCACTGGCCGTCGAACGCTTCCTTCGCGAAGATGTGAAGATCCCCCGTGACGATCACATCGGCATGCACCTATCGATCATTAGCAGCATCGTTTATGTTAAGATGACTTCCGACGCTGCCTGCAACGAGATTATTCAACGGACGCGACATGGACAAATTTCGACACTCCAACGGCAACGTCGGGTCTATGGATGTCGACCATGCAGTACTGGCCGTCGAACGATCTGTGTATTCGAACTGCCTTTCAAGTAGAATGAAGATAAAGTCATCACGGCTCTAAGCCCGTCCGGAAAAGTCCACAGTCACGTAGCAGAGACATGGGCACAGTTTACGACATACCCTGTGCTTAATGGTGTGAGACAAGTCCGAGCAGATCTCAAACGGCACGTCCCATAGTACATTTCTATCGGTGGCTGCCGTGAAGTGGTCATTTACGACGGACAACCTCGAAAATCTTCCGGTTGTGGCAAAGAAGGCCTCGTCCGTAATGAATGCCTGCATCGCCGCATCACCCAACTACGGCACGACGATACAAACACCAACTGAACCATAACCGTTCCTCACCAATGCGGCAACACTGCACGTCCAGCCCTCACAAGAAGCAGTTCGTGAGAGTCTCTCTGGACCGATGCATAAGGAGACGTCACAGCACCTTGCCACCGGCGGTGCTGCCCGCGAACATGACTTATATCCGTACACACACACGTTAGAAGATCACAAGGATACCAGCGAGTGTTTTATGGAGACTGAAGACCGCCTCATAGAACCCGCGGCTTTTGCACCGGAACGATGCGAATCTCTTCCTTCCTCAGACACCGAAACACATTGCCGGAAGCAAAAGTCGCCTAAACCACGAAAAAAACGCAGCAAGACATTAGAATCGATCACTGAGCACCCTCCGCAGGACGAAGACAGAGCATAAATCTGACAGAGTACACGATAAATCTGTGCCGGCCGCGGTGGCCGTGCGGTTCTACGCGCTGCAGTCCGGAACCGCGGGACTGCTACGGTCGCAGGCTCGAATCCTGCCTTGGGCATGGATGTGTGTGGTGTCCTTAGGTTAGTTAGGTTTAAGTAGTTCTAAGTTCTAGGGGACTGATGACCTAAGACGTTAAGTCCCATAGTGCTCAGAGCCATTTGAACCACGATAAATCTGTTTCCTCTGCCACGGAGAAGCATCATCCACAAGACGGTGAGCCATACAACAGAGATCGTGAGCAAGACCCGTGCCCAGAAGTCATGGAACATAGCACGCCCGTCGTCACCGACGCAACTGAGCCGACTCAGCCTGTGCTGCCAGTGTTGAAACTGACGGACATTTTTCACGGGCGGATGACGCGGATTCACCATCTCCACCCGATGCGGAAATGGGATATGTTCCTCCGTTAGATGTTTCTACGACGACTCCTGTGACTACTATGGACTTCCAGAATCCACCACGACAATCTTCACCAGCTACGAACCCATCGACAGCACGGATTCTTCATCAGGCATACCGAATTGCTACCATCAACACCAATAATATCGGCTCCCACGTGAAACTTAAACTGCTCCGCGACACGCTAAGAGCAGTACTTGCTACAAGTACTGAGGACAGCAACTTGGTCCGGGTGTTATGGATACGAGACGTACGCCACCCCGGCGGCTATGGAACACACAGGCGCAGCCGTCCTCCTCCAAGAACGGATTATAGTTTCCGATGTCGCATATCCCCCAACGGCGAAAGAGATGGCCCTAACAGTTGAATGAATCAAAATCATAAATCTCTACGCCCCATCTGGCACTGATAAACAGAGGGATCGCTCCTAGTTCTACGCAGAAGATATCATGCCTTTATTCTTCGGCAGATACGATCATTACATCGTAGTTGGAGATTTCAACTGTGTTCTCGAGCGTACAGACCAATACCCTCATTTCACCACATGTCCGGAACTTCGCTTCCCTGCAGGAGGCATACACACATCACGAGCCACTCCGCTAGCCGACTCGATAGAATATATATCTCTGACGCACTAAAAACCGTTCTACTCGATGCAGAACGTTGGCCGTCTGCCTTTTCGGATCATGACGTCTACAACTGTACCATGAACCTACGTAGGCAATTTATATAGCACAGTGCTGGATCTTGGAAACTCAACGTCACGCTACTGCGGGATCCTAAATGCCGACAACAGGTCACCGACACGTGGCACGCTTGTGTTCAACGCATCATACGCTACGAGACCACACTGCAATGGTGGTTACTGTGCGCCAAACCGGCCATCCGACGCACGTTGACACACTACGGCAGAGCCAAAGCCAAGTGGAATCAGCACACAAAAGGTTTGTACTATAGCCTCTACGCGAGCTCATGTATCATCCTCCACCCCCGGGCCTTCTAAAAGAAGCTCAACGGATCAAGGCAAAGATTTTAACCTTGACCAGGTGCCGTCTAGAAGGAGCCATTCTACGAGCACGCGACCAAGATAGGATTAACGCAAAGAACCTTCTATGGATCATACTGATCAAAATGTTGGTCGACGCCGACAGGCTTTAATGAAAACTTTAGACCTACCTGATGGACGACGGCTGACTTCGCAAGCTACCATTGCCGTTGCCTTCACAGTGCACTACAGACTTTTCTATCAAGAAGTACCTGCCGGTGTAGAGGCCATTGCTGGGGTTTCCGAGGAGATACATTGTACACTAAACGGCTCGGCTGCAACCCTCCTGACTTCTAAAGTGACCACCGACGACGTCCATGGCGCTGTGGCCAAAGGGTCTCTGAATCGGTCTCCCGGCCAGGATGGTTTACTGTTCGAATTTTAAAGAACCTTCCAATATTTGATGTTGCCACGATGGAGATACATGTACTGGGAACTTTTGTCCGATGCGGCACTCCTGCTACCAACGTTCATGGAAGGCTTACTCGTACCAGTCCCGAAACCTGCAGGGGGAACACGACTCGATAATTATCGGCCGATCACGTTACTCAGTCCCGACTTCAACATTTTCACACGCTTTCTAGCTGTGCGATTCAAACATGTGTTAAGAGAAATATTTTTCCCACGAACAAACATCCTTAGGCGGCGATCATAATATACATACAGCCCTCAGTGAATATTGAGATGTGATCGCAGTGGCAACACACTCACGACTGTCAGGCTCTTTAATCTCCATTGACTTCAATCAAACGTTTTAACTGCGTGTCAATCATGCGTTCCTCAACGCAGTGATGGACCGGATGGCGATTCCCCTGATGTTCACGCAGGTGATTAAGCGGCTCCTTCGGGGGGAACGTCCAGGCTTCTCGTCAAAGGCTGACTTACAGAACCAATACGGATTGAACGTCGGTGCTTTATGTCATTGCGATGGAACCACTCATTTGCGAATTACGACGATGCCTGACAGGTATTCTACTCCGGGATCATGTGTTCTGCTGCCGAGCCTACGCGGACGACTTGGCACTCGTCGTAGGTTCAACGGCCGACGTACAAAATGCGATGCAGTGGATTACCCGTTACAGTGCAGCGGCATAGAGCGCTATGAACGTCGCAAAATCATGCGCCATGAAGATCGGCCGCGGCTTTCCCGCAGACAGCGAAGTACCCTTTCACTTGGTGGACACCCTTCGCTGTACACGCGAGATATTCGCTGCAATTCGGCGATCAATTTTCGGGCACTACTGCAACGAACCCGGAAAAACATATAAAATCACCTACTACGCCCGCTACCAGAGAGTCACATTCGTCAATATCCACCTGGTAGCCGGGATACCCCACCTCGCGCAGATTCTGCCCATCACTGCGACAATGGCAACCAGACTACAGGCAGCTTACGGTTATTTTAAATGTTCTGGACACATCTTCAAAAGTCCAGTATGAAGCTCTCACCTTACCGAAGCGGGATGGTGGCCTCGATCTGGCTAATCTGAGAGCCAGGACTACGGCACTTTACACCAATACTGTGCTTCGGTTGTGGAAAAGCCAAAATGCTGGTTTTACTGGAAGTTTGACCACCGAGCTCGCACCTGTTTCGAGACGCCCACCGACGTCTTTGGTACACATCCCACCTCCGATGTCGCACGTAGGCCGTTTCTTTTTGGAATACAGCTATATATGCACCGAGCTCCCGAGGACCAGGAAGACGACCACCCGCGACATCTACCGCCTTCTCCGAACGTACCCACCCCGAAACCCCGTCGAAGTGCGTCACTACCAGGTTTCATGGCCCACAGTTTGGATAACGATCCACCAACCATACCACACCGCTGACACCTCCGCGACGTGGGACCGTCTCGTCAACGGCAAGTATACTTACTACAAGACAGAAATTGTAATGCATCGCGCTGGTGGACTCACCCCTGTGCCTCAAATGCAATGTCGAAGATACAGATTTACATCGTTTTGAGTGTAGGCCAGCAGCAGCTGTCTGGACCCTCGTACAGAGGATAGTGGTTTTTTACCTCCGAGTTCCCCCACACCACGTTTCTCCTGCCATGATGATAAATCCCGACACGACCTGCTTTCCATCGTCTAAGTGGCACGCCATCACATGGATCAGTGGCATGGCTATCAACTACCTCTTCCGTGACGACATCGTCGATCCGGCGGACTTCTGGACACGCTTCCAAGTACAATACCAAACCTTTCGCCGACATCGACACTATCGGGCCACCAGCCAGCCTCGGAGCTGGAATCTCAGCGAAACGTGCCACCCAACAGTGGACGATTCCACATTCCCCTCCTAATGGGCAATGATAGAATGGACGTTGTTCTGACGGCGCACAAAAGTGGAGCATCTCGCAGCAAGTATTCCTAATTTCTTTCACATCTCTTTCCTCTTCAGCTTCTAATTTTTTTCGTTACATATGTGCACGTATAGCTCTGTATCTGCAGTCTATTTGTTTTCTTTCTCATGTGCTCCCCTATAAAATAACAATGACAAAAATAAGGTGGGTTGCTGCTGATGTCGAGACTGTACACTTATTTATGTTTACAAAAAAAGAAGAAGGATGTTGAGAAAATATACTCTATGTTTTCAAGGAATATTATTTATTTCATGAAGAACGTCGTCTTTTATTTTAAAACAAAAAAAGTAAGCAAGAGATACAACAAAAAGTCGGCCGGTCAGAGGGTTAGCTGGCCTCAGTAATAAAAAACTGAATTAATGGCTCAACTATGAACTTGAACAAGCGTCATGGGACGTCCGCCCCGAACAAATAGAAAGAACAATAACTAACAAAATGAGCTCGACAAAAAAACTACCGATTTTAAGACTTAAGTGTAGACTTTTTTTCCTTACTATTTGAGAATCTGGAGACAGCCAAAGTATTGCGGAAGGTGTTATCGCTGCCATCAAATTGCCTGTTGGCTTTTGTCTTGGGTTCTTCAGCCGACATTTGTTTGATGATTTTTCTGACTTCATGCCAGCACAAGTGGCTGTCATTGTCAAAACTTCACCCTTCATTGCCGACGGTGGATTACCCACCAGAAATGGAGGGTAAAGCTTTGACAATGCCGGCCACTCCTGCCGGTGGAACTTAAAAAAAACCATGAAACAAATGTCGGCCGAAGAACCCGAGACAGAAGCCAACAGTCAATTTGTCAACAAGTAGCCACGAAAGCCTTAACATTGTAGTATTATAATTTTAATTAATATTATGTTTATACTGGTTGCTGGTGAGGAGGAAAGTTAGTTATTAGTATTTTATTAATGATCTCATTCATAAGCAGCCATATCACAGTCATCACAGTCGCTCAAGAAAGTTATAATTAAACTTTACTGTTTAATCAGAATCGGACGTCGACTCTCCTTGTCCGCAGTCTCGATGATTCGAAGCGTTCTGCAATCCTTTTCTGTAAATGATCAGTATATATTTTCTTGAGTAGCATACAGTATATTTTCAATCTCTTTCTTCCAGTAATCTCGATAGCAAAATTACAATTATTCAATGCGGCTATTCGGCACGGGAGAAGATCCTAGAAGTCCTCTCAACACACCAGAGGGAATATTACAAAGAGTAATAATGCGCTCATGGAATAGTAATAGTACTGTACTACTTTGCGCATCGAATCTGCGAGTATATAGATGACCAAGTAGGAAACGTAATTAACTCATAGAGTTGTGCAGGGAAAATTAGTAGAATATAAAGAGATATTACAGTATGTCTGTTATCATTTTTTTCTCTTTGAGTCGTCACTATTCTGACTGGTTTGGTGATGATGTTTGGTCTGTGGGGCCCTCAACTGCGCGGTCATCAGTGCCCGTACAAAGGCCGAATTCTTACACAGTTCAGTTTGCACACAGTCCAACCCAGCCACTGTCACGAATGATGATGATGATGATGATGGAATGACGAGGACGACAGAAACACCCAGTCTCCGGGCAGAGAAAGTCCCCAACCCCGCCGGGAATCGATCCCGGTACCCCGTGATCCAGAGGCAGTTCTGACTGGTTTGATGCGGCCCGAAACGGTTTCCTTTCCTGTGTAAATCTTTTCATCTCAGAGCAGCACTTGCAACCTGCGAACTCATTTATTTGCTAGATGTATTCCAATGTCTGTCCACCTCTACAGTTTCTGTCCTATACAGCTCCCTCTAGTACCACGGAAGCTAAACATTGTTACACATACATTACTGGCCTTTAAAATTGCTACAACAAGAACAAATGCAGACGATAAACGGGTATTCATCGGACAAATACATTATACAACAACTGACATGTGATGACATTTTCACGCAGTTTGGGGACATAGATCCTGAGAAATCAATAGCCAGAACAACCACCTCTGGCCGTAATAACGGCCTTGATACACGTGGGCATTGAGACAAACAGAGCTTGGATGGCGTGTACAGGTACAGCTGCCCATGCAAATTCAACACGATACCACAGTTCATCAAGAGTAATAACTGGCGTATTGTGATGAGCCAGTTGCTAGATCACCATTGACCAGACTTTTCAGTTGGTGAGAGATCTGGAGAATGTGCTGGACAGGGCAGCAGTCGAACATTTTCTGTATCCAGAAAGGCCCACACAGGACCTGCAACACGCGGTCGTGCATTATCCAGCTGAAATGTAGGGTTTCGCAGGGATCGAATGAAGGGTAGTGCCTCGGGTCGTAACACATCTGAAATGTAACGTCTACTGTTCAAAGTGTCGTCAATGCGAACAAGAGGTGACCGAGACAGGTAACCAATGGCACGCCATACCATCACGCCGAGTGATACGCCAGTACGGCGATGACGAATACAGGCTTCCAATGTGCGTTCACCGCGATGTCGCCAAACACGGATGCGACCATCGTGGTGCTGTAAACAGAACCTGGATTCATCCGAAAAAATGACGTTTTGCCATTCGTGCACCCAGGTTCGTCACTGATTACACCATCGCAGGCGCTCCTGTCTGTGATGCAGCGTCAAGGGTAACCGCAGCCATGGTCTCCGAGTTGATGGTCCATGCTGCTGCAAACGTCGTCGAACTGTTCGTGCAGATGGTTGTTGTCTTGCAAACGTCCCCATATGTTGCATCAGGGATCGAGACGTTGGTGCACGATCCGTTACAGCCATGCGGATAAGACGCCTGTCATCTCGACTGCTAGTGATACGAGGCCGTTGGGATCCAGCACGGAGATCCGTATTACCCGCCTGGATCCAGCGATTCCATATTCTGCTAACAGTCATTGGATCTCGACCAACGCGAGCAGCAATGTCGCGATGCGATAAACCACAATCGTGATAGGCTATAATCTGACCTTTATCAAAGTCGGAAACGTGATGTTAAACATTTCTCCTCCTTACACGAGGCCTCACAACAACGTTTCACCAGGCAACGCCGGTCAACTGCTATTTGTGTAGAGAAATCGGTTGGAAACTTTCCTCTGTGAATGTTCTGAATAGCTAAGCATTTGCATATCACAGCATCTTCTTCCTGTCGGTTAAATTTCGCACGTCATCTTCGTGGTGTAGCAATTTTGACAGCCAGTAGTGTACATAGAGTGACGGGCCTCGTCTTTTGCAGCGCCATGCAGCAGGCACACACAGGAACAGTTTCACTGTGCTCATCATCATCATCATCATCATCATCATCATCATCATCATTTAAGACTGATTATGCCTTTCAGCGTTCAGTCTGGAGCATAGCCCCCCTTATACAGTTCCTCCATGATCCCCTATTCAGTGCTAACATTGGTGCCTCTTCTGATGTTAAACCTATTACTTCAAAATCATTCTTAACCGAATCCAGGTACCTTCTCCTCGGTCTGCCCCGACTCCTACTACCCTCTACTGCTGAATCCATGAGTCTCTTGGGTAACCTTGCTTCTCCCATGCGTGTAACATGACCCCACCATCCAAGCCTGTTCGCCCTGTCTGCTACATCTATAGTCTATAGAGTTCATTCCCAGTTTTTCTTTGATTTCCTCATTGTGGACACCCTCCTGCCATTGTTCCCATCTACTAGTACCTGCAATCATCCTAGCTACTTTCATATCCGTAACCTAAACCTTGTTGATAAGGTAACCTGAGTCCACCCAGCTTTCGCTCCCATACAACAAAGTTGGTCGAAAGATTGAACGGTGCACAGATAACTTAGTCTTGGTACTGACTTCCTTCTTGCAGAAGAGAGTAGATCGTAGCTGAGCGCTCACTGCATTAGCTTTGCTACACCTCGCTTCCAGTTCTTTCACTATGTTGCCATCCTGTCGAATATGCATCCTAAGTACTTGAAACCGTCCACCTGTTCTAACTTTGTTCCTCCTATTTGGCACTCAATCCGTTTATATTTCTTTCCCACTGACATTAAATTCGTTTTGGAGATGCTAATCTTCATACCATAGTCCTTACATTTCTGATCTAGCTCTGAAATATTACTTTGCAAACTTTCAATCGAATCTGCCATCACAACTAAGTCATCCGCATATGCAAGACTGCTTATTTTGTGTTCACATATCTTAATCTCACCCAGCCAGTCTATTGTTTTCAACATATGATCCATAAATAATATGAACGACAGTGGAGACAGGTTGCAGCCTTGTCTTACCCCTGAAACTACTCTGAACCATGAACTCAATTTACCGTCAACTCTAACTGCTGCCTGACTATCCATGTAAAGACCTTTAATTGCTTGCAAAAGTTTGCCTCCTATTCCATAATCTTGTAGAACAGACAATAACTTCCTCCTAGGAACCCGGTCATATGCCTTTTCTAGATCTATAAATCATAGATACAATTCCCTGTTCCACTCATAACACTTGTCCATTATTTGCCGCAAGCTAAAGATCTGGTCCTGACAACCTCTAAGAGGCCTAAACCCACACAGATTTTCATCCAATTGGTCCTCAACTAATACTCGCACTTTCCTTTCAACAATACCTGAGAAGATTTTACCCACAACGCTGATCAAAGAGATACCTCTGTAGTTGTTACAATCTTTTCTATTTCCATGTTTAAAAATTGGTGTGATTACTGCTTTTGTCCAGTCTGATGGAACCTGTCCCGACTCCCAGGCCATTTCAATTATCCTGTGTAGCCATTTAAGACCTGACATTCCACTGTATTTGATGAGTTCCGACTTAATTTCATCCACCCCAGCCGCTTTATTGCACTGCAATCTATCGACCGTTTTTTCCACTTCCTCAAATGTGATCCTATTTCCATCATCATTCCTATCCCATTCTACCTCGAAATCTGAAACATTACTGATCGCATTTTCACCTACATTGAGCAACTCTTCAAAATATTCCCTCCATCTGCCCAAGGCATCCACAGGATTCACCAGCAGTTTTCCTGACCTGTCCAAAATACTTGTCATTTCCTTCTTACCTCCCTTTCGAAGACTGCTAAAACACTCCAGAATGGTTTTCCAGCAGCTTGACCCATAGTCTCCAACCTGTTTCCAAAGTCTTCCCACGATTTCTTCTTGGATGCTGCAATTATCTGTTTGGCTTTGTTTCTTTCTTCAACATAACTTTCTCTGTCTACCTAGGTTCTGATATGTAGCCATTTTTGACGCCTTCTTTTTCCTTTTACAGGCTGCCTTGACTGTATCATTCCACCAAGCTGTTTGCTTCATCCTACTTTCACACACTACTGTTCCAAGACATTCTTCATGGTTCATGGTGTGGGTTCCTGTAGTCATGTCCTAGTTCATGAACCACAGGCAACGTATGAGTGGCCAAGTAAGTGGTCCCGACAGTCGGGATACCAGTTACTTTGGAATAAGGCTGGGCATCTCGGACATATTCTGAGTCGTGGTCACCTTTGTGCTCATACGGCAAAGACTACCAAATCCACCGGTTAGTCCCTCAGCCGTTAGGGGTAAAACCCCAATGGGACTCGGGGCAAATAAGGCTAGCAACCTGCTTCCCTGGTACTTTAAATATGATGCTGGCAACAATCAGAGCTTTCACTGTGCTCTACGTACTAATTCGGCACGAGTCCACGCAGGAACGCCTGTCGCGCATTTGTTCCAGATTTGCGTGGCGCGAGTTATTAGGCGGCGCTTTCTTTGATGTAACCGGCGTTGTTTGTGTCGCGCGAGAGCCGCCGCAGGTCTTATTCAGCGCGCCGTTATTTCCGACAAAAATGAAGCCCATTGTGTATAAACGCTCGCCAATGGCAGACAGCTACAGCGGCGGCTGTGGCGGGACGCACAAACGCCCGGCCACGCCGATTGGCGAGGCCATTTTTGCAGTCGGCTGGAGCTAATAGGCGCGATTGAGGACCGGTCAATGCGCGCCGCTGCTCGCTGCTCGCGTCCACCGCGACGAGGGCCATTAGCAAAAATTACTCCCTGTCCACCCGCCGTCCGCGTGCTGTCGCCAGCCCGTCACCCAGCTGTGCGCTCGCCCCGGTGGACAAATATTTCGCTGCCGATTTATCTGCACTCCATTCAGAGTGATTGACGTCCATTTCCTGTAATGCGCCAGTCTCGCTCTCTGCCAAGAATCTCATAAACAGTTCCAGGCGTTCCCAACGTCCCAGGTGGGGTTGCTTCTTACTCTATTGCTAATGCATAGGGGGATGTAAGAAGGAAGTGCTAGAATATTCAGGGGAATTCAGAATTACAGAAATACAAGACGCTGAGGAGTTAAATAGAAAGGAAGAGCAGGGAAGCTAAGATGAAATGGCTGCTTGAAAAATGTGAAGAAATCGAAAAAGAAACGGCTGTCGAAATAACTCAGCATATATGAAAGTCAAAACAACCTTCGGTGAAATTAGAAGCCAGGGTGGTAACATTACGAGTGAACGGGAATTCTACTGTTCAATGCAGACGAGAGAGCGGATAGGTGGAAAGAGTACGTTGGAGGCCCCAATGAGGGGGAAGATTTGTCTGATAGAAGAAGAACCAAGAGTGGAATTTGAAGAGATAGGGGATCCGGTATTAGAATCCGAAATTAAGAGAGATAGGAGGATTTAAGATCAGATAAGACAGAAGGGATAGATAACATTCCATCACAATTTCTAAAATCATTTGGGAAAGTGACAACAAAACGACTATTCACGTTGGTGTGTAGAATGTATGACTCTAGCGATATACCATCTGACTTTCGGAAAAATATCATCCACACAATTCCGAAGACTGCAAGACCAGACAAGTGCGAGAATTATCTCACAAACAGCTTCACAGCTCATGCATCAAAGTTGCTGACAAGAATAACAAACAGAAGAATGGAAAAGAAAGTTGAGGGTGTGTTAGATGACGATAAGTTTGGCTTTAGGAAAGGTAAAGGCATGAGAGAGGCAATTCTGACATTGCGGTTAATAATGGAAGCAAGACTAAAGAAAAATCATGACACGTTCATAGGATCTGTCGACCTGGGTAAAGCGTTTGACAATGTAAAATGGTGCAAGATGTTCGAAATTCTGAAAAAAAAGTAGGGGTAAGCTATAGGGAGAGACGTTTCATATACAATATGTACAACAGCCAAGAGAGAATAATAAGAGTAGACGACCAAGAGGGAACTGCTCGTATTGTGTGTATGTGAAATCTTATGGGACTTACCTGACAAGGTCATCAGTCCCTAAGCTTACACACTACTTAACCTAAATTATCCTAAGAACAAACAACACACCCATGCCCGAGGGAGGACTCGAACCTCCGCCGCACAGAAAGTGCTCGTATTAAAAAGGGTGTAAGACTAGGGTGTAGCCTTTCGCCCCTACCGTTCAATCTGCACATTGAAGATGCTATGATGGAAATGAAAGGAAGGTTCAGGAGCGGAATTAAAATACAAGGTGAAAGAATATCAATGATACGTTTTGGTGAAGAACTTGCTATCCTGAGTGAAAGTGAAGAAGAAATACATGAATGGAATGAGCAATCTAATGACTACAGAATATGGATTGAAAGCAAATCGAAGAAAGACGAAAGTAATGTGAAGTAGCAACATAACATCAGGATTGATGGTCAAGATGTAGATGAGGTTAAGGAATTCTGCTACCTAAGCAGTAAAATAACCAATGATGGACGGAGCAAGGACGACATCAAAAGCAGACTAGCACTGTCAAAAAGGCATTCCTGGCCAACAGAAGTTGACCAGTCTCAAACATAGGCCTTAATTTGAGGAAAAAATTTCTGAGAATGTGTTTTTGGAGCACAGCATTGTTTGGTAGCGAAACGTGGACTGTCCGAAAACTAGAACAGAAGAGGACCGAAGCATTTGAGATGTGCTGCTACAGACGAACGTGAAGAATTAGATGGACTGATAAGGTAAGGAATGAGGAGCTTCTGCACAGAATCGGAAAGGGAAGAGTATGTGGAAAACACTGGCAAGGAGAAGGGAGAGGATGATGGGACACCTGTTAAGACATCACTGAATGACTTCCATGGTACTAGTGGGAGCTAAAGTGAGCAAAAACTGTAGAGGAAGACAGAGACTCGGATACATCCAACAAATAATTGAGGACGTAGGCTGCATGTGCTACTCTGAATTGAAGAGGTTACCCGAGTTTTGCCGTAATTTAACCAGTCCGTCGTGTAACTGACTTAGTGAGCGGCTGCGTAGTAATTCTTCCTACCTGTTACGTGGAGATGCTCTCGTACTTTTATGTGCCCTTGCAGAGCCGTAGCAGGTCGTCGGATTCTGAGAGTGCAGTACTACTGTATATTTTATGTAATGACGTGGGAAGTAGTTTTTTGTGCAAATAATTTTTACACGGAATGCCATTATGGTGTGTTTGCTTAAGAAACACCGTAAAATGAACGTGTTCACACAGTTTATAAGCTAACTATTAACGAGACGAGAGCATGATCTGCCACATGACTACAGCGAAAGGCATCCTATCGACAACTGCCGACTGTGGTACACAGTCTTTAACTTGAGCATACAACCGGCATAGTTCGTATAAGACTGTACATCTTCGGTCATGCCGAAGTTATTCATTTAGTTATAAATTTCAACGTTTTCTGGCATTGTAAAATTACTGAAAGATAATATTTATGACCCATGGAGTCGTCCTAATATCTGCGAGGGAAAACGCAACTACTGTTAGCAAATATTTATTTATAACAATCACATGATTTGCACCAGAATAAATGTACTCTTCCTACCTATGTCTTTGCTGAAGTCACGAGCAATTTCTCCTTTGGCACCTCATTCCACTGGCTCTGAAAGCGCCATGTGGCCGAACGTCTATGCTAGCCAGTTTGGGAACATACCGCTCGCTCCTTACTCCGTATGTACTACAGCGCTGATACTTTCGCTTCACGTATGAAATAGCAAAACTGGAAATAAAGTAAAATGCTGTCTTATCTGTAAATGAAGGGTGTCTTACAAGTAGCCACTTTAGTGTGACGTGAACCTATATTGTTTCTTTTGTGTTAGCGGTCTCGGTGACGGCACCTGGCGCTTTGAGTTATGGATTCAGTAACCATATCTTCATCTGCTATTCAAGTTATTGATGGTGACTTTGAAGGTAGTTTTTTAAAGTGGTTTGAGGACAGTTTAGTAAGTGATATTGGATTAGATAGTGACAACGAAATTGAAAGTGAACATAATTCACAATAGGAATAGAGCGAAAATAAAGACGATTTTGGTTTGCCACGTGTGAAATCCTTGAATGATACAAGTGAACAAAGAGATGAAGACAGAATTGTAGAGACTGAATCTTTAGCTAAAAGTTAGCTAAAAGCTCTGCTAGAAATATCTGTAGTTAAAAATATCGCTGGTCATCGAAGCCTCTTCCAACGATGGCCAATGGCATTATTTTTCCGCATGTTGAACATAAGTGGAGTGAGTGCGTTTGTCCGTCACAATTCCTACAAAGATGATATTTAGGCGTGCTGCTTTAGTTTTTTGAAGAAGCTTGCAGACTTATTGGTGACACAACAGATAAAAAGCAAGTAGACAACTATCACACAGCCCGTGAACTTCGTGTATCCATTCACCGTGTTTTGGCTGTAGGTAACAGAACCAAGAATGGAAGTCGTTGTACGATGATTGGAAAACTGCAAAACATGCTTCACCTGTGACTCAGAAGAGAAGAGACAGACGTCTTATATAACCAGAAAATTACTAGTGTGATTTTCATTTCTTTTAATGTTTTATGGGAATTTATGTTTTTTATTATTACATGTACATTTACCAATAAAAATACAGAAAAAATAGAGTGCAAGGTGTTTGAGTTTTCATATCATTAACATTATCATGTAATATCACGTTCATTTTGCACAGCTTTTGTTTAAATGTGTTCTTTCGTAAAAATAAACTTTAAAATATATTTGAATATATTTTTTATGCGTTATTAATGTGACCTTTAACATAAAAAGTTGAGCTGTTTCGCTGAAACTGTTGAATGCAATTTTTATGGCTATTTAAACATAGCAGTACGTAGACCGCACCTGGGACAGAGTATGACAAAAAAATCTCCTGGGAAGCTAAGGGTTGAGGTAAGTACGCCCTTATATACAAAATCGAGATATTGTCTATAGACGTTTTAGAGGGACTGTATATAGACATACCTAGACAATGAATATAGATAGTCTAGATTATTTGTCTGATGTACACACTTGGATGCTTTGTTCCTCGATATCTATTAAACATGGCTGATGTTGTTGGAATCTCGGCCTGTGCACTGGAAATAATGGATAGTGAAAGAAATCGAGAGAGGAGACGTTGGTGGAAAGGTGTACCGTTTGCGGAGGGGTCTCGTTTCGGCCATAATTTAATTTCGACTTTGAAAGTAAAAGAAGCACGATTTTGAACAGCACTCGCTGATAATTAATATAATTTGACCAACTCTTCGATAGTCAGCTTCTTGTTTCCCGAATCAGAATTTCACTCTGCATCGGAGTGTGCGCTGATATGAAACTTCCTGTCAGATTAAAACTGTGTGCCGGACCAAGACTCGAAGTCGGGAACTTTACCTTTCGCGGGCAAGTGCTCTACCATCTGAGCTATCCAAGCACGACTCTCGCCCCGTCCTCACAGCTTTACTTCCGCCAGTACCTCGTATCCTATCTTCCAAACTTTAAAGAAGCTCTCCTGCGTATCTTGCATAACTAGCACTCCTGAAAGAAAGGATATTGAGGAGAGCTTCTATAAAGTTTGGAAGGTAGGAGACGAGGTACTGGCAGAAGTAAAGCTGTGAGGACGGGGCGTGAATCGTGCTTGGGTAGCTCAGATGGTAGAGCACTTCCCCACGAAAGGCAAAGGTCCCGAGTTCGAGTCTCGGTCCGGCACACAGTTTTAATTTGCCAGGAAGTTTCAGCTTCTTGTTGTTGCCTTTTTTTACAGTGCTATTCAGAAAGAAGGAACAGTTTCAAACATTTATTGCTTCCAAACTACAAAAGATAGAAATACAATTCCAACGCTCTGGAAAGGGAGAAGTTCAGATTTTTAAGCATTCAGTGTGAGTACCATGTGTTACACGACAAATATGAGAACGGTGGCTAATTTCCTGCAGAGCAGAGAAATTCTCTAAGCACGTCCGACCTTACATAAATGACGCCATTCCAGGACGGTGGATTGGAAGAGGAGGAGCAGAAGACGAACTTCATGGCCGGTGGCCTCTCAGGTCTCCAGACCTCACACCTTGTGACTTTTCTGTGGGGTTACCGAGATTTTTTATCCCTCCTATGCCAGAGACTTTTGAAAGTCTGCGACATTGCATTGTTGCAGCTATGAACCCGCTAACGAGAGACCAGCTGCCTAGTGTGTGGCAGGAAATGAACCACCGTTTTGAACGGGACGTTGGACTTGTGTTTCTGTCCTTGTAGTTTGGAAGCAATAAATGCTTGAAAAATATGTATTTGAATAGCCCTGTAAATTCGTAGTTAGTAACTTCACACAAATATGTTGCCACGTGAAAATCTTCAGTCAGCTGCAACACTTCCTCCGTTGGCCACATCTTGTTAAGCACCGCTTAACAATAAGAAATTCACGGAGCAATGAAGATAACAGTAGGCTATATCTACCAACACACCAACGTTGCGCAACATTATTTAGGAATTGTCTCATGTCTCCCATTTTAAATGCGAGTCAAAAGTTCTGAGATTTTGTTGCAAAAGCGTGTCTAGAGACAAGAAATGTCTCTCAATTGGGTAGCTTCCAAGAATGTTTGCCTATCGAAGCCGCAGGCTCCAAACGATAGATATCGAACGTGCGATTCTAAATCGATCACGCGACTGTGGTGGCGGTCGTTATGACCATGATTATAGTGGTCACTACAGCAACGGCAAAAGAAGAGCATTAATAAAATAGTTGTAATTACAGAGGAAACGACTTACCTCACACGTCGACGACGTTGTCGTCATGAGAAAGGCCGCTCGATGTGTATGCTACGGGAAGCATTCACTTTTTGCCGTAACCTGGGTAGACTCTGCCAATGTCACGCAAAAATATAGGTAAAATATCACGCTTTCGACAAAAATTCATACAATTTTCTACATTGCAAAAGCATGGACTTAGAATCTTTCACGTGAGACAAACGGCCGAAGAAACGTCTGCAATACCAGACATCCCAATCACCACCTTCAAAGATCGTTCGGACTTTCCTAGCGTCTCACAAATAATTTATCAGAATACCCGCCACCACAGTTGCGTGATCGATTTCGAATCGCACGTTCGATATATATCGTTTGCCGGCTGCGGCTTCGATAGCCAAAAATTCTTGAAAATTACCCTCAAATGATATACAGAGTTGGTAGACTGCCTAGACATAACAATCGCTCGACTTTGTATGCTAGTGTGTAGAAGACCATAATAATTCCCTATAGTGGTCTACAGTTTCTGATCAAAAGGGCAATGTGGCATTGACAACGGTAATCTGATTAAAATTACTTGCCAGCTGACATTTCACGCGCTGGAGGTGATTTCCTCTAACAAGAGAGTTCACATTCACGCCCGAACTGTTTGCCGAACAACCAAAACAAATAGTTCACTTCCAGCAAAAACACACACACACACATACACACACACACACACACACGCACACACACATCACCGCCGAGCGGTCTAGGGCGCTGCAGTCATGGACTGTGTGGCTGATCCCGGCGGAGGTTCGAGTCCTTTCTCGGGCATGGGTGTGTGTGTTTGTCCTTAGAATAATTTAGGTTAAGTAGTGTGTAAGCTTAGTGAATGATGACCTTAGCAGTTAAGCCCCATAAGATTTCACACACATTTGAATACACACACACACACACACACACACACACACACACACGCACGCACACACACATACACCCAGAACTACGGTAACGAAATAAGCTCTTTTCATACGCAGTGTATCGTCTCTCTCTCTTCTTTGCAATTACAGTGCTTTGGTTTTAACGTAAGATGTGGTCGGGATTCTTTGGAAAGAGGTGAAGGATATTTAATACACTGTTGGTGTCGCGTATATTTTTCATGCTCGTAAATGCGGCTTACACAGACGCCGCCGACAAGCAGAGTTGCTTCGCAGGCAAAAAAAGTCAGTAAAAATGGGGACAGTTTTTCCAGAATGAGATTTTCACTCTGCAGCGGAGTGTGCGCTGATATGAAACTTCCTGGCAGATTAAAACTGTGTGCCCGACCGAGACTCGAACTCGGGACCTTTGCCTTTCGCGGGCAAGTGCTCTACCAACTGAGCTACCGAAGCACGACTCACGGCCGGTACCCACAGCTTTACTTCTGCCAGTACCTCGTCTCCTACATTCCAAACTTTACAGAAGCTCTTCTGCGAACCTTGCAGAACTAGCACTCCTGAAAGAAAGGATATTGCGGAGACATGGCTTAGCCACAGCCTGGGGGATGTTTCCAGAATGAGATTTTCACTCTGCAGCGGAGTGTGCGCTGATATGAAACTTCCTGGCAGATTAAAACTGTGTGCCCGACCGAGACTCGAACTCGGGACCTTTGCCTTTCGCGGGCAAGTGCTCTACCAACTGAGAGGTTCGCAGAAGAGCTTCTGTAAAGTTTGGAATGTAGGAGACGAGGTACTGGCAGAAGTAAAGCTGTGGGTACCGGCCGTGAGTCGTGCTTCGGTAGCTCAGTTGGTAGAGCACTTGCCCGCGAAAGGCAAAGGTCCCGAGTTCGAGTCTCGGTCGGGCACACAGTTTAAATCTGCCAGGAAGTTTCGGGACAGTTTTTGTTTGCAGTGGTTTAATTACATTATACAAACTCGCGGCTAGCTCAAAGATAATCAGAAGTGGCATGAAACTATTACTGTTATTGCCCGGTAAATTAATAGTACGAAGAGAGAGGCGATATAAACACCTATGTAGCATAAGGATTTGTACTCACGATAATTAATTTCATGTATATCACACGGCTTAAGTTTAGTTAAACATTTACCTCACACAAATAAATTTAATTGCTACCTCAAAGATACAGTGAAGCAAATTTAGGCCTTGTTGCCTACTGCAGTTAAATTTAGCTATGCAGTCCCGCAAAAATTCTGATAAAAAGAACTTTGCAAACATTAGTTTTTATCAATATTCAAAGTATTTAGATCCGTACCTAAAGACTGGAAAATTGCTCAGGTCGCACCAATACCCAAAAAGGGAAGTAGGAGTAATTTGCTAAATTACAGGCCCATAGCACTAACGTGGATTTGCAGTAGGGTTTTGGAACATATACTGATTTCGATAATTATGAAGTACCTTGAAGAAAACAATTTATTGACAAATAGCACGGATTCAGAAAATATCGTTCTTGTGAAACACAAATAGCTGTTTATACTCATGAAGTAATGAGTGCTATCGACAGGGGATGGGAAGTTGATTCCATATTTTTAGATTTCCAGAAGGCTTTCGGTGCCGTTCCTCACAAGCGTATTCTAACCAAACTGCGTGCCTATGGAATATCGCCTCAGCTGTGTGACTGGATTCGTGATTTCCTGTTAGAAAAGTCACAGTTCGTAGTAAAAGACGGAAAGTCATCGAGTAAAACAGAAGTAATATCCGGTGTTCCCCAAGGAAGTGTTATAGGCTCTCTATTGTCCCCGATCCATATTAACGACAAAGGAGACAATCTGAGTAGCTGTCTTAGATTGTTTGTAGATGATGCTGTCATTTACCGTCTTGTAAAGCCATCAGATGACCAAAAATAATTGCAAAATGATTGGATAAGGTATCTCTATGGTGCGAAATGTGGCAACTGCCCCTGAATGAAGAAAAGTGAGAACTTATTCACATGAGTAAAAACGCTAAATTTCGATTACGCGATAAGAAACACAAGTCTGAAGGCTGTAAATTCAACTAAATACCTAGCGACTACAATTACAAACAACCTAAATTGGAACGATCATATAGATAATGTTGTGGGTAGAGCAAAACAAAGACTGCGATTCATTGGCAGAACACTTAGAAGGTGGAACAGTTTTACTAAATTGACTGCTTACACCACGCTTGTCCGCCCTATTCTTGAGTATTGCTGTGCGGTGTGGGATCCGCATCAGGTGACACTGACGGATGACTTCGAAAAAATACAAAGAAGGGCAGCTCGTTTTGTATTATCGCGAGATAGTGGAGATAGTGCCACAGACATGATACGTGAATTGGAGTGGCAGTCATTAAAACAAAGGCATTTTTCGTTGCGACAGGATCTTCTCATGAAATTTCTATCACCAATTTTCTCCTCCGATTGCGAAAACATTCTGTTGGCACCCACGTACATAGGGAGAAATGATCATCAGGACAAAATAATTCCCCCATGTTGACTGCTGTTCATCGGTAAGGTTGGAATTTGCACGCCAACATCGCAACTGGCGTCCGCAAAGTGGTGATAGGTGTTTCTATCAGAAGGTGAATCGCCGCTGGCATGTGCGATGTGAAATGTCTAAAAGTAAACACTTAGAAATAATCTTCGGAAGGGTCTAGGCCAGAGGACGTGAGAACGTTATTGTTTGGGGAATGTTTTTGTGGCATTCCCAGGGTGACCTCGTTATTCTGGAAGGCACAACGGATCAACACAAGTATGCATCTACCCTTGCGGGCCATGTCGACCCCTACGTTCAGTTTGTTTTTCCTTGGCACGATGGCATCTACCAGCAGGACAATGCAAAGCTTGTAGTGTACGTGTGTGTTTCTAATAGCATCAGGATGAGTTCAGCGTGCTCCCATGACCACCATACTCGGCAGATTGAAACTCAATTGGGACCGCCTTGATCGGGCTGTGAGCGCCATTTATCGTCAACGGAGAACCTTAGCACGTCTGCCCACGACGCTGGAGCCGGCATGGCTCCACATCCCTGTTCGTACCTTCTAGAACCTCATAGTCTCCCTTCCTGCACGCCTCGCCGCTATCCGCTCTGCAAAAGGTGATTTATTCAGGCTTTGGATGGGCGGTCAGATCAATTCTCAGTTCGAATCTAACGAATTTCCTTGAGACAGGGACGTTGCTGTCCATGCACCAGCACGGCTTTAGAAAGCATCGCTCCTGCGAAATGCAGCTCGCCCTTTTTTCACATGATATCTTGCGAACCATGGATGAAGGGTATCAGACGGATGCCATATTCCTTGACTTCCGGAAAGCGTTTGACTCTGTGCCCCACTGCAGACTCCTAACTCAGGCACGAGTATATGGGATTGGTTCCCAAATATGTGAGTGGCTCGAAGACTTCTTAAGTAATAGAACCCAGTACGTTGTCCTCGATGGTGAGTGTTCATCGGATGGTGAGAGTATCATCTGGAGTGCCCCAGTAAAGTGTGGTAGGTCCGCTGTTGTTTTCTATCTACATAAATGATCTTTTGGATAGGGTGGATAGCAATGTGCGGCTGTTTGCTGATGATGCTGTGGTGTACGGGAAGGTGTCGTCGTTGAGTGACTGTAGGAGGACACAAGATGACTTGTGATTGGTCTAAAGAATGGCAGCTAACTCTAAATATAGATAAATGTAAATTAGTGGAGATAACTAGGAAAAAGAATCCCTTAATGTTTGAATACTCCATTAGCAGTGTAGCGCTTGACACAGTCACGTCGATTGAATATTTGGGCTTAACACTGCAGAGCGATATGAAGTGGGTCAAGCATGTAATGGTAGTTGTGGGGAAGGCGGATAGTCGTCTTCGGTTCATTGGTAGAATTTTGGCAAGATGTGGTTCATCTGTAAAGGAGACCGCTTGTAAAACACTAATACGACCTATTCTTGAGTACTACTCGAGCGTTTGGGATCCCTATCAGGTCGGATTGAGGGAGGACATAGAAGCAATTCAGAGGCGGGCTGCTAGATTTGTTACTGGTAGGGTTGATCATCACACGAGTGTTACGGAAATGCTTCAGTAACTCGGGTGGGAGTCTCTAGAGGAAAGCAAACGTTCTTCTCGTGAATCGCTACTGAGAAAATTTAGAGAACCAGAATTTGAGGCTGACTGCAGTACAATTTTACTGCCGCCAACTTATATTTCGCGGAAAGACCACAAAGATGAGATAGGAGAGGTTAGGGCTAGTACAGAGGCATATAGGCAGTCATTTTCCCCTCTTTCTCTTTGGGAGTGGAACAGGGAGAAAAGATGCTAGTTGTGGTGCGAGGTACCCTCCGCCACGCACCGTATGGCAGATTGCGGAGTATGTATGTAGATGTAGATGTAGACGTAGATGTAATGTGACTGGACCGTGTGGATGTATACGGAATCAGGTACAGTTCCGTTTTGCGATAAATATTTAATGGAAAAATAAAAATTATTGGTGAACCGTTCGTGTCTGCAATGATTTAAAAACTATGCTCGTGTTAACAGAACATCTGAGCAAGGTACGAAAGGGAAAAAGAAGGATCGATATAACGTCTCGTAGACGACAACGCAATTAAGAGACGAAGCTCAGGCTTAGATTAGGGAAGGAGAGAGAAGGAAATCGACTGTATCCTTGCAAAGGAACCATCCGAGCGTAGTCTAGTGAGATCACGGATACTTAAACTTCGATAGCCTTATGGGGCTTCGAACAGTCGTCCTCCAGAAGTCCTGCGTCTTACCACTGAGCCATTTTCATCGGGAGTGCGATATGAGACAACACTGCAGTACCAGTTTCAGGTGTACCAAATATAATTACCAGTTTAAGCTACTTATCTTGTGATTCCTCGGATGTAATACCAAAGAGATCTTCGTGCTGGAGTTAAATACACTGAAATAATTCCTGTCATGTTATGCGGTTACAACATTCGCTGAAAGAACTAATTGCTCGACTTTTTTGTTTATTTTTGTTTTAGTTTCTTTTGTTTTCTGTTATTCAAGCTGTCCTTTCATTATTCCAGGTGAGTAGCCTTTTGCACTTTCTCCGAAACGACTACCGACTTGGCACCAGTAACTTTGCTGATTAACTTCGGTTAAATTGGAGCACGTTATTTAAAAAATAGCTGGCGTGCCGTATAGTAGAGAGAAGTTCAGTTCGAATACAATGTCTAGACTAAAGTAGCAGACACCAGTTGGTGCTGCCCCTTTCCACTGAATTAAGACGCCCGTCGCACTGTAGTACTACGTTAGCGCTTGCGTTTCAGTGGCATGTGAAGTTTGCGGATAAGAAATGTTTAGTAGGAACGCCGCAGAATGATGGGGGGGAAAACCGAGTAAATCAAGCGGTTAGTGTTGGTAGCATGGTCGGCTATTAGTCGAAAGGCCCCAACTACGATACAAGTAACACGTCATTTTTTAAAATTATTATTGATCTCCTTGAAATGTAGGCTAAGCTGCTAGCATTCCACAAATAGGATCTTAACAAGATGCGAAGAACAGGACAGACAGCAAAACGACTTCGTGAAACAGTCAAGATACTCACCTTAAATTTGAGTGGGTGGGGGTCCGCTCTTTTTCTAGTCAGTGTGATTTAGGATTCTCGTTGTTTCCATAAAACCGAAAGGTCGTGGGATTGAATCCTTAAAATTTTTCTGTCTGTCTTAACGCTAACCTGTACTTGTTAACGATGTGAAGATATGCGAAGAAAGACACATGATTCAATTCCAAATTAAACTGTGACTTCCCTCTCACAGGTTAGGATTGCTGGGGTAGGCTTAAGGCTGTGCAAGCCATGGAAGTTATAAGGTAACCCTTCTGTTCAAGCCACATTTTGTTTCCTTATTTTCGAATTTTACAGTTCCTTATCGCGTATACAGATATCATGTAGCGCTGAGTGAGTAAGGATACTGCAGAATGCATGTAGTCGGGAGACAGATTTCAGTTCCCACGCTAGCTGAAGGAGCCGGTGGACCGTTTGAGGTTGCCAGGGGATGGTGGTGTGAGGCGCTGTGGCTAGACATGAGAACGCCCGTTGCGTCAGTAGCGAGGTACGTAAGGAAAGCACAGTTATTCTAGCACGAAGCAAGGGATCTTCCTTAGTAAATATTTGCTAGTAAAAGTCGTTTTTTTCCAAAACAGATATTAGGAGAAACCTACAGATCATAAGTACAATATTACAACGCCGGAAGTATCATCTTAATGAAAAAAACGAATAATGGTTAAACTAACGAAAATGTACGAACGGCTACGAAATATCACTAGTGTAAGTATTAGGTACAGGCTGCCCGCCATAGTCGCCAGTCGCCGATAACATGACTTCTGCTCGATTTCTGTTGTAAGACTACGCTCTCAGGGAATTGTTAATTTTCAGTTAATCATTATTAACTGTGTAGATATTATCAGATTATGGTGATCAGTACATAAATACATTCTAACGGCATCTCTTTTGATCATCATTCTGATTATATAACTTCCCGTTTCATCACTAAGAATCACAGGAAGTAGAATTGCATTTTACAGAGAACCCGCCGGCACTGATACTGCTTCTGCAAGGAACATAAACTTCGAGAGCATCCCAGTAAAACACGTGGAAAAAATCCTACACGAAGACCATCTAAGATAGGGTGAGGGCGGATTCTCTTAATCTCCGAAAAACTCTGATGGAAAAGCATGGCCAGTCATACTTTACAGCTCTTACACCATCCTCTACGGACTCACTGGCTAAACTGAAACATTTCTGTAGGTTTAGTACAAGTGGGAAGTTGTTGCGAATTGACTAATTGACTACCAGTAGAAAGACATTGCACAGAGGCGGCTGAAAATCCCTCTTGAGGGACTCCCAGAATTTCACGCCATACGAATTCAGTTTACTTATTGTTTCCATAGTATTTCACGTGAATAATTTTGTAGGTCTGCAGCCCCAATAACACCGGTTTTTATTGAACACGAACTGAGAACAAATGAATCACTGAATACAAAAGACTTTGACTCTCCTTGGAGAAAAAAGAAACAAGGGCTTTTGTAGGTGGAAGTCTCTTGGCCGTTAACGTACTCTGGAGATTTACTGAATAACTCAAATGTTAATGCTGGACCACTCGGCAAATTTGTCCGTCTGGGAACACACTCCAATAAAAACCACTCGAACGGTACTCGCACAAGCCGTCGTTCGCTCACGGTAGGCACAACATACGGTGAAAGGATAACAGAGACTGCATCTTGTTAGAGGAATAGACATGTTCGTGTGCAAGGCGATCGTCGATGACAGGGTATAAAAAAGTCAAATCAGCGTCCAGAAAACAGGCACGTATTTCGTAAAAATGTTCACCATAGTGCGTGTAGTACACATTAGCGAGCTGAGATATGTATGGCCGAGACGGTCCCCGACAGTCCTTAAACCGATACTGTGTGCCTACGAGACTTGGCACCAGTGGGTGTATCCTTCAGCGTCGCGCCTAGGTCCTCCACGGATGTACGAGTAACATTATCGACTGATGTATCAATACGTCCGGCGGGATTACAAGAAATGCGATTACAGTTTCCTTCAAAGGCTAGGGACGCTCCTTTCACACTGATTTCCCTCATGGCATTGGTTTTCTGTTTCCAATGAGCAAAAACGTATCAAATGTGTTTGCCTGTCTCTGCCTACGCTCTACCGACATGTTTCGATTTATTTATCAACACTGTATCGTTAAGGCTACTATGAATCTAACATAACATGATAACCTTCTACTAATTGGTTCATTTATGGAACCAGTTTTCTTGTAATGTTTCGATGTACCACTAACATTTTTGTACTTTTCGCAAACTGTAGTGTGCTACACGGTGTAACATTCTCCCTCGTCTTGGTTCGTCTCACTGCTCATATACTGTAAAACTGGGCAACTTTGTGACACTTTTAACGCTGTTACTAACATGATCTGTAAGTATGTACTGCGAAATGTGACTTCCACGAATATGGAATTTTGTAACCTGCATCTTTCAGTCTTCTCTTTCTTCTTCTCCTTCTTATTTCTCTTTCCTTCTCCCTAGGCTAAAGCCTGTTTCCTTCAGTACCCCTCAGTCCACCCTGAGGTTGTCGCTCTTACCTTTTCTTTGGACAGCCTATATTTGTAGTCCGTCCCTTCCTTGTCACAGTACTCGTACTATAAGCAGCGAAATTACACCTGCAGTAGATCTCTGGCCTACTGTCGGTGGGTTTGCTTTTCAAGATTTTACTTTCCTTAGCCTGGCAGCTTTCACGACAGCTCACAAGCCCAACCTCTCCCACCGGCGTTCTTTATGGAGTTCTGGAATCTTCTAGCCTTTGGTGCTCCAGCGTCATTAATCTTGCAAGGCAGCAGGATGTCCTGATTTTTTTCTTCAGTGTTTTCTTCCCTTAGCCTTTGGTGATCCAACACAATATTCTACAAAGACCGAGTTGAGGACGGAAAACGAAAAACTCCCTCGTGGCTCAGAACCTAATACCGTTGAGACGGAAAAACAAGAACTGGCCAAAAGAGGCCGACAGGAAAGGAAATAGAAGGATTTTGATGCAAGTAAGTAAAAGTAACGTCAAACTCAGCTCAGGGCTCCATGGTCGCGAATCTTGATAACAATAAAGCTTTTACTAGTAGTATATGCATTCAAGTAAGTATTCGCAATATGGAATATCAAATGTCACAAAGCTATTACCAGCTCAGTACCACGCCGTGACATGAAGTCTAACACAGGGAAAGCAGAATTACGTTCATTTGTCACAAAGATGAGTTGAGCTAGTGTTTCGTTATAACACAGAGTTAGAACTTTACCACAAATTCGTCGAATTTTACGAGGTTTGTGTTATCCCTACACAGAACAACATTTGACGCAAACTTTTACCGTTTAGTGAGATTTATTTTTCTAATTTTCTTAAATTTCAGGTAATTATAGACCTAACCCATTGAAAGAAAATAAGAATGAAGAAAAGCTAAACTGCACTAAGCAAAATAATTAAATATAAGTTTTACACACTTACTTACGCATACGTTCGGTGAAACCATATGAGAAAAACATGCCACAGCACATAAATTGACACGATATTCTCTAAGCTAGGTAAGTAGTTCAAAGTGTTACAAAAAGTTCAGTGGTATGAGAATAAAAACAAAGTTATGACATATTTAATACAACATTCTAAGCAATTGTATGTTATTTTTAGAAACAAAGATGTAATCAGAAATAGAACATTGCTGTTTTTACTAAATCATTCAAAAATGTCCTTCATTCATTAATGAGACTTGTTTTTTATAGTTTCCGTCGTCACACTCGTTTATGCAAGTATGTGTCTTGTCACAACTTTACCCCTACAATCTACAGATACAACTTATTCGCTTTCTCATTACTGAAGAAAGTTTTTGTAAAATTTAACTTTTATATAAAATAGTCTGCACGTATAACTGATCTGTATCAGCTTACCTTCAGTTGGTCAGCAGTAGCAGAAAGTTGCCAAAAAATCCACAAGCAGGTTTTCCACCTGCAAACAAAAAGGCTTTGTGAACAGCTCAAGTATAATGCACGTAAGTTTAGCTTCCATTAATAATCTCAGCACCATGCAAGAACACACTGCAGCATAACAATACGTTGTTTGTTGAGCTGAGTTATAGTGTTTAATAATAAAGGGCTAGAGTCACTGGGGCCATAGTCACAATGCTGCCGTTGTACTTTGTTGTACGCCTGCTACCTTAAGTAAGTTTGGAATACTGTAGGCTTCCTCAAATGGCTAACACTGATTTAATGTTACTAGTCACAGGTTTATGTCGTATCACCTTCAAACTGAAGCTTTGCAAATACCGACAATCAATAATACTATGAACGAAATAGAAGTTCATATTTTCGTTAACATGGAAAAATTGTTCTGCAGCAGTTACTTCTAACTCTAACCACTGAGCAAATACGCTAATCTACTGTTAACCGTTGTCAGGCACTTCCTGCCGTACTCAGTAATGTCAAAGAGCAGACCCTGGTGCTACAAACCTCAGTCGTTAGTATCACAGATATAGGACTGAAATATCTTTCCGACACTGTGATACTATTTGGCCTCCAAGCCTGTTCTATAATAACAGCTTTACAAACCTAATTACGTAATATTTATTAAAAAATAAAACAAATAACGGCACGAGCATATAATTCTTACAAAGCATACGTAATGAAAGTTACTTTTCAGCACATTATGTTTTAGGAATTTATTATGAGGCCTGAAATGTCTTACTTTCGGCGTCTATTTTCCGTTTGGAGACCTGCGGCTCTAACTATGAGCATAACTGACGAAGAGGTCAGACACTAGAAAACTTAATACTTGCGAATCAAGCGTTTCAGTATTTAGTTTCTGAACTTAACAACATGATATAACATTTTTCTATGGCAATAGATTCGTCAAACAGCACGCAGAAGTGTACTGTGAGAAAATTAAGTGCAGGACGAAGACCGCTGATATTGTGATCACTGAGTTTGGAGTGAACCAGGAACAGAGAGATCACATGGTTCAGAGGGCTCTGAGCACTCTGGGACTTAACAGCGGTGGTCATCAGTCCCCTAGAACTTAGAACTACTTAAACCTAACTAACCTAAGGACATCACACACATCCATGCCCGAGGCAGGATTCGAACCTGCGACCGTAGCAGTCGCGCGGTTCCGGACTGCGCGCCTAGAACCGCGAGAAGAGATGACATGGTATGGATGGAAAATTCCACTCAATGGACTTTTATGAGGGTGCAGTTGTAGTAGTCACAGAACCAATACGAGTTTACGTCTCTATTTCAGGACAATAAAAACGATACGGTGGCGGCAATCGTAGGCTATCGACAACATTTATGACTCACTAGACCATTGTTAGCAGATACCAGAGAAACTAAACATTACTCAGGCTTAAGCACGCATGCTTTTAGACGAATGTTGTGATACCAGTCAACGTTTCCTTTTACAACGTTACCTTTTACGTGAGGAAAGAGTGCACAAAGCAACAGCAATGGAAGTTGCTAACAAATAATTTGGCAGGCAAAATGATGAATCTGAAATAGCCACTTAGGTCTTCTTAGGCTTGTATACCATGCCAGGAGGTCTTACGTGAGGGCGATATCTGCTGTGAAGTCATACAGGAGTGACTGTGTATGTAGGCATTGATGATCAATGAGACATCGTCCGTAAACACCCTGCCCTACCAGACCAAGCGGCTGCAAGCACACTTGGCTGTCAATGCACATTACTCAGTGGCAGACACTCCAACAGATGTCCACCTGTCAATCAGCTGTTTGTCGTACAGTAGAACATAACATCTAGTAATATGACTGTGAGATAATTATTACCACAAAGGACATGTTATGGCTTTCTTTTTAATCTTACTAAGCGATGGGAAGATCTTCGATCAAACGGGCACCAGTACTTCATGTCATTCATGTCGTAACATTAGCACTTTTGTGCTAAGTAAATATTAAGGTAGACAATGGAGAAGAGAACAGAAACAGATCTCGAAATCCGTCGTTTTATTACAGCGCGTCTAGATTTCAACTACTACACTACTGGCCATTAAAATTGCTACACAGAGAAGAAATGCAGATGATAAACGGGTATTCATTGGACAAATATATAATACTAGAACTGATATGTGATTACATTTTCACGCAATTTGTGTGCATAGATCCGGAGAAATCAGTACCCAGAACAACCACCTCTGGCCGTAATAACGGCCTTGATACGCCTGGGCGTTGAGTCAAACAGAGCTTGGATGGCGTGTACAGTTCCAGCCGCCCATGCAGCTTCAACACGACACCACAGTTCGTCAAGAGTAGTGACTGGCGTATTGTGATGAGCCAGTTGCTCGACTACCACTGACCAGACGTTTTCAATTGGTGAGAGATCTGGAGAATGTGCTGGCCAGGGCAGCAGTCGAACATTTTCTGTATCCAGAAAGGCCTTACAGGACCTGCAACATGCGGTCGTGCATTATCCTGCTGAAATGTAGGGTTTCGCAGGGATCGAATGAAGGGTAGAGCCTCGGGTCGTAACACATCTGAAAATGTAACATCCACTATTCAAAGTGCCGTCAATGCGAACAAGAGGTGACCGAGACGTGTAACCAATGGCACCCCATACCATCACGCCGGGTGATACGCCAGTATGGCGATGACGAATACGCGCTTCCAATGTGCGTTCACCGCGATGTCGCCAAACACGGATGCGACCATCATGATGCTGTAAACAGAACCTGGATTCATCCGAAAAAATGACGTTTTGCCATTCGTGCACCCAGGTTCGTCGTTGATTACACCATCGCAGGCGTCCTGTCTGTGATGCAGCCATGGTCTCCGAGCTCATAGTCCATGCTGCTGCAAACGTCGTCGAACTGTTCGTGCAGATGGTTGTTTTCTTGCAAACGTCCCCATCTGTTGACTCAGGGATCGGGACATGGCTGCACGATCCGTTACAGCCATGCGGATAAGATGCCTGTCATCTCGACTGCTAGTGATACGAGGCCGTTGGGATCCAGCACGGCGTTCCGCATTACCATCCTGAACCCACTGATTCCATATTCTGCTAACAGTCATTACATCTCGATCAACACGAGCAGCAATGTCGCGATACCATAAATCGCAATCCCGATAGGCTACAATCGGACCTTTATCAAAGTCGGAAACGTGATGGTACGCATTTCTCCTCCTTACACGAGGCATCACAACAACGATTCAGCAGGCAACGCCGGTCAACTGCTGTTTGTGTATGAAAATCGGTTGGAAACTTTCCTCATGTCAGCACGTTGTAGGTGTCGCCACCGGCATCAAGCTTGTGTGAATGCTCTGAAAAGCTAATCATTTACATATCACAGCATCTTATTTCTGTCGGTTAAATTTCGCGTCTGTAGCACGTCATCTTCGTGGTGTAGCAATTTTAATGGCCAGTATTGTATATAATCTTCAGTACTTACAGCAACAGTGACATTAATCTTGAGTGTCACGTAATAAACAATACTGGTTACTGTAGAGTATACAGGAGGCTAATATGAAAAGTTCATGTTAGACTACTGTATGCGCTACAGTAAGCATTACTGTTTATTACGTGACTAATGTCACCTGTTGCAATATGCACTGAAGACGACTATGTAATCTTGATCTGCTGTTTCAAAACAATAGATTTCGTGGTCGATTGCTGTTCATTTCTCCATTGTCTATATTCAATGACCGCTGTGCACAAGGGGATTATATGGATTCCAGTCTGATTAAAATATTGATGTGTTAATATAATTGTCTGTTCTGAAATGTATGTAATTCTGTCGTTGATTGTGATTAAGAAGAATATTTCTATTAAAATGAAGTCCAAAAGAAACTCGTTCATGCATAGCGGATCTATATAATTGTAATGGCTAGGAAGTAAAAGGTGGTTGAGTCCTCTTAAGTCTGGGAAGTGTTAGCACGCCAAATGAAAAGGTATGAGGACTCGAAGTTAGTGCACCAAGAGTACTATTGGAGTCACTAGCTAGTTGTCGAAGTGTGAACATCCTAGAGTCGAAAGTGAGGCAAAATTATCTCAAATTGTTATAAAAGGGCTTCGGATTGAAATACTATCTGTATTTTGCAAAGTGGCAAAATGTGGAATGCTCTAAGATGTCTGACAATGAAAAGGAAAATTTTATACAATTCGTTTGAGGAGCTACGACTGCATAATACTTCACAGAGCCGTCACTGCAGCAGATCTTCATTCTGACACCTCCAGGCAATGTACCGATTATTTCGAATTTTACCAGTGTACGGATGTGTCATTTCATTGCAGTGTGTGAATGTATGTGTGAAATTCAATATTTAAATGTAAAGAGAACGTCTTTGACTTAAGACACATGACCTTTTTTAGGGCACGTTGCTCGATCTTGAAAGTTTCCACGTCATTTACAATTTACAAATCAGCAAGCTCCAGAAAGTAATTGGTTTAAATCTGCATAAGTTACTTTTGCTTGAATCTGTGTTACAAAATTTGACATGTATGCTCTGTGTATGAAAAGTGTGGGTGAAAGTGTTGTTGAATGCTATTACAGATCTAGGGTACTCATATGTTAGAATCTGTTTTGATCACTGACATTAATTTTCATTAAAAAGTATTTTGTTTATTGAAATGGTAGAGTTGTAGTGTGGAACGTTTTATTTCTTTGTTCGTGTTCAACAATAGGGAACTTCATAAAGATTGTGTGAGATTCATGTCGCTAACATGTTCTCTTTTAGTTCCAGTAATCAGCATTTGCATTTTAATTCTGAGTGCTGAACGTATTCACTTTGAAGTTATTTCTACGGTTTGAGTGGATATCGTTTTTGTTTATCTGGTTATACACTATAGCAATTGCTTAATGGATCTAGATCCAAGTCTTATTTACAGTTATATTCTTGCTTTACAATACAACACTGTGTTTGGAAATGAAGTCAAAAATACGATTGCATTAACCTTTTAGACACACCATCATGGTTTTATCTGGTAACATATTGTTCCTAGACCTTAGTGAACCTAGGTTCGAAACCTGTTGAAAGCTCTATTCTCTGTTTTTAACACAATGTTGAGTTTGAAAGGAAAAGTTAGCTGTTATATTTCTTTAACCCTTTAGACATACGATCATGTTCGATTAATCCCGTAAAAGGGATAACACTTATTACTTTGCGTTCAGTAGAGGCAGTGTTACAGGGTAACTGCAATCAGTCCTACCTTTGGCCAAAACAGAATATCTCGTGCTAATAAAATCAAGTGAAATGGTATTTGATGTGCATTGTAAATGCCACACTGTCTATCAAATTTTTCTAATAACTACATATAATTAATCTTAAATAGCTACGCAATGTGAGGATATGAATAACACTTTCCACATAACTGTCCAACGTGGTACCTGACAGATTGCTCGACTTTACATATTTTCATTTCTTTTTTATATTTTAACGCGGTATAAGTGAAAATAAGGTTGGAATTACGAAACCTGTTGCATTTAAATGCCGCACATTTATGAAAAAATTGTGTAAGAGCAAGTAGAGCTGATACACAATGAATGAAGAAGATGGGCATTAGAATAGTGAATTGCTTAAGAGTAGTGGAAGGAGAGAGAGTAGGAGAAAATTCTGTGTTCTTTTGAAGAAGGTTATATAGTGGATGATCCAAGCAAAGAACAAAGCTTTCTTCAACAAAGACTTTACTGGTATTAAATCCTGGGCTGTAGCTGAATAAGAAGTTCCCCAAATTGTACGTTTGTTTTACAGCACTAGATAGATGTCAAATGAAGAGAAGGTAAATCTGTAGATTCAGAAGCATTTGGGGGCTTGATATATTGAAAAAATATTAAAGTGAAATGTGCTTGTAAATATTAGAAAGAACATTTGCTGCAAGGAATAATCGAGTAAAGAAGTCTATAAAAATCTTTATCTAGGTAAGGGTCATCTACTAAGACACATAGAAGCTATAAATGAAGCACTGGAAGGAGCAATAATTTCTTAGGAAAACTGGTGCGTCAAACAAGGAACAGAGTGAAAACAGCAGATAATAGGTGTATAGAGTAGTTGTTAAGAGATGAACAGATTAGTTCAAGATAAGAGAAAACAGTGAACGACTAAAAATTAAAAGAAATAAGAGTTCCTCTGGAAAGTCTGTAAGTAATGGACGTTCTAAGCAAAATAAGTTATGAGTATTTAAATCTGCCTGAGCACATTGTTTTATCTAATTGACTTACTTCTACCAAATGACTTTGAATCCATACTACAGCTCAGTGTTTAGATGGATCTCGAAATGCAGCAATGAATTTCATGATGCGTGTGTAGTAAGCTCGTAGATTATACCACGAAAATCATAAATGGGAAGTTCATCGAGTCCGCGGCATGGCAGTTTCTGTTCGTGTACGGGCCATATAAGCTTTAGGTAATCGCACAAAGCTCTTTAAGTCCTTATCAACAACGGTTTCATTTTAACAGCAGACAAACATGCAAATTACACAGATTCACGGCAAATATCGGCAAGAGCTCTTTGCCGTACACATACATACAGTCACCGGTCGGCAAATACGGATGAATCTTTCAGTGTGTGATGCGTTGAGTGGAGCTGTTTCCGACTTGTTTCCGCAACAGGACAAATAAGGTTAGCAGTAAGTGCAGCAGACCAGCGTTTATTGGTTGTAGGAAAGCTAATACGAAACTCTGGTCATTGTTTTGCAACATGATGTGAGTTCCCTTCTAGGATAAAGGATGTCAAATAATTATGTACAAAAAGATTTTAGTTTAGCCTTTGATCCCCATTGTACCCAGCCAATACTTATTTCATCAGTAAAACATTTGACAGGAAATACAAATTTGTGGAAGTACATACAAACAACATGGTAGCTAGTAACAGATATAAAATTATAATTCTTTTAGAATATTGGGGAAAAGGATAAAGAACAATACAAACACACTAGCTTAATATTAGGTGATAGTGCGACATCAGCTTATGGTTTTATGATGGCTCAATGACGATAAAGAGTATGAAATACATAAATTTTTACTATCACCTGAAAGACAGTCCATGTGTGGGAACAGACCTTTAGTTATACATCTTTTCGACCATCAGGGAAAGCAAACGCTTGGTACATATAATGCTGAAAGGAATCTAAAAGTTATATACCATTTTACACTCAAATGAATGTATATGAAGCTGTAGCTATTTTTCTGTAGCTTACAATGATTGATGGGGAAGCACATAAAATAACTAATTTATACGGGAGAAGATCAGATTACAAAGATTTTATAGAGATACTTAGTCTGAACGCAGAATACTGATCGCGAAAAGCACATAAAAATTGCGGCTGTGAAGGATGCGACAGACGGTAGTAGTATAGGAACGCTGCACTTTCTCTGGAGTTTTTAGGCAGCATTTCTTGGCGAATGCTGTGACGCAAATGTGGCATACTTTTCTTCGTCTGTATTCGCCACATAGACAAGAAAGTCTCCCGTGACTGCTTGTTTCAAAATCAGTGAACATCTTTGATCAGAACACAAGCGGTTTCTAAAGGTCATATCTGTTAACAAAAACTTCGACGTAAATTATTAACTAAACCGTTAGCCTAAAAAAACAACTGAAGAAGTATCATTTTGTATATCCAGGTCAGAAGTTCGTAAAAACTTCATTATACATCTGTAACCGAAAATACATAATAGAAATTACTGTATTTTTATTTATTTACGGCGGAACTAGTACTAGGCACATGCCCATCGTCAGCAGCATCTGCATGAAGAAAAACGAACAGATTCAAAATAAGGCTCTCTTCAGAGCGTAGAATTTGGTATTACTGAACGTGACCGTTACTTTTTCGAATAATTTAACTTGCCTAATAAAGGGTTTATAAAAAAGATGCATCCGATTTGGCACGTCTATATTTCTGAAACTAATAAACATACACAATGAATTTTGTTTTTTGATAAACTGGAAACTCGAAAAGCTTTTTTCATACCTTTTCATATGTGTTCAATGTTCCCCCCCCCCTCCCCCTTGAGGTCCCTTGAGATGCGCGGCATTTGTCAATGCGGTATTCAAATTGTTCCCACGTTGCAGCGAGCTTGTCTTTAGTTACAGCTTCCACAGCTGCTGTTATGCGAGGTCTCTGTTCACTCATTGTTGTTGGTGAGGGAGGCACATAAACAGAGTGCTTTATTAACCTTCACAAGAAATAATCACATACAGTCTGATACGGTGATCCCGGAGGCCAGTAATCTAAGGCTGAATCATTTAGCCCAGTGCGGCCAGTTCGTCGTTCAGTAAGCCTTTGGTTTAAAAACTCCCGCACTTCCAGATGGAAGTGTGGCGGTACCCCATCCTGTTGGCAAATGAAGTCGTTCGAATCAGTCTCCAACTGGGGGAAAAGAAAGTTCTCAACCATATCCAGATATCTGCTTCCTGTAACAGTGTTCTCGGTGAAGAAAAAATGGACCATGCAACTTTTCCCGTGAAACTGGACAAAACACATTAAATTTTGGAGAGTCCCTCTCATCTTGTACAACTTCATGTGGTAGCTCCGTACCCCATATTCTACATTATGACGGTTTACCTTTCCATTTAAATGGAAGGTTGCCTCGACGCTTAATACTAAGTTTGGAAGAAAACTGCCATCCTCCATTTTGCCAAGAACGAAATTACAAAACTCCACACATTGTTGTTTGTCACCTACACGAAGAGGTTTCAGTAGCTAAATTTTATGTGGTTTAATGCGTAAACGTCGACGCAACACACGCCAGACGGACATTAGAGGCATGTTGAGTTGTCGAGCTGCATGGCTAACGGATTTTTGCGGAACCGCGCGACCGCCACGGTCGCAGGTTCGAATCCTGCCTTGAGCATGGATGTGTGTGACGTCCTTAGGTTAGTTAGGTTTAAGTAGTTCTAAGTTCTAGGGGACTGATGACCTCAGCAGTTAAGTCCCGTAGTGCTCAGAGCCATTTGAACCATTACTAGAACGGAAGTGGGCGCATACTGCTGCTACCGAGCGGGAACTATGTAAAACTCGAGAGTTTGCTCTTTCCAACAGTACGTTGTTCATGCACATATCTCAAATAACTAATAGTTATGATATTATTGACAATGGCCTTGCCGCAGTGGTAACACCGATTCCCGTCAGATCAACGAAGGTAAACGGTGTGGGGCTGGGCTAGTACTTGGATGGGTGATCATCCGGTCTGCCGAGCACTGTTGGCAAGCGGGGTGCATTCAGCCCTTGTGAGGCAAACTGAGGAGCTACTTGATTGAGAGGTAGCGGCTCCAGTCTCATAACATATGGTCGGGAGAGCTGTGTGCTGATCATATGCCCCTCCATTACCACTTCCAGTGAAGCGTTTGTAATGAGGATGACATGGCGGTCGGTCGGTAACGTTGGACCTTCCAAGCCCTGATTGTGCATTCGCTCAGAAGAAGAAGATGGTCAAGTGGCCGGTGAGCCTTAACCATATATACACTTCTGGAAATGGAAAAAAGAACACATTGACACCGGTGTGTCAGACCCACCATCCTTGCTCCGGACACTGCGAGAGGGCTGTACAAGCAATGATCACACGCACGGCACAGCGGACACACCAGGAACCGCGCTGTTGGCCGTCGAATGGCGCTAGCTGCGCAGCATTTGTGCACCGCCGCCGTCAGTGTCAGCCAGTTTGCCGTGGCATACGGAGCTCCATCGCAGTCTTTAACACTGGTAGCTTGCCGCGACAGCGTGGACGTGAACCGTATGTGCAGTTGACGGACTTTGAGCGAGGGCGTATAGTGGGCATGCGGGAGGCCGGGTGGACGTACCGCCGAATTGCTCAACACGTGGGGCGTGAGCTCTCCACAGTACATCGATGTTGTCGCCAGTGGTCGGCGGAAGGTGCACGTGCCCGTCGACCTGGGACCGGACCGAAGCGATGCACGGATGCACGCCAAGACCGTAGGATCCTACGCAGTGCCGTAGCGGACCGCACCGCCACTTCCCAGCAAATTAGGGACACTGTTGCTCCTGGGGTATCGGCGAGGACCATTCGCAACCGTCTCCATGAAGCTGGGCTACGGTCCCGCACACCGTTAGGCCGTCTTCCGCTCACGCCCCAACATCGTGCAGCCCGCCTCCAGTGGTGTCGCGACAGGCGTGAATGGAGGGACGAATGGAGACGTGTCGTCTTCAGCGATGAGAGTCGCTTCTGCCTTGGTGCCAATGATGGTCGTATGCGTGTTTGGCGCCGTGCAGGTGAGCGCCACAATCAGGACTGCATACGACCGAGGAACACAGGGCCAACACCCGGCATCATGGTGTGGGGAGCGATCTCCTACACTGGCCGTACACCACTGGTGATCGTCGAGGGGACACTGAATAGTGCACGGTACATCCAAACCGTCATCGAACCCATCGTTCTACCATTCCTAGACCGGCAAGGGAACTTGCTGTTCCAACAGGACAATGCACGTCCGCATGTATCCCGTGCCACCCAACGTGCTCTAGAAGGTGTAAGTCAACTACCCTGGCCAGCAAGATCTCCGGATCTGTCCCCCATTGAGCTTGTTTGGGACTGGATGAAGCGTCGTCTCACGCGGCCTGCACGTCCAGCACGAACTCTGGTCCAACTGAGGCGCCAGGTGGAAATGGCATGGCAAGCCGTTCCACAGGACTACATCCAGCATCTCTACGATCGTCTCCATGGGAGAATAGCAGCCTGCATTGCTGCGAAAGGTGGATATACACTGTACTAGTGTCGACATTGTGCATGCTCTGTTGCCTGTGTCTATGTGCCTGTGGTTCTGTCAGTGTGATCATGTGATGTATCTGACCCCAGGAATGTGTCAATAAAGTTTCCCCTTCCCGGGACAATGAATTCACGGTGTTCTTATTTCAATTTCCAGGAGTGTATATATACAGGGTGTTACAAAAAGGTACGGCCAAACTTTCAGGGAACATTCCTCACACAAAAATAAAGAAAAGATGTTATGTGGACATGCGTCCGGAAATGCTTAATTTCCATGTTAAAGCTCATTTTAGTTTCGTCAGTATGTACTGTACTTCCTCGATTCACCGCCATGATTTCATACGGGATACTCTACCTGTGCTGCTGGAACATGTGCCTTTACAAGTACCACACAACATGTGGTTCATGCACGATGGAGCTCCTGCACATTTCAGTCGAAGTGTTCGTACGCTTCTCAACAACAGATTCGGTGACCGATGGATTGGTAGAGGCGGACCAGTTCCATGGCCTCCACGCTCTCCTGACCTCAACCCTCTTGACTTTCATTTATGGGGGCATTTGAAAGCTCTTGTCTACGCAACCCCGGTACCAAATGTAGAGACTCTTCGTGCTCGTATTGTGGAAGGCTGTGATACAATACGCCATTCTCCAGGGCGGCATCAGCGCATCAGGGATTCCATGCGACGGAGGGTGGATGCATATATCCTCGCTAACGTAGGACATTTTGAACATTTCCTGTAACAAAGTGTTTGAAGTCACGCTGGTACGTTCTGCTACTGTGTGTTTCCATTCCATGGTTAATGGATTTGAAGAGAAGTAATAAAATGAGCTCTAACATGGAAAGTAAGAGTTTCCGGAGACATGTCCACGTAACATATTTTCTTTCTTTGTGTGTGAGGAATATTTCCTGAGAGTTTGGCCGTACCTTTTTGTAACATCCTGTATATACTAAGATGGTATCTGTTCTTTCGGACATGAACAAACAGTGCCCGAACTCTTACGGTAATAGGCAACGCGCCGCGAGTAATGAGTCTAATGGGCGAGGGCACTACGAATGTAGTGCGGGACAATACGTTGAGAATGTGGGTTACGCGGGAGGCGTGCCGGAGATAGATCCCTGCAGCCCCGCTATCCTCTGTGTCCTCGGTGGCTCAGATGGATAGAGCGTCTGCCATGTAAGCAGGAGATCCCGGGTTCGAGTCCCGGTCGGGACACACACTTTCATCTGTCCCCTTTGACGTATATCAACGCATGTAAGCAGCTAAGGGTGTTCATTTTATTGTAATTTCATTCTAACGAGCTGCATGGTCACCGATTGTATTTGTTCTTTCGGACATGCCCATCTTAGTACATATACTATCAGCCATGACTTTAGTGTTACTACCAGGATTGTTAGGGTGTACTGTCTCTCCTAAGAGTTGTGGAGCGCGTTTTCTCAGACATTTTACCAAATAATTGCAATTTAGTTTTGGCAGCATATAGCTGGACTCAGCCTCTGTGCTTCTCCAAAACAATGGAAGAACGAAACATTCCCCAGGTCGCCACCATAATCGCCGACGATGGTCTTCCGGGGTAGTGCAGAACCGTGATTTATCGCTGAACACAATCGGATGCCATTGATGAGTAATCCATGCTTTCCAGTCCAAACGCAGCTCTTTGTCATCTTTGTTAGCGACAGCCTACGGTTGGACGATAATTCCCTAATTCGGCTGCAGCCAGTCTCTGACCAACAGGGCAGGGTGACATAGAATGTTGTAGGGACTCTAGTACTTGTTCTCAGATAGCATTTGTAGATGCAAAGGGACTACAATATGCTTGTTCCACAGAATGGCGATCCTCCTTTGTGGTGGTCAGACATGGCGGACCAGAACCTTGACAACGACCATGCATGTTGTCACGTTCCATGCAGTCCAACATTGGGCCATTGTCACATATGAATATCTCACAAATCTGTATACTGTACGATTCGAAAAGCCGAGCAAATGGAGAACCACAATGAGGCTCGTTTTCATATGAGTCCGCAGCAGCATATGTGAACTTGTCTGGGTTATAAGGCCCATATTCTGTAACGTTCCAGCAGATATTTGCACTTTGGTTTCGGCGCCGTGTAGCTGGAGTCATCCCAAATAAATACTGTTCATCACGTCTTTCATGCGATGCTCAGTGTCGAAAGAAAGCATTCTGTTAATGCCCGTTAAAAACAAAATCATTTTTAAACTGGAATTTTACGTGCCCATACGATAGAACGGCCCAAAATTAGTATAAAGCGATGTCTGTTTTATCGGTATATGTTAACAGGCATATTAAAGCACAAATAATAACCAGCAGTCCAGCAGCGACTGAAGCAGCACAGCTGTGTTGTGATAAACCCAGGGCGGCACATGAGGCGCTGCTGGTGTACTGGTCATTCCTCATGTTTCACTGTCTCTGTTAATATATGTATATATATATATATATATATATATATATATATATATATATAAAGGTGGTGCATTGATAGTCTAGCTTGAAGGGGGAAACCAGATGGCGCTATGGTTGGCCCGCTAGATGGCGCTGCCATAGGGCAAACGGATATCAACTGCGTTTTTTTAAATAGGAACCCCCATTTTTTATTACATATTCGTGTAGTACGTAAAGAAATATGAATGTTTTCGTTGCACCACTTTTTTTGCTTTGTGATTGATGGCGCTGTAATAGTAACAAACGTATAAGTACGCGGTATCACGTAACATTCCGCCTGTGCGGACGATATTTGCTTCGTGATACATTACCCGTGTTAAAATGGACCGTTTACCAATTGCGGAAAAGGTCGATATCGTGTTGATGTATGGCTATTGTGATCAAAATGCCCAACGGGCGTGTGCTATGTATGCTGCTCGGTATCGTGGACGACATCGTCCAAGTGTCCGGATCGTTCTCCGGATAGCTACGTTATTTAAGGAAACAGGAAGTGTTCAGCCACATGTGAAACGTCAACCACGACATGCAACAAATGATGATGCCCAAGTAGGTGTTTTAGCTGCTGTCGCGGCTAATCCGCACATCAGTAGCAGACAAATTGCGCGAGAATCGAAAATCTCAAAAATGCCGGTGTTGAGAATGCTACATCAACATCTATTGCACCCGTACCATATTTCTATGCACCAGGAATTTCATGGCGACGACTCTGAACATCGTGTACAGTTCTGCCGCTGGGCACAAGAGAAATTACGGGACGATGACAGTTTTTTTGCATGCGTTCTATTTAGCACGAAGCGTCATTCACCAACAGCGGTAACGTAAACCGGCATAATATGCACTATTGGGCAAGGGAAAATCCACGATGGCTGCGACAAGTGGAACATCGGCGACCTTGGAGGGTTAACGTATGGTGCGGCATTATGGGAGGAAGGATAATTGGCCCCCATTTTATCTATGGCAATCTAAATGGTGCAATGTATGCTGATTTCCTACGTAATGTTCGACCGATGTTACTACAAGATGTTTCACTGCATGACACAATGGCGATGAATTTCCAACATGATGGATATCCGGCACATAGCTCGAGTGCGATTGAAGCGGTATTGAATAGCATATTTAAAGACATGTTCCCATACCATGGCCCGCACGTTCACGGGACCTGACGTCCCCGGATTTCCTTCTGTGGGGAAAGTTGAAGGATATTTGCTATCGTGATCCACCGACAACGGCTGACAACATGCGTCAGCGCATTGTCAATGCATGTGCGAACATTACGGAAGGCGAACTACTCGCTGTTGAGAGGAATGTCGTTACACGTATTGTCAAATGCATTGAGGTTGGCGGACATCATTTTGAGCATTTATTGCATTAATGTGGTATTTACAGGTAATCACGCTGTAACAGTATGCGTTCTCAGAAATGATAAGTTCAGAAAGGTGCATGTATCACATTGGAACAACCGAAATAAAATGTTCAAACGTACTTACGTTCTGTAGTTTAATTTAGAAAAACTACCTGTTACCAACTGTTCGTCTAAAATTGTGAGCCATATGTTAGTGACTATTACAGCGCCATCTATCACAAAGCGAAAAAAGTTGTCCAATTATAACATTCATATTTCTTTACGTACTACACGAATATGTAATAAAAATGGGGGTTTCTATTTTTAAAAAACGCAGTTGATATCCGTTTTACCTATGGCAGCGCCATCTAGCGGGCCAACCATAGCGCCATCTGGTTTCCCCCTTCAAGCTAGAGAAGTTTCGTTCTTTGTAGTTTTTTCGTTCGACGCTTATTTCGTGAGATATTTGGCCCGGTCACGATCAATAGACCACCCTGTATATGTCGCACAAGTTAATCTGGGACAGCTCAATCCAATGGGCACGTAAAATTCCGCTTTAAAAGTCATTTTGTATGTAACGGGATCAAACAGAAGCTCTCCGCCGACATGTCGCATGAAGTACGTGGTGAGCAGCATTTGTTAGGGCTGAGTCCAGCTATATGCCGCCAAAACTAAATTGCAATTATTTGGTAAAATGTCTGAGAAAACGAGCCCCACAACTCTTAGGAGAGACACTCAGTATACCCTAACAATCCTGGTAGTAACACTAAACAACATCAAGACTAATGCAATCTGATGGCCGTTCTACAAGTCAAGCAGAATACTCGTCCATTCTGTGTATGTGTGCAAAGTTGTACTAGCATCCGGCAGTGACGTCTTTACTTCTATGGATCTCGCTCCGTATGCCACCACCAGCAGCCATAATGGTGGGGAAAAGCCTCAAGATGACCTGAGAAAAGAGCCGAAACCTGTTGCTAAGGGAATAAAAAACTGAAAAGGCGATCAAGAATGTTTTTATTTGATTTTTAGCATTTTATCTGACAGTGCATTGTAGATGCTTCACTATTTTTGTCACTTAATTTTCCTGGCCACTTTTATTTCGCCCAGTCTATATAATAGCTGTCCAGTATACATACTACAACGTGTATTTAAAATGTACACAAGAAAACTGGTATTGACGTTATACAGGGTGAGTCACTAACTATTGCCACCTAGAATAACTCCGAAAGTATGATAGTAGCTCAAACGTTTGTGGGACAAATGTTGCATGGGAAAACGGGGGCCATAACATGACATTGGTTGTTTGTTGCTTGGCGGTGTCACGTCAGAGATATGAAGGTCAACTTAGCTTTTTAAATGGGGTGCTATAGTTTGGAACTTATTTTCTGATGGCGGCTATCGAGACGAATCCAATGATATGTAACGTCTTTGAAGGTCAATGAAGGTCACAAAGGTGGCATGAACGTCCATTTACAGAAGGTGTTCGAAGTGACCACCATTGATATCTACACTCCTGGAAATGGAAAAAAGAACACATTGACACCGGTGTGTCAGACCCACCATACTTGCTCCGGACACTGCGAGAGGGCTGTACAAGCAATGATCACACGCACGGCACAGCGGACACACCAGGAACCGCGGTGTTGGCCGTCGAATGGCGCTAGCTGCGCAGCATTTGTGCACCGCCGCCGTCAGTGTCAACCAGTTTGCCGTGGCATACGGAGCTCCATCGCAGTCTTTAACACTGGTAGCATGCCGCGACAGCGTGGACGTGAACCGTATGTGCAGTTGACGGACTTTGAGCGAGGGCGTATAGTGGGCATGCGGGAGGCCGGGTAGACGTACCGCCGAATTGCTCAACACGTGGGGCGTGAGGTCTCCACAGTACATCGATGTTGTCGCCAGTGGTCGGCGGAAGGTGCACGTGCCCGTCGACCTGGGACCGGACCGCAGCGACGCACGGATGCACGCCAAGACAGTAGGATCCTACGCAGTGCCGTAGGGGACCGCACCGCCACTTCCCAGCAAATTAGGGACACTGTTGCTCCTGGGGTATCGGCGAGGACCATTCGCAACCGTCTCCATGAAGCTGGGCTACGGTCCCGCACACCGTTAGGCCGTCTTCCGCTCACGCCCCAACATCGTGCAGCCCGCCTCCAGTGGTGTCGCGACAGGCGTGAATGGAGGGACGAATGGAGACGTGTCGTCTTCAGCGATGAGAGTCGCTTCTGCCTTGGTGCCAATGATGGTCGTATGCGTGTTTGGCGCCGTGCAGGTGAGCACCACAATCAGGACTGCATACGACAGAGGCACACAGGGCCAACACCCGGCATCATGGTGTGGGGAGCGATCTCGTACACTGGCCGTACACCACTGGTGATCGTCGAGGGGACAATGAATAGTGCACAGTACATCCAAATCGTCATCGAACCCATCGTTCTACCATTCCTAGACCGGCAAGGGAACTTGCTATTCCAACAGGACAATGTACGTCCGCATGTATCCCGTGCCACCCAACGTGCTCTAGAAGGTGTAAGTCAACTACCCTGGCCAGCAAGATATTCGAATCTGTCCCCCATTGAGCATGTTTGGGACTGGATGAAGCGTCGTCTCACGCGGTCTGCACGTCCAGCACGAACGCTGGTCCAACTGAGGCGCCAGGTGGAAATGGCATGGCAAGCCGTTCCACAGGACTACATCCAGCATCTCTACGATCGTCTCCATGGGAGAATAGCAGCCTGCATTGCTGCGAAAGGTGGATATACACTGTGCTAGTGTCGACATTGTGCATGCTCTGTTGCCTGTGTCTATGTGCCTGTGGTTCTGTCAGTGTGATCATGTGATGTATCTGACCCCAGGAATGTGTCAATAAAGTTTCCCCTTCCTGGGACAATGAATTCACGGTGTTCTTATTTCAATTTCCAGGAGTGTATATATGACGGTAGTACCCGTTCCCGGAAGAACAGTTACCGTGGATGACCATGCAGCTTTGCTAGAAATGAAATGATAATTAAATGGACATCCTAGCTGCAAACAGGCGTTGATGTACTTCATTGGGGACATGTTGGAAATGTGTGCCCCGACCGGGACTCGAACCCGGGATCTCCTGCTTACATGGCAGACGCTCTATCCATCTGAGCCACCGCGGGCACAGAGGATAGTGCGTCTGCAGGGACTTATCACTTGCACGCTCCCGTGAGTTCCACATTCCCAACATGTCCACACCACTATATTCTTAGTGCGCCTAATAGATGTTTGCCCATCATACTCATTACTCGTGGCAGATTAATCTACCAAGTCCCGTACGAGTATGATGGGCAAACAACTATTAGGCGCACTACGAATGTAGTGGTGTGAACATGTTGGGAATGTGGATGTCACGGGAGCGTGAAAGTGATAAGTCCCTGCAGACGCACTATCCTCTGTGCCCGCGGTGGCTCAGATGGATAGAGCGTCTGCCATGTAAGCAGGAGATCCCGGGTTCGAGTCCCGGTCGGGGCACACATTTTCAACATGTCCCCAATGAAGTACATCAACGCCTGTTTGCAGCTAGGGTGTCCATTTAATTATCATTTCACCATTGATATCAATGCACTGCTGAAATCTTCTTATCATGGATTGAGTGGCAGTCTTTATTACTTCGGCACTTATCGAAGCACATGCTCTGACAATTCTCTCTCGTGTATCGTGCAAATAGTAAATATTCGCCCAATACGGCGTATCTATCTAACGCGTCATCGACATGGTAATGCCATTCGACGCTTTCGCAATACAACAGTAATAGCAACCGTAAGACTAGTATTGTCCCAATGTGAACGATGTATTCCTTCCTCAACGTACTCAACCTACACGTCGTACATTTAAATATGTGTACGATAAACTGGGGACGACTGGATCATTAACGCATCTGAAACATAGTCGGCAAAGAAAAATTACTAACGATGAAACGTAAATGGTTCTCTTGCCACTCTGGTTCTAGATCCTTGTGTTAGTTCGCGTCAAATCGCAAGGAAATCTGGCTTGAGCCAGAGTATTGTTGTTCGTGTTCTGCATCGCCATAAATATCATCCTTACCATATCAGTCTCCACCAAGAATTAACTAGTACGGAACGTATGCGTCGCATTACATTCTGCCGATGGGCTCAACTTCAGAGGGCTGACACATTTATTAATTTGATTTTATTTACTGACGAGGCTGCATTCACGAACCATGGAAATGTTAATTTGCACAACATGCATTACTGGGCAACTGAAAATCCATGTTGACTGCTGCAAGTAGCACACCAAAAACCGTGGTCGGTGACTGTAGGGTGTGGGATTCTGAAAGAATTATAGGCCCCTATGTCATCGAAGGAAATATTAATGGTAGGAAGTACACCACATTCCTACAAGAAACATTAGGTCCCTTATTGGAAGAAACACCTTTAGGAACAAGGAACAGAATCTGGTATCAACACGATGGGTATCCGGGACAGTGTTCGCTGATGGCTAGAAATGAGCTGCACAGACAATTCCCAAATCGTTGGGTTGGAGATGTGTCATGGCCGGCTCGTTCGCCAGACTTGACGCTTCTGGATTTTTGCTTGTGGGGATTTGTAAAAGACATGGACGTTCCAACTACACCTGAAGATATGGGACAGAGAATTGTCAGAGCATGTGCTTCGATAAGTGCCGAAGTGATAAGGAATACCACACAATCCATGATAAGAAGATTGCAGCACTGCATCGATACCAGTGGTCATCATTCGAACTCCTTCTGTAAGTGGACGTGCCTGCCTTTGTAACCTTCGATGACTTTCAAAGACCTTGCTGTTACACATCATTGGATTCGTCTCGATAGCCGCTATTAGAAAATAAGTACCAAACTATAGCATCCCATTTAAAAAATACGAAGTTGAGTTACATATCTCTGACGTGACCCCATCTAGCAGCAAAAAACCAACGTCATATTATACACTCCGTTGTCCCATGCAATATTTGTCCCACAAACTTTTCAGCTACTATCATACATTCGGAGTTATTCTTGGTGTCAATAGTTAGTGACTCACCCTGTATATTTAGACTTCTTTTATCGTATGTTAGGTTCAAAACTGTTCAAATGTGTGTGAAATTTTACGAGACAAAAAATGTTCGAATGTGTGTGAAATCTTATGAGACTTAACTGCTTAGGTCATCAGTCCCTAAGCTTACACACCACTTAACTTAAATTATCCTAAGGCCAAATACACACACCCATGCCCGAGGGAGGACTCGAACCTCTGCCGGGACCAGCCGGTATGTTAGGTGATTAACGTGGAAGGCAGCAGCGGACTGCATTTACATTTATAGTTAAACACTTTCCATTGCCAGCATATCGGATACAATTAAACCTTTTTGCTTTAAATACATACATTCTTTGAAGTTATGTGAGAGAAAATGTTAAGGCAGACCAGTTCAGGTAGAAAAATACTTCTACTCTGAAAGTGAGCCATTAGTATCTTAATGAAGTTTTAAGTTACAGAGTTCATCTAAGCCTCTGTTAAGCGATCTGGAAATTCTTATTTGTTCATAGTTACTGCCTTGTATCTATTGGCCTACGAGATTTCTGGTACTTAACTGAACCTGCCAAAACGATGCACCAGCCTACATTCAGTACAGACAAGAAAGATGAATGATCTTAACTTCGTTTCAGAGTAGTGTCCAGGACTTTTCAACATTCTTTTTATAACAGCTTCCACGAGAGTTGAAAGCTGTTAATATAAAAGAACAATGTTTTCAAACTGAGATCGAAGGCTTTTGTCCAAAACATTTGTTTCTGTTAGGAAGCCTTAAATTGACTTCATTGTATACTGGGGAGGGGGTAAGGGACGACGGTAATATTAGTGCATCTACTGCACTTAAAGGAATTAATTTGTGATTACTGCATTAATAAATTCATTCGTGAACAAAAGAAGTGCCAGACTTATCTTAAACGTTCCAAGAAAATTAAACAGAAGCATTTGTTCCAAAAAACTGTACTGTAAACAGCCTAAGGAGGGGAGAATGGTAAATAAAAGCGATATATTTAAAAAAGTTTGTGACGGACGTCCTATTTTGTCCATCAACTTTTATTTTATTCCTCCAGCATGATGTAAGTTTGGGAGATATTTTGTAAACGATCACTGCCGACAGGGCAAGCTCGCCACGAGTGCAGGAAATGTATTTGTATTAATGTTTTTGGAAAATATGTTGCAGAAAAGTTATTATCGTAACGCCATGCAACATCTCGAGGAGAAGGAACAGTGAAAAGTATCCATCCAAGACTGTGTGAACTGGCAACAACTGACCTACAATGTTGCAGCAACCATGGAGTGTTGGGGACAATGCACCAATATAAATCCCTCGAAATGATGACTGTAAAGTTTTAGTTCCTTGTCTGTATTATGTACTGAAAGGCGTATGGACCAGGCCAAGGCATTAAATGAATGAACGTTCTATTTTCTTTAATTGAAAATACTGAAAGTCAGCCAGTCTCAACAGGCGCAGTGACTGTGAATAATTGCAGCCAATATAATATTTTGAGTTATAGCACTCGTGACTTGTGACTTGTTGACTGTTTGAATTAGTTTTATTTGGTAGTGGTTGCTTATTTGAGTTTAACTTTCCATGATTTTCTCACTTCTGAGTGAGATTAAATATGTAATTTTTTCAGTGCAGTAAATATTCTTAGGGATGTACAGAAACTACTTGTGAATTGAACTTTCGTCAGTTGTGAGCAGCTACAAAATTTAACTTGCTGTCGAGGCAGTTAGATGAACATTTGTATCTGGTCAACACCAAGTATTAGCCCTTGCGCAGTTTCAGGGTATTTATTTTGGGTCTCTTCAGTTGGTGCTGCCCACTGGATCGGGTTTTAGAATCTTTGCGCCTCAAGGTTCGGTAAGGTGGAAAGTGAACTGTCTGCTAACACCGATTACGGTATTCACTTCCAGATAGGTGGACCATCAAACGTAAAAGTATACTTCTTCAATAATACACAGCATAGAAATACATTAAGCAACACTTTAATAATAGAATGTGGGACCTGGTACAAACCATAGAATTGGTAAAAATAAGGTAACAAAAATTTGTATCATCTCATAATAAATTTTCAGGGTATAATTATTGTTACTCCAAAAACGTACGGCTAAGTTCTGTGGGCGGAAGATGCTTACCTCTTTTCATCTCCCTCAGTTCAACATTTCCATTATGGAAGGGCGTTTACACAGCTTTCCAGAAAGACAGGTGGCGCGCAGACAATATAATGCAGAGCCGGGGGTCACAGCATAGTCATGATGTCAGTCGAAACGACACGTGTATGCTGTGAGTGCAATGTGTGCAGCGACTCGTTATGAGATGTGAATAAATAGACCTGTTGACCTATAATTAATTTAACGCATGTTTGTTAACTTTTAATTATGTTTTTTGTTGTATTAAGTTGGCACGCTTAGCTCCAAGGACTAAATAAACAACTAACTAATTAACGTAATACGTTGAAAAGAATGGTGTTGTAGAGTAGTATAGGCCTTCTGAATTCAGTAAATACAACGCAGCCACTAAAATCAATGCGAAGTACGAAATATGGTTATGAAAAGTGGACAATGATTTTATGTTCTAATCTAGGCGTCTTAATTTGACTATTTTATTGTCTACCGAAAATATTTCATGCGAATTACGAACTACCCTCTAGCAGAAGGCTACCACCGTTGCCTTTCGTTGGGTTATTCATTATTAAGAATTATAATTGAAGTAAATTGTGATACAGTGTGATAATTGCCGTTATTGTATTTTTTTCTTGGCTGTATTTCGTCACTTCAAAATATTCAAATGTGTGTGATTTGCTAAGGGACCAAACTGGTGAGGTCGTCGGTCCCTAGACTTACTCACTACTTAAACTTACTTATGCTAAGAACAACACACACACCCATGCCCAAGGGAGGACTCGAACCTCCGGCGGGAGCGGCCACACAATATTTCGTCACTTCATAATTCCTTTTCTCTCAATAAGCTCTGTGTGTATTATGCAGTTTGAAATAGGATGAGAAAGTAAAATCAGTAGTAATGAAGGTGAATGAGATACTTTCTTTTCATGGAAAGATTTTTTGAAAATGTAGTACATTAGTACAGGAAACAGCACGCAAGGTGTTAATGCCGCCAGCTCTAAAGAGACAGAGCCTCAAGGTGAAATATCTTCGTCGCGTTTGTACGACAGGAGACTTCGGACAAATTCAGAGGTGCAAAGTTAGGACATACAAGATAACGTAGGTGTACACGGAAGCAAATAGGGACCTCTCGAAGAGAGGCGAAAATTTTCTCAAAAGATCTCGTAAGTTTTTAGAACCCATATTAGAGGGAAACTGCAAAAACGATGCTCCTTCCGTTGTATATCTTACATACAGTTGATGAGAAGAAGGTAAGAGAAATAAGGTGCAGCACTGACTCACTGAGTGAGTAGAACATGACACAAAGGTGTTAATATTGATACGAATTACCCTCCTCGTGCACTGTAATGTGACTTGCGGAAAACGTACAGGTGTTGGGCAAAAATGTGGAAACACCCCGACAGGTGCATGCTTGAGCGTAGACACACATACTAGTCAAACTTGCAGGCTGCACTGTTGTATTTGACCAATAACGGCACCTGTTCGATGTCTCCAATACGTTGCAAGTGTGAGCATAAGTCAGAACAGTGTTCTGTGTAGCTTTGAGAGCATGACGCCGGAGCTCATTGTACGTGGGAAGATTGTTGGTACTCTTACGGCACGTGCTTCCCAACCAAGATAGTTTTGTGTTCCAGAAGGCATCGTAACGAAGATTTATACCGCTCACAGGAAAAGCAGAAAAACATGATCCTCTGAGTCACAATGCGTACGATAGTGACGGCTGAGTGATGGTGAGGGACGCGCGTTGAAGAAATTCAAATGTTCAAATGGCTTTGAGCACTATGGAAGTTTACATCTAAGGTCATCAGTCCACTATAACTTAGAACTACTTAAACCTAACTAACCTAAGGTCATCACACACATCCATGCCCGAGGCAGGATTCGAACCTGAGACCGTAGCAGTCGCGTGGTTCAGTACTGTAGCGCCTAGAACCGCTCGGCCTCCGCGGCAGGCCGCGCTGAAGAAGATTGAGACGAAAAATAACAGGACGACAGCTGCAAAAGTCACTGCAGAACTGAATGTTGCGCACTCGGTCAACACCAAACCAACATAAAGGAAGATCCATAAGCATAGAATTGCAGGGCGTGCTGATATTCCAAGGCCACTGCAAACTCAGATGTACGCAATAGACAAACGTGGTGCCGAAGCCATAAAACCGGGGCTATGAAGCAATGAAAGTATGTCTTTGGTAGGACGAGTCTTGTTTCAAAGTGTTTCCAGTTTCTGGCTGAGTTTATGTCCCGAGAGTGAAAGATGGCCGGAGTTCGGTGATGATTTGTGAGCAATACCGTGGTGTTCCATGTGCCACTCGGTTACTCTGCAAGATCACGTTACTGCTAAGGACCATTTTAGCTGATCATGTCCAGCCCATAGTAGAATGCTTGTTCTCCAATGGTGATGCTGTGTTCCAGGATGTCAGGGTCCCTGGTCACACAGTTCAGATCGTCCGGAACTGGTTTTGCGAGCACGAGGATGAGTTTTCTCTCTCCCCTGACTGTCAGAGTTACCAGATGTCAATTGCATTAGGCATTTAGGGTCTAATTTGGAGAGAAGAATCCGTAATCGGCATCCGCCTCTATCATCGTTACCTGAAATTGGCACTCAAATGGTTCAAATGGCTCTGTGGGACTTAACATCTGAGGTCATCAGTCCCCTAGACTTAGAACTACTTAAACCTAAGGACATCACACACATCCGTGCCCGAGGCAGGATTCGAACCTGCGTCCGTAGCAGCAGCGCGGTTCCGGACTGAATTGCCTAGAACAGCTCGGCCATAGCGGCCGGCGAACTTGACACTGTTTCCCAGGACGAAAGGTATAAAATTCCCTTTGGAAACAATACAGGACCTGTATTCATCCGTTCCGAAACGAATGCAAGCTATTTTGAAGGCAACAGTTTTCCTGCACCGTATTAGGCATGGTAAAGTGTTGTGTGTTTTGGTGTTTCACATTTTTCTCCATACGTCAGTACTGATGTAGTCATTTCTGTCATTGTGTCACATACGCAGATAAAAAATCTTATAAGAAGAATAATAAAATTGGGCAGAACCCATACTGGCATTAGAAAAAGATGTTTTATCTCGTGTAGAATACCTGTAAATGCTATTTACGCAATAATCAACAACGATTAGTCTCTACAACTGTCACATTGCTTTTGTTCTTCCTTAAAAATTACGCATACTACGATAGTTTATAATTATCAAAAAATATTTTTCTTGATCAAATTGAGAAAGCCGCATATTGCCGACCGGCCAGCGCGTCATCTTTTGCCGTATGGTGTCATTCGGATGCGGTATGGAGGGGCATGGGGCAGCACACCGCTCTTTCTACCGTTACTGGCCTGAGCTGCCATCATTACTGCTGTTAACACAATGTAATTCTTTTTCCTTTGTAGTAGCAGACTTGGGTATACCTATAACACACTTGTGTAACTGTTACAAGTGCTGCTTAACCTAAAACTTTCTTTTGTCAGCAGTGTCGATAAGCGATTTGCAAATATTTTTATAAGTATGAAGACAGTTTAGGTTCGGCAATATTTAATTTGGAAGCTTCACTGTGCTTGGAAAGTGTGTGAAATTTTTCGTGTAATACAACTTCAATTTTGCTCCAGTTCTCGTTCAGGTCTTACATATTTTGATAAGCATGCAATCCGTGTGTATTTTAGAAACATACCGAGATTGATGAAGCGAAAAAAATATTCAGTTTAAAGCCCCATAGAGATTGCAAGTGTGGAATTCTAACAGAAGTTTCGTCGTAGATGAGTGCTTCTTATCAATAGAGCCACTGTGTAAGCTACGAGTACCTAATAAGTAATACAAACAATTTAGATGTGGCAATACTTAATCTGAAACATAATTGTACTTTCAGAGTGTAAGAAATCTTACTTATATTGCAATTTTATTTTGCACGAAGTTTCGTAGAGATCTTATATACAGGGTGAGTCACCTAACGTTACCGCTGGATATATTTCGTAAACCACATCCAATACTGACGAATCGATTCCACAGATCGAACGTGAGGAGAGGGGCTAGTGTAACTGGTTAATACAAACCATAAAAAAATGCACGGAAGTATGTTTTTAACACAAACCTACGTTTTTTTAAATGGAACCCCGTTAGTTTTGTTAGCACATCTGAACATATAAACAAATACGTAATCAGTGCCGTTTGTTGCATTGTGACATTTTAATTACATCCGAAGATATTGTAACCTAAAGTTGACCCTTGAGTACCACTCCTCCGCTGTTCGATCGTGTGTATCGGAGAGCACCGAATTACATAGGGATCTAAACGGAACGGTGATGGACCTTAGGTACAGAAGAGACTGGAACAGCACATTACGTCCACATGCTAACACCTTTTTATTGGTTTTCTTCACTGACGCACATGTACATTACCATGAGGGGTGAGGTACACGTACACACGTGGTTTCCGTTTTCAGTTACGGAGTGGAATAGAGTGTGTCCCGACAAGTCAGGCCAATAGATGTTCAATGTGGTGGCCATCATTTGCTGCACACAATTGCAATCTCTGGCCTAATGAATGTCGTACACTCCGTAATTGAAAACGGAAACCACGTGTGTACGTGTACCTCACCCCTCATGGTAATGTACATGTGCGTCAGTGAAAATGGTCAATAAAAAGGTGGTAGCATGTGGACGTAATGTGCTGTTCCAGTCTCTTCTGTACCTAAGGTCCATCACCGCTCCCTTTGGATCCCTACGTAATTCGGTGCTCTCCGATACAAACGATCGAACAGCGGAGGAGTGGTACTCAAGCGTCAACTTTAGGTTACAATATCTCCGGATGTATTAACATTTTACAATGCAACAAACGGCACTGATTACGTATTTGTTTATATGTTCAGATGTGCTAACAAAACTAAAGGGGTTCCATTTAAAAAAACGTAGGTTTGTGTTAGAAAACATACTTCCGTGCATTTTTTTATGGTTTGTATTGTAAGTAGGCTGTTTAGGTTCTTATATTGGTAACGCCGCCGCCACGTAGCGCTCTCTGTATGAAAATCACTGGCTGTGCTGTGTGTAGTCTGTGGCTAGTTTGCATTGTTGTCTGCCATTGTTGTCATGAACTGCTATAACTGGATGTGAACAGCGCGTAGCGTTGTGCAGTTAGAGGTGAGCCGCCAGCAGTGGTGGATGTGAGGAGAGAGATGGCGGAGTTTTGAAATTACATATATTATGACTTGTGATGATATTAAGGTAAATACATTGTTTGTTCTCTATTAATATCTTTCATTTGCTAACTATCTCTATCAGTAGTTAGTGCCTTCCGTAGTTTGAATCTTTTATTTAGCTGGCAGTAGTGGTGCTCGCTGTATTGCAGTAGTTCGAGTAATGAAGATTTTTGTGAGGTAAGTGATTTTTGAAAGGTGGAGTTTAATGTTACTCAGGGCCATTGTTTTGCAGGGATCTTTGATAGTCAGACTGCGTTGCGCTAAAAATATTGTGTGTCACTTTAGTGAATGTTTGAGTACGTTCAGTTTTGCTCAGCTGTTTGAAAAGCAAATAGTGTAAGAGGTTTATCAGCACAGTCGTGTATAAATTGTTCAAAGGGGACGTTTCAGTATTAACTAATTACACTAGCCCCTCTCGTCACGTTCGGTCTGTGGAATCGATTTGTCAGTATTTGATGGGGTTTATCAAATATATCCAGCGGTACCGTTAGGTGACTCACCCTGTATATGAAGGCATGCTGAAAACTGATGACACCAAAATTTTTATTCTGCGTGCTGTAATAGAGTTTCTAACCTCAGAAAATGTGCCTCCAATTGAAATCCAAAGAAGAATGAAAGCTGTGTGCGGTGATGTTTGTATGGAATCATTGGGTGGTTAGTGCTAATAAAGAAGGAAAAGATGTCTCCAACCTCAAAGTGTATGACAGAGCTCGTAGTGGACGACCACGTATGGCAGCCGACGAGAATCATCGGAATCAGGTTGCTGAACTCAACAGAGAGAGTCGTCGGACAACACGAACACAGCTCTCAGGTAAGTGTGGCTTACAAAATGGTTCAAATGGCACTGAGCACTATGGGACTTAACATCTGAGGTCATCAGTCCCCTAGAACTTAGAACTACTTGAACCTAACTAACCTAAGGACATCACAAACATCCATGCCCGAGGCAGGATTCGAGCCTGCGACCGTAGCGGTCGCGCGGTTCCAGACTGAAGTGCCTAGAACCGCTCGGCCACACCGGCCGGCTAAGTGTGGTTCATCACGAGAGCATCTACAGGCCATCGTTGCAGAACTGCGGTAAGAAGAATCTGTGTCAATTTCTGTAATTTTCTTTTGCGTTTTGAGCATGATGGTGATGGGTTTCTTAACAAATAGTGATTTTGACCGCGAAAACAAGACAGCGTTAGTGGAGTTCCATCCAAAAGGATAACTGACGCCTAAAAAGTTGAAGACCGTGCTGTCAGCAGCCAAAGTGATGCTCACAGTGTTCCGTGGTATTCAAGGATTGGTGCATTTGGAATTCATGCCTACAGGCACCAGCATAAACGCTGCAGGGTACTGCAAATTCCTCAGAAAGCTGGAAGTGCAAGTACGAATAGTTCGCCCATACATAAAGCAACCTCTCTTTCCATATGACTGTGCCAGACCACAAACGAACGCTGCGATATCTGCAACAGTCCGATACCTTGGATCCACTCTCACCAGCCATCCACTATTCAACCCCGAACGACCCCATTCGATTTTCAACTGTATCCGTAACCTAAAAAGAACCTACGAGTACTTCACTTTGATAGTGATAAAGCGGTGCAACTAGGAGTGAGATCGTGGTCCATCAACAAAGTCAAACACTCTACAGTGGCAGTATCAGGAAACTGGTCTCTCACTTGGAGAAATGTTTTCGTCCCCAGGATGACTCTGTTGCGAAATTAATATGTAGACATGAAGAATAAAGATGTAGAATTTTAATAAATTTTGTTTTATTTAAAAACCTTGAAGAGTTTTCACAAAAAAATTAGGAGCATTAATTTTCAGCACGCCCTGGTATTACGTTTGTGGTGCAATCAGTGTGCATTTTCATAAGCAATAAAGACTATTTAGATGCTGAAATACTTCATTTGAAGTTTGCAAAACCTCACATATATCATAAATTATAAATGTTTATTTTCAAGTAATCGACTCTGACATTTTTTCTGCAGATGTGCCATCTTTCAATGGTCTGGTCAGGTATATATTAACAATCCGTGTTGTTGTATAGTTCTACAGTTTAAGTGTTTGAGTGATATATTCTAAAAAGCTGGTACTTTTATTAGATATTGGTGTAGCTGATTTCAGTTGTTTATGATGGTGATGGGTTTGTTAACAACACTGCGACCGCCCCCTAAACTGGTGATGAAAAAAATTAGCTGATGACAGTACACACATTATCAGACTGAATATAGTTAACATATTTAGATACTGTTGCACCATAAACGAGAGTTTTCTGATTCATTTCAGAAAACTGTGCACTTTTGACAAGCGTCATATATGATTTAAACAACTAATTGAATCCTATCAACGTTTTTCTGTACTTACCAAGAATTTTTAATAATCGGTATCGATTATATTTTTCTATTTATACGTTATCTAAACTCTCCCCTCTCCACTTTCCCCCCATCCCTCTTGTCATGTTTCAGAGTTCACAGTGATGATCAATATGTGTGGAAAAAACTTGATGTAAACACATTGTAACAATCCAGATAAAAGTCGCATTTTTGTATTGACCAAATACACTTTACTTGTTTAGATGCGATTGAAACTTCAAAGTTACATTTTATGTCATACTTGGGAATATATTGCAGGATCTTTGTCAAGCATCATAAATGAGGTAACATAAATACTTTGAGCCTTACAGTGCTTTTCTTGTACTTAAATTCACTAGGTCTCAATCATATGCAATAATTGTTATCGATTACATTTTTCTATGACACATTGTCTTCAGTATCTCCCCACTCTAATACACATTTCATAGTTTACAATCTTGTTTTATAAACAACAAATAGCTTGATGTAAACGCTGTGATAATTGACAAACATCACACATCTAGCACTGCGGACGTGTTCTGCTGAGAATTTGGCATACTGTGACATTATAGATGTGGAAAATGTTTAATTTAAGGCTGTGTTATATCTCAGATCAAGTGGGATCCACAGATTAAACTTACAATGCTTTTACTAGTGCAGACACCTATTGATGACAGTGAAACAACTCGTGCTACAGAGATCGAACATGTAATACCTTCTGACAGTGGAGCCACCTGTTAGTGACAGTAAGCAACTGAGTGAAAATTTTGCTGTTTTTGGAGTAATCAAATGGCACTTAAATATTTTTATAAGCAGATACTGGTACTTAATTATTTATAGAGAATATATATTCGTTCCAATATTCCTCAGTGAAATATATAGCTTCGAATGCACTTTACTGATTCGACTGGTCCTAAAGAACATTTTTATGGAAGTCAGTGACGCAAATATAGTATAAAACATTTTAGTGTTTTATGCAGTTCAGATACTTTAACATATTTTTGATAAATATTCCAGATAACTTTTAGGGCAGCCCAGACGGGCTACATTGTAACTGTAGAAGAGGAAGAGAGATGTACATTACTTATAGTTTGATAAGCAATTCTGGTCGTTTGAATACTTTTGAGCACAGTCCAGATGGGACTACATTGTTATTACCTCTTGCGGTGTATTACGAAGTTCTGACTGGTGGAGAGGAGAGGAGAGAGAGAGAGAGAGAGAGAGAGAGAGAGAGAGAGAGAAAGGTCTGCGACGCATTTTTTAAATAAGTAATTCAGGTCTTTCGGCTACTTTTGAGTACAGTCCAGATGGGTCTCGTTTCTAATTGGCTCTTGCTTTCTAATACAAGGTTCTGGTTGGAATAGAGGGGCCAGAGAGAGATCTGTGATATGTTTTTTACAAGTGAAATCCTTTTTTAAAAAAGTCACGAACATCTGCGAAAAAACGAGTTCCATATCAAAAGCGAAGGAAACAGCTTAGTGGAATAATTGGGCGAAGACAGCAGTAAAAGTTAGGAACATACAGAAAAGAAATTAGACCACGAAAACCAGAAAGAAGATAGTATACGAAATGAATTAGCATTTGAACATCTAGCACAGGAATAATGGAGAAAGAAACTAGCTGTAAAACGACTGATCCTGGAAGGAAAGGAAAAGTGCTGGGAGGAATTTACTAGAAGGCTTAAACAGAATGAATATGTAAATATCCCTGTACTACAAACGGATGATGGTAAGTTAATACGAACAGATGAAGGAATGAGGGAGAAATGAAAAACTACTTCCACGTGCTGCTAAATGGAGGTGGTGGGAAACACAGCCATCAACGGCTATAGAGTAATTATTGAAGTCCAAACCAACGGACACTGATTAACATGGCACGAGTTAGAAACAGCATTAAAAAGCATGCGGAATGGAAAGTCGACAGACTTTTAAGATCTCAGCTCATAACATGATAAAGTCAGCTGGAATATTAAGCTTAAATTGGCTACACAGAATGTTATCAGTGATATGGGAAGAAAACAAAATCCCAGCACATTGGAGTAAAGGAGTCATTATCAGCCTGTTCAAAATGGGCAGTCGACGTAAATGTGGGAATTACAGAGGCATCACGCTGCTTCACACACCTTGAAGCTGTTAGAAAAGATCATAGAAACGAGACTTACAAAGACAGTAGAACCTTTGCTCGAGGAAGAACAACATGGATTCAGGAAAGACCAATGTACTACACATCTTATTTTTGCAGTAAGAATGAGTGCGAACCCGTAGGCCAGGGTAGCGTCTTTGATTACTTATCAAAACGTCCTCGGTCCTAGGTTCAGGTTCGAAACCCACTATCGCTTAAATTTTGATTAATAATCAGCATTGGTGGCCGAAGACTTTCGGCATAAGAAGTCACCCCTCATTCTGCCAATGGCCTTGTCAAAGAGTGCACAGGAGCGGGCAGAGGTTCAGGGCACTCGCTTGTCATTGAGGTGGGAAGCCACTCCTGAAGGTGGAAGAATCAGCAATGATCAACAGCATGAGGATACAGAAGGAAATGGAAAATATTGCATTAAATAACTTGTATCCACTGGACATGTCGCCTATAATTGAAAAATTGTCACGATGATCTCCGGAATGGACCCCCATTCTGATCTCTGGGATTGGACTGCCAATGGGTAGGTGACCATGAGAAAAAGATTGAATAACCAACGGAAGGATAGCGGTCAAATAGACGGGGCGTCGAATGTCAGAAGCTTGAACGTGGTGGGGAAGCTACGAAGTCTGAAATGGGAAATGCAAAGACTCAATCTAAATATAGTTGGGGTCAGCGAGGTGAAATGGAAAGAAGACAAGGATTTACGGTGAGATGAGTATAGGATGATAACAACAGAAGCAGAAAATGGTATAACTAGAGTAAAATTCGTTATGAATAGGGCCGAGATTTTGTTAGTGTGATCAGTTCAGTCAAAGGGTTGCTCTCATCAGAATCGACAGCAACCCAACTACAACGATAGTTCAGGTATATATGCCGCAAGTTGAAGATGAAGAGATGGAGGCGACTGAAAGGGAAATACAGTACGTAAAGGGAGATGAAAACCTAATAGTCATGGTGGACTGGGATGCAGTTGTAGGGGAAGGAGTAGAAGAAAGGGTTACAGGAGAATGTGCGCTTGGGACACGTAATGAGAGAGGAGAAAGACTAACAGTATTCTGTAACAAATTTCATCTAGTAATAGCGGATATGCTGTTCAAGATTCACAAGAGGAGGAGGTATACTTGGAAAAGGGCGGGGTGATACTGGACGATTTCAGTTAGATTACATCAGGGTCAGACAGGCAGATATAGACTCAGATCACAATGTAGTAGTGACGAAGAGTAGGCTGAAGTTTAAGACATTATTCGGAAAGAATCAATATGAAAAGAAGTGGGATGCGAAAGTACTAAGGAATAACGAGATACGCTTCAAGTTCTCTAAGGCTATAGATTCCGCAGTAAGGAACAACGCAGTAGTACAGTTGAAGAGGAATGTACATCTCTAAGAAGGGCAACCACAGACGTTGGAAAGAAAAACATAGGTACAAAGAAGGTAACTGCGAAAAAACCCATGGGTGACAGAAGGAATACTTCAATTGATCGATGAAAGAAGGAAGTACAAAAATGTTGGTGGAAATTCGGGAATACAAGTCACTGTGAAATGAAATAAATAGGAAGCACCTGGAAGCTAAGACGAAATGGCTGCATGAAAAATAAATTGAAAAAGAAAACATTGTCGGAAGGTCTGATTCAGCATAAAGGAAAGTCAAAACAACCTTCGGTGAAATTAAAAGCAAAGGTGGTAACAACAAGAGTGCAGCGGGAATCCCACTGTTAAGTGCAGAGAAGAGACCAGACAGGTGGAAAGAATTCGTTGAAGGCGTCTATAGAGGAGATAGGGGATAGGGATCCAGTTATAGCATCAGAATTTAAGAGAGTTTTGGAAGATTTAAGATCTAATAAGGAAGAAGGGATACATAACATTCCATCACAATTTTGCATTTTAATCGAACTTCCTTGACTCTTGTGCGGAAAAGTATGCGGTATACTGCTGCATCCATTTTCAGTAACCTACCACAAGAATTCAAAGATCTTAGTAGTAATCTACGCGCTTTCAAATCGAAACAGAAGAGTTTCCTCTTAGATCACTCCTTCTATTCTGTCGACGACTTCCTCGAAAAATTAAGCTGATTCCTATATTACATTGTTGATTATGTTTATATAAACTTATGCATTGTTTTTTTTGGGTTCATAAAAATTTTAATTTATCTTTTATTACTTTTATGTTGTAATTTCATGCACTGAAATGTTCCATGAGCTTGGGATTTAGCTCCTCAATTTGGCCCTGCGGAACTAGACTTGTAAATAAAAGAAAATAAAATAAAATAATCCGAACACTTTTTTCTTGGTCGTTCACTCTTATTATTCCCTCTTGGCTCTTGTACATACTGTATACTACCTGTTTCTCCCTCTAGCTTACCCCTATTTTTCTCAGATTTTCGAACATCTTACACCATTTTACACTGTCGAACGCTTTTTCCAGGTGGTCAAGTCCTATTAACGTGTCTTTATTTTTCTTTAGACTTGCTTCCAATATCAGCCGCAAGTCAGAATTGCGTCTCTGGCGCCTTTACCTTTCCTTAAGGCGAACTGATCGTTATCTAACACATTCTCAATTTTCTTTTCCATTCTTGTGCGTATTATTCTGTCGGCAACTTGCACGTATGAGCTGTTAAGCTTTTTGAGTGATAATTATCGCACCTGTCAGCTCTTACAGTCTTTGAATTGTGTGGATGACATTTTCCCGAAAGTCAAATGGTTTGTCGCCAGACTCATACATTCTGCACACAATCGTTATAATTGTTTTGTGCCACCTAACCCAATGACTTTCAGAGAAGTGTCACGAGTGGCGAATTTCGAGTAGAACCTACACATTTCTCTTGTTACCACGTTAAAATTTGCTTCTTTTGCCAAAATACAGCGGAGTTTACAGTCTCATTACCATGTTGTGCTCACGCAGTTGCGAGGGAATTCTGAAACAGTGGTTTATTAACTTTATTAAGTGAGGAACTAAGGAAAGGTAAGGTGAGTATCTTATGAAAAAGCACATCCTCGTTGTAAAATAGAAGTGTAATTTCGTCACTTATGATGTTCCTAAAACCATAGCATTTCACGTTTCACCAGCTTAAAAATTACACCGGAAAAGTCTGTATTTAGTGGAATAATACGGCAGACAAAGAAGTTTGCATAATAAGCACATGGCAAAATACTTTCCACTTTGCGTGCTATTATTTGCCAAAATCTCATTTCGATATCTCAAACCATTTATAAAATGTAAGCAATGTTGTACATATTTCACTCCTGTTTTATCGCGGCGCGATCGCAAATGAATTTGCTGCGTCAGATCAGTCTTCTCGAGATTGGTGACAGATAGAGAACTCCACCAAACTCTAAAGAAAAATTCGATGTGTTAGTTAAGTTTCTTAAGCAGCAACATATTATGTAATGTGCACCAAACACAAATTCATAGCGTCGGCTATTTTTCATTGGAAACACTTTCGAATTTCGCACAGTGTCTTGCTTCCACATAAATATCACAATAACTATGACCATTTCGAAATTATGGGCGCATCGTAATGAGCCCGATATATAAAGCTACAAGCAAAGTAGAAACGAAATTTTTTACCGAATAGTTTCTGTGAAATCGTTTAAGAAAGGTTCTATCATCGACGATCGGCCAAAACGTGGCAGGCAGAACCCGTCTCCCCTTCTGCACAAACGAGTGAACTCGCCTAGCATTTTGGACGAAAATTGGTCACTGACCATCGGTCATCGTATCCCGTGCGGACTCTGACGTCCAGTTTAATCTTCCAGAGTACCTCCTCATTCTGTATTTTTCGGCAGGGTCCACTATTTTGCAATGTGACTGCGTGCAGAAGTTTTCATTCGTTCTTTTCAGAATCATGTCACGGAATGGGATTAGTCTCCAACTGCCCATCTCTGAACGACTGGCTGAAATATAATGAGACAGAAAAGAGTTAGGAGACTGTTTAACGCTGCTACGTGTTTTTCATTCGCTGGAACTCGGAATCTCCGCGCTTACTGATTTCCACTTCTTACAGCAGATGGGTCTTAGAGAACACACAACACGCTTTGCTTTAGGCTTTTGTAAAGTACCCCTCTGCTCAGGCTCTTGTAGAGTATGAACACCTCAGGTTAGGACAGGAGTGATGATGGGTGAAACGAGCCTTACTACTGATGGAGAGATGTCTGTACTCAAGCACTTAGTACAAAAGTAGGACTGGAATGAGATCTTCCAGCCACTGTCACCGCCGGCCTATTTATGCACTGCCCGACTGGTAAGATAGCATATCATCATGGTTTAGAAACGAATCCAACTCGCTGTCTTCAGAAGCCAATTACGTGAACTATGTCACGCATCCAGCCTGTTGCTTTCTATGTGCACATTTGGCAATCTGAGGGTGTTCCCTCCTATCTTTCCGTGTACTTTCTACAAATATATAACAACTTACGCGGGACTGGCCATGTTCGCTGAGTACTAACGCAACTGTGCTTTATCCTGCCTACCCGCCTGCGATAAGGTTAATGTTGAGTTGCATACTCTTGTCCGACTAGTAACGATTCTTTTAAGATGTCAGTGGATAACGACACCTTTCACGTTGAAAGTCAATAAATCTATTTTAGTGTCCATCTGTCTCCTTTAATAGTTAGAAGGTCCTTCCTCCCACTAAGATATCTATGCGAATGGTGTGGTACCCAGTTGATTCACGCTTAATTTGGCCACCGCTATTAATATTCATTTAAACACAGCGTTTTCCGTTGCGTGACAATATCTTTGTTTTTAATTAATTTGCATGATTATTTGAGGTCGTTCCTCATTTTTCTAGGCGATGTTTGTGCATCGAAGGGGTATGCTCAGACCTCAATCGACACCCCACATTACGTTATCATGGGACCTCATCTCTGGCATGCGTGTACACAGTGTAGACGTCAGCACAGGGTACCTAGAACACTACCTCACTTGCGGCGATATCACCCGCGGAAATGAAATCCCTCCAACCCCAACTGTGTGCCGTGAAAAATCGATTTTATCGTGATGTTCAGTAAGAAAATCAAACCAGAGAATTGCAGAATACTCTTCACCAACGCGTGGCAACACGTCCATGTGCTGTTAGCCTCAATGATTAACTTCAACAGCGTACAAGTAGGCTGTTTAAGTGTTTGTATGTTAGCAGCGCTGTGTAGCGCTCTGCATTAATAACGCTGACAGCGCTGTGTGCACTCTGTAGGATACTCTGTGGCTGGTCGGACTCACAGTTGGAGGTGAACAGCCAGCAGTGGTGGAAGTTGGGAGCGAGTTGTCAGCAGTGATGGAGGTTAGAGGTTAACCATTAGCATTTTTGGAGGTTTGCAGTATTAGCGCGAGTGGACGGTCTGAATGTGTATCCGTCATGAAGATTTATTGCTGATGATTATATAATTTTTTTGAACTTGTTGTCATTTGATTAAGGTAAAATTTGATAAATACATTGATTGCTCTGCAACAAAATCTTTCCTTTGCTAGACACATTTCTATTAGTAGTTAGAGATTTCAGTAGTTAGAATATCTTATTTAGCTGGCAGTATTGGTGCTTGCCATCGCTGTAGTTCGTGTCATGAAGATTTTCTGTGAGGTAACTGCTTATGATATGTATGGGCTATTGTTAGGATCTCTTCTAATTCAGGGCCATTTTTTTGTATTAATTACTTGAAGTCAGGTTATCATTTTTTGAGCAATCAGATTGCGTTACGCTGGAATATTGTGGGTCATTGTTGAAATGAAAGGAATAAGTAAAGAGATAGTGGTCTCAGTACGATCAGTTTCACTCAGCCGTGTAAGTAAATAATTTAATTAAGAAGTTTGATCCGTCCGCCCTTAGCCTAGGATACCTCACTGGAGTCTTTCGATTGTTCTTGGGAGTTCGAATAATTAGTGCATGATTAGAAATTAGTTATTGTTTACTGCTAGCGCGTAATTGTATAGAGAAGTTCCTTTGTAATTGTAGTTTCTGATTGTTGTACTGTATTTTAATAAGCGAAACAGTTGTGGCATGCATGTCGATTTGCATTAAGTATCTCGAGTAGTGTTTGCAACTAATTGGATATTTATTATTTTCAGTGTTATTTTAGTGCGTGTACTAATTTTTGTTTTTCCAATTGTGATTTCTCTGTGTTATCGTGTGAAATAGTCTGTTAAACATGGCATGTAAAAAACGTAATACTATGCTAAAAGTAAATTTAGAAATAACAGTAACGACGAGCGTAGCTTGTTAGCACCATCTAGTAACGAAGTGATAAACATTCAAGACAATAATTTGGTTATTGTGTATAGGGGCATGGATCAGACAGTAAATAACGGTGTAGAAATGGAAGCAATCAGTCAACAGAGAATTATTGTCGATCGATCGATCAGTAACTCTTCGCCTCAGGAATGCGGAATATCAACGAAATCTTGAAAATTACCCGTTTCTCAATTTACTCAAGACACACTTTCTATTTTTCGATATATAAGTATTGCCGAAAAGCGCATTGGGACATGTTTCAGGCACTCATGCATTGTTTTTGCTATTAATTCAAAAAGCTAATCAAATGGGACAATGGCTCCAAAAATTTAACACAATTGCTCAACCAGTTGAACAAGTACGTGAAGATTTAACTGCTTGGACATCCGAAATCGAACTGAAAGATCAAAAAGTTTCTGAAAATGTAAAAACACAAATTTGTGAACATTTTCAGTCTATCTTTTCGCGACACGAAGACACATTACATAATCATGAAGCTGACATAAAAGGACCACAGATTATTGTTCACGAAAATCACGACACCTTGCAAGCTAAAATTGAGTCAGTTGCATCTACCGATACAGTTACGCAGCCTGTAAAAGGTAAGGAAAACTTAATGGGCACAGTAGATACGACCACAACACAAATGGACATACTAAAACTTGGTTCATAAAAACACAGGTAGGAAATTAGCAGATTATCGGAAAAAAGTACCCGAACTTTCGGAGCAGTTAACAAATGTATCTACGAAGGTGGATGATGATTTGTATGTTACAAGACCGATAGCCCTTACTGACACAGAGTAGTACAAGGAAATTAGGAAATTCAAACAAAATCAGAATCAAATTAATACCCAACACAAAAGAGAAATGCGGGAACTACAAGATTAGTTGGAACACGTGATACAAGAACTACACAATTCTGAGGCTGATTGCGTTCGGACACGTGAAGAAGGACTTAGAAATACGGAAGAGTCACAAAGTAATAACACGGAAGAGTCACAAAGTACGAGGAGCATTCAAGTTCTAAGGCCTCCGATTTTTTTTCTAATTAACTACTCACCTGAAATCGATGAAACTGGCGTTGCTTCTCGACGTAATCGCCCTGCAGACTTACACATTTTTCACAACGCTGACGCCATGATTCCATGGCAGCGGCGAAGGCTTCTTTAGGAGTCTGTTTTGACCACTGGAAAATCGCTGAGGCAATAGCAGCACGGCTGGTGAATGTGCGGCCACGGAGAGTGTATTTCATTGTTGGAAAAAGCTAAAAGTCACTAGGAGCTAGGTCAGGTGAATAGGGAGCATGAGGAATCGCTTCAAAGTTGTTATCACGAAGAAACTGTTGCGTAACGTTAGCTCGATGTGCGGGTGCGTTGTCTTGGTGAAACAGCACACGCGCAGCCCTTCCCATACGTTTTTGTTGCAGTGCAGGAAGGAATTTGTTCTTCAAAACATTTTCATAGGATGCACCTGTTACCGTAGTGCCCTTTGGAAGGCAATGGGTAAGGATTACGCCCTCGCTGTCCCAGAACATGGGCACCATCATTTATTCAGCACCCGAAATTTTTTTAGTGGCGGTGAATCTGTGTGCTTCCATTGAGCTGACTGGCGCTTTGTTTCTGGATTGAAAAATGGCATCCACGTTTCATCCATTGTCGTTGCGTGTCAACATTGCTTGGCAACATGCCACACGGGCAGCCATGTGGTCGTCTGTCAGCATTCGTGGCACCCACCTGGATGACACTTTCCGCATTTTCAGGTCGTCTTGCAGGATTGTGTGCACGTGAGCCACAGAAATGCCAACTCTGGAGGCGATCTGTTCAACAGTCATTCGGCGATCCCCAAAACAAGTCTCCCCACTTTCTCGATCATGTCGTCAGACCGGCTTGTGCGAGCCCAAGGTTGTTTCGGTTTGTTGTCACACGATGTTCTGCCTTCATTAAACTGTTGCACCCACGAACGCTCTTTCGACACATCCGTAACTCCATCACCACATGTCTCCTTCAGCTGTCGATGAATTTCAATTGGTTTCACACCACGCAAATTCAGAAAACGAATGATTGCACGCTGTTCAACTAAGGAAAACGTCGCCATTTTAAGTATTTAAAACAGTTCTCATTCTCGCCGCTGGCGGTAAAATTCCATCTGCTGTATGGTGCTGCCATCTCTGGTACGTATTGACAATGAACGCGGCCTCATTTTAAAACAATGCACATGTTTCTATCTCTTTCCAGGCCGGAGAAAAAAAAAATCGGAGGCCTTAGAACTTGAATGCACCTTGTAATAACACTGGGATTCGGTAAGGTGCAGTGAGCGTTGAGAAGGAACCGCCGACGCGACGTAAGAATGACAGATTTGCGACTCGGCGTCATGATGATTTTCACTGTAAGCTCTTCATCACAATGCGTAAATTTAGAACATTCAAGAATTCTAGTAATTATATACATTCACAGGCGTGGCTTCATCTATTTTTTATTTCTCTTCTCCTAACTGGTTATTAGAACAAAAAAAGAAAAGATATACTATATTTCTCGTGTAAAACCGATTATTGAGAAACAATTTGCTTTCTGTCTTAGTCTTTGCGATTAACTTTTTCACTTCAAGTTACTATTATACTTTGTCACATTTCGCATGCAGCAATGTTTTGAAGTCAACTATCCAGTCAAGAATCTATGGAACCTATTAGGAATACGATTTTGCGAGTTCTCTTTTATTAAGAAGAGACTACACAGTTTTATTGTGTGTACATTTTTGCTCGTTAGTTGCACGATTACGTCCCGATTATAATGCTCACATTCTTGGAACATGTACTGCTAATGTGGTTTCACTGCAACATTTTGGTTTACTTGAAAAGACATTTTGTAGTTAAAGTACTTTTTGAGATGTCACAGAAGACACTCTGTCTCGTTACTGCTTTTACGCTGAATCTATTTTATGTCTGCGCAGTTTTTCTACGTTCTTCTAAAAAGTGGAACATGTTTTGGTAATGACTTTTGTGGCATGGCTACAGTGAGACAGTTATTTTCGTAACACAACAATACTTTACAGTACAGTACTTTCTAGAACACGGCAATGCACTTAATAACTACGACATTCATACGCATAGCACCTTACTTTTGTAAATGACAAAGGTAAATACATTGATTTTTGTAGACCTCTGTTTATGGACGACGATAACTACGACACTTGGCACATTTTTACCGCTAAGCAATGACAGAAATTATCTTTCAGAAAGAAGCATAGTTTAGCACTACAGGACACGCATTTGGGTGATTAATTTTTGTACTTCGAACATTTTTATAAATATTTTTGATCTACGGTACTATGATACAGAGAAGGTTTTCGGCGATACATTTCATTCCGCAGTTTTAATCTGTAACATCTGAGTTTATAATTACATTATCCCTTATGGGGGTATGCCTAGTTTGTGTACCATGCGTGTGGCAAACGCAAGAAGCCCTAGCTAATGTGGTATTTGCTTATACAATTTTACACATTGGTACCATATTTCTCTAACACAGAATTACACAGCTATCTGGTTATTTAACAGAGAGGAATGAACATTTTCTTTACTACGTCACTGACATATGTCTCAGTAATTACGCAGTGGGATTACCCTACATTTATGAAATTGTATCTTGTCTGCCTTTTGTGAACTGTTCACATATATTTTCGAAACCATTGTGATAATGTGAGAGATCTGAGTGATGTATTTTGTATGAGATCATGATTTTTGAAGTAGGTTTGAGATAGATGACACTTGCATTCAGTTTCACTCAGCAGTTTCAGAATTAAATTAAGAAGTTTCATCATCCCAGTTATTTCAGTTTAAGTAAAAAACTTAATTAAAAAGTTTCATGTGTTATCCCCAATTAACAAATTATTACTATCTTCTCGCAACCTGTAACGTGGAGACCCTGTAACGTACCTGTTTATTTATATAGTTAGCTTGTCTGAAGTAAAACAATTCTGTTACATAGCCCTGTACATTATTATGTGAATTTGAATTGGAAATTCCTTACAGAAGTTATATCGGATCACCAACTGAACTGACCTGCCATTTAATTGATATACTTGATAGTTCTTGACTAATTCTGTAGGAGAATCAGCTTAAGAAACGCTCGTAAATGTACTAACAACCTTACATGTGTGAGCCGGCCTGGAAGAGCCTCGATAGCAAATCGGATAAATAGCGGGGCAGTTATTGAACAGTAGGACTGCGTTTCACTATAAATTTATTTCAGAATTAATTGTTTGAAAGGGAAGCACATGAACACAGGTATATTTAACAGAAAAACCTTAACCTACTTTAGAGTGTTGGTACTGAACATTGCTGGTAAAAACGGGCTGAAATGCGTACATGAATAACACAATCGCGAGCGCTGTGAGAAAGAGGGATTAACACTCTCGTACATTCAGTCTAACCATTCATCATGGAGAAAGAAGTTGCTTAGTAATTTAGTAAAGGAAACGAGATCTACATTGGGTTACAGTGACTAGCGTCGATGGTCGAATACTTCAGCACAAAATTATTCCCAGATTTTCGAAAAGATACGCAAGACTGTAATCAACAACAATGTATAAGAACTACGTCCTGCGAACAATTCTTTCAAAAGATAGGAAACACAAAAAGATCACTAGTAACCACGTGGCTGCACACTACAAAGAAAACTCGATAAAATATTAAATAATCAAGACAAGAAAGATCATGAAATCAAAAAATAAAACACGAGAACTTATTTAATGATGGATACTTGTTCATTCGCAAGCATAGAATACAAGACCACAATCTCACGAACAAAGCACTTGGTAATGGTTACCAGCCATATTATTAGCATGACTAACTGACTAATGGCCTTTTATTAATATGACAAACGAATGTTAAAACCACACACACACACACATACTGTTCACAGTCAGTTACACGACTTATTCAGGAATTTAGTCATGGATCCTCGTGGCCTCATGCCCACAATCCCAAAGTTATGAATTACAAAGAAAACACTGCTATAAATTCCAAAAATCGCTAAATTATTCTCAGTTCCTGCATACGTAAGGTATCCTGACTTATTCTGTAATGACTGAAATCTACCAACAAAAAAGTTGAAAACTCAGTTAAGATGAAACTTACACATTCACAAAATCATAACACAAGGACTAAAACTAGATGTTACCACCTCGCCGGCCAGAGTGGCCGAGCGGTTTTAGGCGCTTCAGTCAGGAACCGCGCGACCACTACGGTCGCAGGTTCGAATCCTGCCTCGGGCATGGATGTGTGTGATCTACATCTACATCTACATCTACATTTATACTCCGCAAGCCACCCAACGGTGTGTGGCGGAGGGCACTTTACGTGCCACTGTCATTATCTCCCTTTCCTGTTCCAGTTGCGTATGGTTCGCGGGAAGAACGACTGTCTGAAAGCCTCTGTGCGCGCTCTAATCTCTCTAATTTTACATTCGTGATCTCCTCGGGAGGTATAAGTAGGGGGAAGCAATATATTCGATACCTCATCCAGAAACGCACCCTCTCGAAACCTGGCGAGCAAGCTACACCGCGATGCAGAGCGCCTCTCTTGCAGAGTCTGCCACTTGAGTTTGTTAAACATCTCCGTAACGCTATCACGGTTACCAAATAACCCTCTTCTTTGGATCTTCTCTATCTCCTCCGTCAACCCGATCTGGTACGGATCCCACACTGATGAGCAATACTCAAGTATAGGTCGAACGAGTGTTTTGTAAGCCACCTCCTTTGTTGATGGACTACATTTTCTAAGGACTCTCCCAATGAATCTCAACCTGGTACCCGCCTTACCAACAATTAATTTTATATGATCATTCCACTTCAAATCGTTCCGCACGCATACTCCCAGATATTTTACAGAAGTAACTGCTACCAGTGTTTGTTCCGCTATCATATAATCATACAATAAAGGATCCTTCTTTCTATGTATTCGCAATACATTACATTTGTCTATGTTAAGGGTCAGTTGCCACTCCCTGCACCAAGTGCCTATCCGCTGCAGATCTTCCTGCATTTCGCTACAATTTTCTAATGCTGCAACTTCTCTGTATACTACAGCATCATCCGCGAAAAGCCGCATGGAACTTCCGACACTATCTACTAGGTCATTTATATATATTGTGAAAAGCAATGGTCCCATAACACTCCCCTGTGGCACGCCAGAGGTTACTTTAACGTCTGTAGATGTCTCTCCATTGAGAACAACATGCTGTGTTCTGTTTGCTAAAAACTCTTCAATCCAGCCACACAGCTGGTCTGATATTCCGTAGGCTCTTACTTTGTTTATCAGGCGACAGTGCGGAACTGTATCGAACGCCTTCCGGAAGTCAAGGAAAATGGCATCTACCTGGGAGCCTGTATCTAATATTTTCTGGGTCTCATGAACAAATAAAGCGAGTTGGGTTTCACACGATCGCTGTTTCCGGAATCCATGTTGATTCCTACATAGTAGATTCTGAGTTTCCAAAAACGACATGATACTCGAGCAAAAGACATGTTCTAAAATTCTACAACAGATCGACGTCAGAGATATAGGTCTATAGTTTTGCGCATCTGCTCGACGACCCTTCTTGAAGACTGGGACTACCTGTGCTCTTTTCCAATCATTTGGAACCTTCTGTTCCTCTAGAGACTTGCGGTACACGGCTGTTAGAAGGGGGGCAAGTTCTTTCGCGTACTCTTTGTAGAATCGGATTGGTATCCCGTCAGGTCCAGTGGACTTTCCTCTGTTGAGTGATTCCAGTTGCTTTTCTATTCCTTGGACACTTATTTCAATGTCAGCCATTTTTTCGTTGGTGCGAGGATTTAGAGAAGGAACTGCAGTGCGGTCTTCCTCTGTGAAACAGCTTTGGAAAAAGGTGTTTAGTATTTCAGCTTTACGCTTGTCATCCTCTGTTTCAATGCCATCATCATCCCGGAGTGTCTGGACATGATGTTTCGAGCCACTTACTGATTTAACGTAAGACCAGAACTTCCTAGGATTTTCTGTCAAGTCGGTACCTAGTATTTTACTTTCGAATTCACTGAACGCTTCACGCATAGCCCTCCTTACGCTAACTTTGACATCGTTTAGCTTCTGTTTGTCTGAGAGGTTTTGGCTGCGTTTAAACTTGGAGTGAAGCTCTCTTTGCTTTCGCAGTAGTTTCCTAACTTTGTTGTTGTACCACGGTGGGTTTTTCCCGTCCCTCACAGTTTTGCTCGGCACGTACCTGTCTAAAACGCATTTTACGATTGCCTTGAACTTTTTCCATAAACACTCAACATTGTCAGTGTCGGAACAGAAATTTTCGTTTTGATCCATATGTTAGTTAGGTTTAAGTAGTTCTAAGTTCTAGGGGACTGATAACCTCAGAAGTTAAGTCCCATAGTGCTCAGAGTCATTTGAACCATTTGAACCTGTCGTTAGTACTCATTACTTCGTGAGTATAAAGAGCTAGTTGTGTTTCGCAAGAACGATTTTTCTGAATCCGTGCCGACTATATGTCAATAAATCGTTTTCTTCGAGGTACTTCATAATGTGCGAATACAGTATATGTTCCAAAACCCTCCTGCAAATCGACGTTAGTGATGTGGGCCTGTAATTCAGCGGATTACTCCTACTTGACTTTTTGGGTATTGGTGTGACTTGAGCAATTTTCCAGTCTGTAGGTGCGGATCTTTCTGTGAGCGACCGGTTGTATGTAATAGCTAAATATGGAGCTATTGTATCAGCATACTCTGAAAGGAACCTGACTGATATACAATATAATGACACACACCACATTAGTTAACGCTGATTATCACTGATGTTGACAGCAAAAGAAGATTACTTTTTACTGAGGACTGTATTCGAAAATTTTCGCACCGTAACTGGCACTAGAAAATCATTCAGACGTAATCATTGGGTGCGGTGCTAGCCGTATTTGCTGTGTTAACTATAGAGACGGGCTAATACAGAAAGTTATAACTCATTCATTCATAGCCAAAAGCATTTCCCTCAGTTAGTGAGAGACCAGAGTAATCAGTGAACTCAATGATTTGTACCCTGCGGTGTCCCATTCTGCTGAAAACGGCAAAGCATAGCTAGCGGCATATGCACAATAACCGTCTCTAAACTGTCATACGAGCGAACGACGTGTGGCGAAGCTGGCTTTACCGCACCTCATGACTATTCCGCGCCATCACCAAACGACCCAGTTATGAAAACGCAAAAGCCCAGCTGTGTATCGCGTTTCAGTTACTTTACAGTATCCGTTACCCAACAGATAGCTATTTTATTATACTACTCCTACTCTGAACTTCACATGCAACCATAATGGTTGTCACCCATCTACTGTTAGAAAACTGAGCTCTCTAACCTTACTTTATTCATGTAAAAAAAATGGAAATTCTTGTGTATTTCTTTATAAAAGAAATATAACATGTGGAACTCGAGACTGGGTTTGATTCAGAATCAGTTACTCGTGAGAAAAGTGGTACATTATCACGCGACATGTCACTACAAGCACAGCACAAAGAGTAAGTAACAGATAAAATTTTCTTTAGATTGTGTTACACAGAATTCGTTAACGACATTTTTATGTATACCTCCGATCAACTGTTAAACTTGTTATTATGTCCTGGTACTTTCGTCAATAATGCTATCATCTGGCAGATTAATATTTTAAAGATTAAAATGTTGTACACCACATGTTCATTTTTAAAAATATGTTATGCATCTAGTTAGTTTTATGAAAACGAGTTTGCCTGGAGTATCCTATCCATCCCACAACGCTACTGGGACCCACCACCTTCCGCAGCACTAATAATACAAGAAACATATTTTGAAACAATTAATATATGTAATGCAGCACTTTAAACTCTGACATCTGCCAGACTGTGACGTAAATTGCACCATAATAAATATTTTAGCAGGGTTTTGGTAGTGTGCGTAAAAAACTCTAAATAAAATATGATTTTATTGCAAATATTCACCTACCATGTGGTACGCCACTTCTTTATATAGCAAAACTACCCCTGTTTTTAGAGAAACACTACATTCATCATCAATAACTAACACAGAGAGTGACAGAGGATTATATTATTGCAGTAAATTAAGTTTTAGGGTAATCCCCATTTTGCGAAAGAGTTATATTGTTTTAGTATTATGATTTATGCTATTTTTCAGTACCAGTTACGCAGTTTTCTCAGGCATAACTTGTTTCAATCGCCCTCGTTCCTCTTCAGATTTGTTGCACAACAGGACCAACTCCCGGGGCGCGCAAATAAATTTTTACAGTTATTACTTGGCGCAGATGATCGAGAATCGGATCCGGCTCACACAGTGCGTCGCAACCGATATCTGGGCCACGCGAAGAGTGCAATGTTGCAGAAGCCAGAGGGCCGCTCGAAATACGTTTACACACTCGGCCGAACCATAACCAGGACGTGCAAACGGCGCAGTATGACAACACCTAATGAGTCCGTTATGTAAGCCTTGCGATACAAAGCTATAACATGTAACCTCCAAGCTCACTCACGCTGCGCCATCCTCCCACTGACGGGAAGTGTTAAGGCAAGGGGAACAGACAATAACTGAGGCACCACAGTGGGGACAAGTCCTGTGACACATCCAGATATTGAGGGCAAATAACGGCGACACACACACACAATCATAGGTAGAAGCATAAGCGGCCAAATACTCTGCTAGCTAGGGCATAACCACCTATGGCAAGCTAATATAATATATCCACAAGCGACAACATCGGCAAGCCCCTACATAACAGCAACGTTGACTGGATATGCCATCTCTATTAAAGCCGACAAAAAGGCTACAGTAGGGAAACCGACAAGTTCGCACACTGACGCACAAACAAACCGCCAACACTACCCTACACTGTGAATCTGACATATGACCTATCGGAACCAAAGCGATGATGCACCTAACTGTTACAGGTATTCTGACGCTGTCCGAGCAATCAACACCGGCACCCAGCGGCAACAGCTGAATAACACCACCGCACGGCGTCAAAGGTATCGACCTGAATGATGCATGACCTGTCGTAGGCTGCAAGAAAACCGCTACTGCTCTTACAACCCTACCCGACTATCGCAGAGGTTTTTACCCTTGGCTCTTGCCTTGGCACTTTTCTTCCTCGGCCCTTCAAACCGCTACCCTTCGTTCAACTTTCGACCTAATGTACCTCCAGGTGAGTGAGTGCTAATGGTTAACTTTAACCAGACGTACGCAAACATCATAGTACCCACATCCTTCGAGACCTTACCTGAGTGAAAACTAATCGTTATGCAGAGATGGCAGTAGACTTTGTGTAGGCCATCATGCCGGTGTGGGCGTGGAGGGGCTCCACCTCTTAACCAGTTCAGAAGCCTCAGTTTCAGTATCTGGTCATACGATCTGGATCTTGGCTCCCGACGGAATGACAATCTCGCTAGTTACAGGATAATTTAATTGGCGATCGTGATGTGCTGCCTATTTCCAAAAGACTTGTAAGTAAGCTGTTTAGGTTTTTATGTTGGTAACGCCACGTAGCGCTCTGTATGAAAATCACTGGCTGTGCTGTGTGCAGTCTGTGGCTGGGTGACATTGCTGGAATAGTCGCTATTGTAGTGTTGGGCAGTTGGATGTTAACAGCGCGTAGAGTTGCGCAGTTGGAGATGAGGCGCCAGCAGTGGTGGATGTGGGGAGAGAAATGGCGGAGTTTTGGGAGCGGATGATCTGGACGTGTGTCCATCAGAGACAATAAATTTGTAAGACTGGATGTCATGAACCGATATACATATATATTATGACTTTTGAACACTATTAAGGTAAATACATTGTTCTTTATCAAAATCTTTCATTTGCTAACTACTCGTATGCCTATCAGTAGTTAGTGCCTTCAGTAGTTAGAATCTTTTATTTAGCTGGCAGTATTGGCGCACGCTGTATTGCAGTAGTTCGAGTAATGAAGATTTTTGTGAGGTAAGTGATTCATGAAAGGTATAGGTTATTGTTAGTCAGGACCATTCTTTTGTAGGTATTATTGAAAGTCAGATTGCGTTGCGCAAAAAATATTGTGTGTCAGTTTAGTGATGATCAGAATAAGTAAAGAGAGAAATGTCTGAGTACGTTCAGTTTTGCTCAGCTGTTTGAAAATCAAATAACGTAAGGGGTTTACCAGCACAGTAATTCATAAATTTTTCTAAGGGGACGTTTCAGACTTCGTATCCACCGGCTGTAGTGGAGCTTAGCTGTTACAAGCTGCCACTGCTGTCTGGTCACTACCGTGATTGAAAGAGTTTTTGACGAATCCGGGCCTTCGCCTGGTGAAGAGCCATACCAAGTAACTGCAAAATACAGCCTACATCGTGTTGGGCGTGACACCTGAGTGCCGGCAACGTGGCTGTACGTAGTACCGCTATGCTGGCTTGGCTGTAATCTGTGTTGCTGATTTGGGCCTTCATGACATCCCTCATCTGCAGTAACTGTTGGCATCAGTTTAAGGGCACGTCTATGTTAGACTGCGTTAGGGTGGGCCAAACTAGATGTTAGTGAACCATTGTAGGTTTGTGCTTACAGAGTCACGTCACAGCTGAGTCCTGACCTGCAAACCGCAGCCGACGAAACGCTGTGTCCACATTCCTTATTGCACTCGAGTGTGCGAATCAGCACGCCTTTCGCTGCTACTGTGCCAAATAATACCATCTATCACAAGTAATGTTTCCAGACAACTTTGGGCATATGACAGCCACCCACATCAGCTCCCGAACTCCGCCTCCTGTAACAACAGCCTCATGACCTTACCTGTCCAGCATCCACGCCCCTAAAAGTCCTGGCGAGTCCGCTGAATCATTCTCAGGTAGGATGAACGTCCAAAAGTGAGAGCTAACGCAGAATGAGGAAGTCAATGATCTGCTACACTGTGAAACGTCCCCTTAGAAAAATTATACATGACTGTCCTTAAACTGACACACAATATTTTTAGCGCAACGCAATCTGACTTTTAAAAATCCCTACAAAAGAATGGCCCTAACTAACATTAACCTATACCTTTCACAAATCACTTACCTCACCAAAAATCTTCGTTACTCGAACTACTGCAATACAGCGAGCGCCACTACTGCCAGCTAAATAAAAGATTCAAACTACTAACTACTAGGCACTAACTACTGATAGGCATAGTTAGCAAGTGAAAGATTTTAATAGAGAACAAACAATGTATTTACCTTACTAGTGTTCAAAAGTCATAATATATATAGCAGTTCATGATATCCAGTATTACAAATTTCAAAACTCCACCATTTCTCTCCCCACATCCACCACTGCTGGCGGTTCACCTCCAACTGCGCAACGCTACGCACTGTTAACAGCCAACTGCCCAACACTACAATGGCAGACAACAATGCAAACTAGCCACAGACTGCACACAGCACAGCCAGTGATTTTCATATAGAGCGCTACGTGGCGTTACCAATAAGAAAACCTAAACAGCCTACTTACATAGCCCCCATGCTCCCCACAAAAAATTTTACAAATTGTTTTGGGCACTGGTCAATACAGATTTGAAAAAAATTTTCATAATTACAGTAAGAAAGATATCAAATGCACACACTTATTAATACAATGTTGGTCAAAAGCTAAAATTTTCTCACAGTCCATAAAGACAGTCCTGATCATTCATCACAGTAAAACTGCCGTTTCTTTTCTCAAAGTCTGAGCAGTAAAAGACAATGCACAAGGAAGTAGTGGATTTCCATGCAGTCTTGAAGAAGTAGTGTTGTCCTTCCAACAGAAAGACAATGCTGACTCTTGACATGCAGACAGGTAATGGGTCACAACAGAGCAAACCCACAGCAGAGTCATTCGAAGTTTTGAAGAATATTGGTAGGTAGGTCATCACAGAGTAGACCCACTGTAGTCCTGGTAGAGATTACGGTATTGGTGGGCCACCAGAGGTGCAGACCCAGTGCAGTCCTTGTAGAAATAATGGTACTGGTGAGTCAGCAAAGGTGTAGACCCACTGTAGTCCTTGTAGAAATAATGGTATTGGTGGGTCATCAAAGATGCAGACCCACTGTAGTCCTTGTAGAGATGGCCAGCAGCCATCTGTTGTGACTGTGCAGGTGCACAATCACCATTGAAGAGTCTTGCGGATAATATAGCAAGTCCATAACCACCACTTGTGGACTCACAAAGTTTTTTGGAATTGTCCTTAGAACCAGCAGTCCCTTGCTGAATTATTAAGACACGTGCAAACACTAACAGTCCCTACTTCTCACATATTGTCCATATACTATGACCAACAGAAACACGTACAGTGAAATGTAACTTACAAGTTAATAATACAGTATGATGAACTGATGTCAATTACAATTTTATAACATAAGAATACAATTACAAAGGTACAAAATGCATCATTAAAGAACATAACAATACATATAACATTTGTAGTACTGGCTTTACAAAAGAATCGAAATAACATATACATCAGTGTTACAGGAATTATGACATAAGTACATACATAAAAGATCAGAATAACTTTTGAAACATCAACTTCACACATGAGCAACAAAACAGAACAGATAAATAATGTCTAAACATCTTTACAAAGTAGATAACATAGTATTAGAAAAATTCTACAACACAACTCTCATCAACTAAACACATAAAGACAGGAAAAACACAAATAAAGAAGGGTACACAAACACATAGCAGAATAACGCAAAGGGAAAGGACAGGGTTTGTTTTACTACAGTATCTTGCAAACAAAACTTTCTTTACTTCTTGGAGATCTCCCTTCATTCTTCATTATTTCAAAAAGTGCTATCTATACCTGCTTTCTGTACTTTTTTCGTAAAACTTCTCTCAACTATCAAGACAATAGCCATGAAACGTTTCTCATCATTTCATTAGGCATTTTAGTAAATATCATAAATTAAGAGCTCCACAGTATAATCATATGTTTTTATGTTTGAGCGTGTCGTATTTGCGATGCTTTCTACAAAGGAATGTCAATAGCGAGGATAATGGCCTCCCTTTTTTTTTCTCCACCTGTGCCTCTGAAAGGCACACACTAATGGTTTTTTTTTTCAGGCGTCTTTCGCGCAGCTGGGTGCCCACGACGCATTACGTGAAGGTGGTCACTTAACTTTCTTACCGAAATATTTACGACAGCAGTTTCTGCTACAGTGACAGTCTCATATAAAAATATTTCACAGGTCAAGAATTTGCGTTGCAAATGTGTAGAAACAAAATCTTATGAATATAACAGTGTCCAAAAATTTTCACTGGCATTGTGATACATTCACGCATTTAGACACATTTCACAACTCTTAAAGCACGATTCTTGGTTTCCAACATCCTTTTTCACAAGTCAGGGTCCCTAACCACTATTCATTACTCCTTACCTTATTACACATATACATATTCGTCGACACTTCTTCAATATTTCATCTTAATAAATACGTAGCATAATCAAATTCCTCATATAGCATCATCTTATTGATCATAAACATACCTCAACAGCATAATACACATCGTCGTCGTAGAAATAACATCATAACACCTCAGTCAAATCTCAAAAACGTTGTAGCTTTCTGCAATAATGTCAACACCTAAAAAAATTCTCTGCTCATTTCAAGAGTGTCATCTACCTCAAACGTACTTTAAAATCATGCTCCCTTACCAATTACATCATTCAAAGCTCTTATAGTATCACAATGGTTGCGAAAAGATATGAAGAGTTCACACAATACAGACAAAATACAATTTCATAAGTGTGAAGTTACCCAACTGTGTAATTGCGTAAACATCTGTCACTGACGTAGTAAAAAAAGTTTATCTCTCAGTTAAATGATCAGATAGCTGTGTAATTTATGTGTTAGAGGAATATGGTACCAATGTGTAAAGTTGTATAAGCAAATACCATATTAGCTAGGGCACCTTGTGCTTGCCAAACACATGATACACAAAGTAAGTGTGTACCCTCCTGAGGATTAATGTAATTATACCCTCAGGTGTTACAGATTACAGCAATGGAATGAAATGTATCACGGAAAACTTTCTTTGTAATTCAAAAATCTTTAAAAATAAAGGTTTTAAGTACAAAATTAATTACTGAAATGCGTGTCCTGTAGCGCTAAATGTGCATCTTGCTGTAAGATAATTCTGTTGAAATGTCGTAGTTATCGTCCTCTATAAGCAAAGTTCTGCTGAAGACAATGTACTCACTTCATCATAAACCAAAGTTAGATGCTTTGCGTATAGATATCGTAGTTATTATGCTTATTGCCGTGATGAAGAAAGTACTGTGCTGTAACGTATTGTTGTCCTACGGAAAAGGCTGTCTGCTTGTAGCTATAGCACAAAAGTTACTACTAAAACATGTTTTACTTTACAGAAGAATTCAGAAAAACTGTGCAGATATAAAAGAGATATACCGCAAAAACAACACTGTAAATTGTCACTCATTAGTAGCATCGTGATAAAATCGTGTAGCTGTCACATAAACTAACCACTGTGTCATCTGGTATCTCACAGAAAGTACTTTGAATCCAGAATGTATTTTCAAGTAAACCAAAATGTTGCATTAAAATCTCATTAGCAGCACTGGTAAATGTTCTAAGTATGTGAGCCTTATAGTCGTTACGTAATTGTGCATCTAACAAGCAAGAATGTACACACACAATAACACTGTGTCGTCTGTTCACAATAACAATGCATTCGTAATTTCTGTTTAAATAAATTCTCTTGGTTTTGACTGGCTGTTTAACTTCAAACATTGTAGCATGTTAACAGTTTCTAAGTCTGACAAAGCATACTAGTAATGTAAAGTGAAAAACTTTATAGCAAAGACTAAGTTAAAAAGCAGATCATCTCTCAATAAACGGTTTTACATGTGAAATGTGGTGTAAACCTTTACTCTTCCTAGTACGCAGAGTTTCAACTTCAAAGCAATTATCATGTTGTATATGTCGGTAAGGAATGCTAAAATTTGCTCAAGGTTAGCGTCTATGTTATTTTTCTCTGAGCCAGCAGGCGCACGTGACTGCCTGCGGTGCGATTCATTGTCTGTTTCTTTGTTGGCGTGCGTCGTTTCTGGGATTAGGAGACCTAACTTCTACAAATTCGCCTTGCCGAGAGGGCCCAGCCTTGTTAGAATCTCTCCAGTTCTGATGGAATTCAGGCCTGTCGTTTTGTCGGTAGTTTACATAGTTTCTTGTTTGTCGGTCATGTGGTGGAGAATTTCTCCCGGAATCGTAACTGCGTGGTGGACCGTTGCGTCTGAAGTTAGTCTGTCTCCCTTGATAATAATTATTTTGGATCCCATGTTGTCTGTTTCTATGGTTGTCTCTGTCACATTCATTACTATGGAAAAGCGATCTTTCTCTGTATCTATTATTCTGCCAACGGTTGTCATATGGGTGGTGTCTGTTTTGGTCACGATTTGCGTTGTAAGAATAGCCTTGTCATGTCCAGTTATTTCTGTCGTCGCGGAATTGCGACGGATGTGAACTGTAATTGTTGTGTTCCTGTTTTCGCGTTCTGTGATTGTCAGTGTCAATTTCCAGTTCTTGTAACAGTCCCTGAAAAGCTTCAATGTCGTCTTTGCAACGTCCTGCTAAAATAATATGTTGTAAATGTTCAGGCAATTTGATTAAGCAAATGCGGATGAGTTCTGAGGGGCTGTATGGGTTTGAAAGATACTGATTCTTGTGCAACATGTCTTCAAAATATTTGAGAAGACTGGAAAATTCAGATTGTTCAAAGTGTTTCATCATCATGATGCTATGTTTTACTCGGTCTTGTGTAGCTTGAGACCAATATGCTGAGAGGAAGGCATGATAAAATTCTCCTTCACTGTGACAATCGTGAATGACCGATCGCATTCTTACAGCTGGTTCATTCTCTAAGTAGCCACACATAAATTCTAATCTGTGTTCTAATGACCAGTTGGGAGGAAAACAATGAGAGAATTGATGAAGCCACGCTTGTGGATGAATGTCGTTGCCGGAATTCTTAAATGTTTTGAATTTACGTGTAGTAATATACAGCTTATAGTTAAAATCATCATGTAGGCGAGTCGCATGTCGGTCATTGTTACGTCGTTTCGGCGGTTCCATTTCAAAATTCGGTGCACCTTGCCAATTTCTTTCATAATTTCCGAAATGTCCTGTGTTATTAATTTGTGGCTGTTCCATATTTCTATGTCCCTCTTCCCGTATTGGAGCGCGAGTGGCCTCTGGAATACGTAGTTCTTGTATTACTTGTGCCAACTGATCTTGTACATCCCGGATTTCTCTTTTGTATTGCGCATTAATTTGATTCTGACTTTGTTTGAATTTCTTAATTTGTTCATACTCTTCTGTGTCAGTGATGGCTACAGGTCTTGTATCATTCAGATCATCATCTACCTTTGCAGATAAGTTAGTGAACTGATCCGAAAGTTCGGCTACTTTCTCCGATAGTGTACATATTTCTTCAGTGTGTTTTTCTGAACCAAGTTTCAGAGTGTCCATTTGTGTTGAAATCGTATCTACTGTGTCCTTTAAGTTTTCTTGAGTTTTTGCAAGTTGCGTAACCGAATCGGTAGATGCAACTGAGTCAATTTTAGCTTGCAAGGTGTCGTGATTTTCATGAACAATAGTTTGCAGTTCTTTTATGGCTGCTTCGTGATTCTGTAATGCATTTTCATGACGCGAAAAAATAGGTTGGAAATGCTCACAAATTTGTGTTTTTACGTCATTACAGACTTTTTGACATTTCGATTCGATGTTACGTAACTCAGTAGTTAAATCTTCAAGTGTTTTTGTTCAAGCGTGGTGTCTAACTTTTGAAGATTTTGTTCCATTGTGTCTAAGTTTTTAAGATTTTGTTCCACTGTGTCTAACTTTTTAAGATTTTGTTCCACTGTGTCTAACTTTTGAAGATTTTATTCCATTGTGTGTAACTGTTGCTGTGTTTGTCTCTGGTGTTGTTCCATTGTGTCTAACTTTTGAAGCCTTTGTCCCATTTGTTGCATTAACTGTAATAACAGTGCACTGGTGTCTGAAACATGTTCCTCAGTGCTATTCGGCAGTGAATTTGCACCGGCAACATTCACATTTTGACAAGCAGAAAATATGTCTTGACTTATTTGAGAAAACGGTGATGACCCAAAACCTCAATCTACAGTATTTGCGAAATTGTGTCCTGTCATTTCGGGTTCCTGAGGCGAGCTGTTGCCGACCGATCGATGGATAATGCTTCCCTGTTCACTAATTGTTTCACTGCCTACACCATTATTTGCAGCCCGCTCCATTTCCCTATGCACAATTACCAAATTACTACTTTGAACATTAGTTAATTCATTACATGGTGGCGCTAACACACTGCTTTCATCTTCACTGTCATTTCTCAGTTTAATTTGGAGCCTAGTATTACGTTTTTCACACGCCATTACTGTCACAATATTTCACACGACAACACAGAAAAACACAATTTGAAGAGCAGAATAACAAAACACATTAACATAGCATTGAAAATAATATCTAGTTAATTGCAAGCGCAGCTGCGAAATACTTGGTGCAAATCTAAATGCATGCCACAACTGTGTACAACAATGAAAGACTGCAACTACAAAGAAGATTCTCTCTACAATTACGCGCTAGCAATAAACAATAGCTACACTAATTACACAAACTACAAGAAAAAAATCAGAAGATTCCAGTGAGGTAGCCTCGGCTAAGGGTCGACATATGAAACGTCCCCTTAGAAAAATTATACATGACTGTCCTTAAACTGACACACAATCTTTTTAGCGCAACGCAATCTGACTTTCAAAAATCCCTACAAAAGAATGGCCCCAACTAACATTAACCTATACCTTTCACAAATCACTTACCTCACCAAAAATCTTCGTTACTCGAACTACTGCAATACAGCGAGCGCCACTACTGCCAGCTAAATAAAAGATCCAAACTACTGAAGGCACTAACTACTGATAGGCATAGTTAGCAAATGAAAGATTTTGATAGAGAACAAACAATGTATTTACCTTACTAGTGTTCAAAAGTCATAATATATATAGCAGTTCATGATATCCAGTATTACAAATTTCAAAACTCCGCCATTTCTCTCCCCACATCCACCACTGCTGGCGGTTCACCTCCAACTGCGCAACGCTACGCGCTGTTAACAGCCAACTGCCCAACACTACAATGGCAGACAACAATGAAAACTAGCCACAGGCTGCACACAGCCCAGCCAGTGATTTTCATATAGAGCGCTACGTGGTGTTACCTATATAAAAACCTAAACACCCTACTTACAACTGAGACGCTAAGAATCTTGAGAGGAGTTCCAGAATTGAGTTAGACTGGAGAATCCATCTAATTTGGCTGCATTGGAAGAGATAGACATAGCGAATAGGGGATGGCGACCATCGTGTGTTTGCTTCGGCAATAAAATGTCACAAGTGTGGCTACGAGTGCCACAACAACATTGTCATCAGCCGGCATGCTATATGTGTGGACAACTGAGGGACAAGAAACGGGAAAAATCGTTATCACCAAAGTGTTCGTTAAACCCAAATATGAACGTATCAGACGTCGAGAAAGTTCCCAATAAAGTGCAGTACTGGAAGAGTAGATGCAGAGATGGACTAATGCTTGTGGAGTTTTGATGGTGGAGAGGAACATAGGTTTCCAACAGGTACAGCGACACATGTATCGGTCGTCGCACTAGATTTCGTAAGCAGAAAGAGACTAGGGTTGAAGAGTCTCTACACGAGTCACTTCATTGACTTTCAGGGTAGATACCCACTTTTACATTTCTGAACACTGTCGCTTAGATGTCCATGCTCCCATAAATTCAAACTGAGAGAATGTTCAGCTGGTGCTGTATCTGGTAACCATGCAGCCATGGTCATATTTCAATACTAAATTACCATATGTGAACTGTAGTTCGTGTCTAAATCATTTTCCACATTAGCTAGATACATATTAAGAGTTTAATTTGACACAGAAAATCAACCATCACATATCTGCGTTGTCACACTATGTTTTCCTAGTTCCTTCCCTCTGGCTGACTGCTTGGAAGAGTGTTTGTCGTCTTCTGGAGTGTCTATATGTTTTTGGATTTTAGGTACATAGGGACGGCTTAGCCAGCTTCTGTGTATAGCGAAGGAGAAATCTGTTGAGTCAGAAAGACAGCAGCGAGCGATGATCCGTCGCTTTTGTTAAATTGGCACAGGAGGAAAGTGCATACTATCTGTGCGTCGGCTTCCGGTCCGAGCAGCATCACTGCACTGGAATTCGTCGAGGTGGTAACAAAATGGTTCAAATGGCTATGAGCACTATGGGACTTAACATCTGAGGTCATCAGTCCCCTAGAACTTAGAACTACTTAAACCTAAGGACAGCAGACACATCCATGCCCGAGGCAAGATTCGAACCTGCGACCGTAGTGGTCGCGCGGTTCCTGACTGAAGCGCCTAAAACCGCTCGGTCACTCTGGCCGGCGAGGTGGTAACATCTAGTTTTAGTCCTTGTGTTATGATTTTGTGAATGTATAAGTTTCATCTTAACTGAGTTTTCAACTTATTTGTTGGTAGATTTCAGTCGACCGGTTCCAGACTGAAGCGTCTAGAACGGCTCGGCCACTCTGGCCGGCGCTAACGACAGGGGATGGCAAATTGATTCCATATTTTTATATTTCCAGAAGGCGTTCGACATCGTTCCTCTTCTAACCAAACTGTGTGCCTATGAAATATCGCCTCAACTGTGCGACTGGATTCGTGATTTCCTGTCAGAAAGGTTCCCCAGGGAAGTGTTATGGGCCCTCTATTATTCCTGATCTATATTAACGACGTAGGAGACAATGTGAGTAGCCGTCTTAGACTGTTTGCAGATGATGCTGTCATTTACCGTCTTGTAAAGTCATCAGATGACCAAAATGAATTTCAAAATGATTTAGATATCTCTATGGTGCGAAAAGCGGCAATTGATCCTGAAAAAGAAAAGTACTAAAAGAAATCCGCTAAATTTCGATTACGCGATAAATCACACAAATTCGAAGGCTGTAAATTCAACTAAATACTTGGGGATTACAATTATAAATAACCTAAATTGGAACGATCACATAGATAATGTTGTGGGTAGAGCAAACCAAAGACTGCCATTCATTGGCAGAATACTTAAAAGGTGCAACAGGTCTACTAAAGAGACTGCTTACACCACGCTGCCGACCGGGGTGGCCGAACGGTTCTAGGAGCTACAGCCTGGAACCGCGCTGCTGCTACGGTCGCAGGTTCGATTCCACCCTCGGGCATGGATGAGTGTAATGTCCGTATCTTAGTTAGTTTAAGTAATTCTAAGTTCTAGGGGACTGATTACCTCAGAAGTGCTCAGAGCCATTTGAACCATTTACGCCACGCTTGTTTGCCTTATCCTTGAGTATTGCTGTGCATGTGTCCGCATCAGGTGGGACTGACAGATAACATCGAAAAAGTACAAAGAGGGGCAGCTCGTTTTGTATCATCGCGAAACAGGGGAGATAGTGCCACAGACATGATACGTGAATGGGAGTGGCAATCATTAAAACAAAGACGTTTTTCGTTGCGACGGGTTCTTCTGATGAAATTTCAATCACCAGTTTCTCCTCCAACTGCGAAAACATTCTGTTGGCACCCATCTACATAGGGAGAAACGATCATCACGATAAAATAAGAGAAATCAGGGCTCGCACAGAAAAATTTAAGTGCTCGTTTTACCCGCTTGCCGTTCGAGAGTGGAACGTAGATGTACATGTAGATTAAACCTAATGTTGTGCGGCATTTATAACACTGGTGTTGATGAATGACACTGGCAAATGCTGGACTCGATACACAGTTTTAATACGTCAAATAATTTCTGTTACTAGGTTATCAGTTTCTCAATGAAGCTGTAAGCAGCTTCAGTCCCATCTCACCTCTCTCACACTCGAATGTATGTCACATTACAGGAAACCTCACAGAAAAGTGGATAGGAGATGAAGGATGTCACTATGGATAGGTTCGAGCAGAGGTACCGCCTTAGTATTGGTGCTCGACAACTGCATGTTTCAGAAAATTTCCTGGAACTATTCAAAAGTGAAATTTAATTACGGATACTGTAAGATATTTTTTTCCGGATAGGTTTTCTGGACACGCCAAATTGATCGTCTCGTAAAGAGGAAGACTGTATATGGTAGCGGTATAAAAACTGTCAACGGAAAATAGCAAATCACAACCTTCATGACCTTCAATTACAAACTACCAAACGCCTGAAGACAATTATGATTACGAGAGGTGTACAATAGCTGAAAAAAAATCGGAACACCAAGAAGAATTTGTGCGTCATAACGGAAAGTTGGTAGTCGTATTTCTTCATCTGAAAGATGATGTCTATTCAAGTTTCACGTCAGTCACCTATGAGTGGAGCTAGTAAAGTCACTATGACAATGCAAATCAGGTTTCCTTCAAATGTACGTTGTAAGGACCGTGTGCGTTTAGATTGGACTTGGTAAGTTGATGTTAGTCGAGAATGCTTTTGAGGCGACAAATACGCCTTCATCGACACCTCACTGAGTTTCAAAGAGGCCGTGTAATAGGACTACGAGAAGCTGTATGTTTCTTCTGCGATGTTACAGATAGAGATGGCAGGAATGCAGCCACTATACACTGATCAGTCGGAACATTATGAACACCGACCTACTATCGATATCAGCCCGCCCAGGCGATAACAGCGTCACCTGGGGAGGAGTGACTTCACACACACACACACACACACACACACACAAGCACACACACACACACACACACACACACACACACACACACACACACACACACGCCCGTACAAGATGCATCTGGTATCAGTGAGCGTGCTGTCCGTGTGTAGAATTTAGAAGGCGCACGATCTATTTGAGCTTGATCGAGGGCAGATTGAGTGGCCCGGACGCTCGGCACGAGAATTTCGGGAACTTTACGGGCGTTCGAGGAGTGTTATGGTTCAAATGGCTCTGAGCACTATGGGACTCAACATCTTAGGTCATAAGTCCCCTAGAACTTAGAACTACTTAAACCTAACTAACCTAAGGACATCACACACACCCATGCCAGAGGCAGGATTCGAACCTGCGACCGTAGCAGTCCCGCGCGAGGAGTGTTATGGTGAATGACTTCAACACGTGGCGAAACCAAGGTGAAACCAAATTCACACGTCTTCGGGTTGGGTGGCCGCTCTTCATTACAAATGTCGGACGCCGTAGGCTGGGCAGACTGGAAAAACAGGACAGACGTCGAAACGTGGCGGAACTAAAAAAAATGGTTCAAATGGTCCTGAGCACTATGGGACTCAACATCTGAGGTCATCAGTCCCCTAGAACTTAGAATTACTTGAACCTAACTAACCTAAGGACATCACAAACATCCATGCCCGAGGCAGACTGAAGCGCCTAGAACCGCTCGGTCATACCGGCGGCAGGCGGAACTACTATCAAACTTCCGGGTAGAGTACAAGTGTGTCTGAAACCACAGTTCACCGAACACTTCTATGGGCCTCCGCGGCCGCCAAGGGCCAATATTAACATGACGACATCGGCAAATGTGGCTGAAATGGGCAAGTGATCATCGGCACTGGACGTCGGCCCAGAGTCAGGGCGTTGATGGTCTGATTAATCCCGATACCTTCATCATGCCAGTCAGAGGGCGCGAATTCGTCGTCTTTCACGGCAACAGCTCCTTGACACCTGTACTGCAGGACGGAGACAAGATGGCGGCGGCTCCATTATGCTCTGGGGAACATTCACATGGGCATGCATGGGTCCAGTGGAGCTAGTGCAAAGCATCATGACGGCAAGAATCATAGCACCCTGGTTGCAGACCATGCACAGCCGTTCATGACGATCATCTTTCCTGATGACAGTGGAATTTTTCAACAACTTAATGCCCCATGTCACAAGGCCTGTAGTGTGATGGAGTGGCTAGAGGAACACAGTTGACATGCAGATCCTTCAGCTACCCAGATCTGAACTTGATCGAACATATCTGGGATGTGATTAAACGTGGCGTCACAGCTCATCGCTGCCCTCCCCGGAATTTACCAGAATTAGGTGACTTGTGTGTGCAGACGTAGTGTCAGCTCCCTACCAAGTCCTCATTGTTTCCATGCCACGATGTGTGACCATTGTTGTCCGTGCCAAACGTGGACATAGCGGCTATTAGGTGATGCCCATAATGTTCTGGCTGATCAGTATACATGATAGCTGGCAGCGGTGTTCACGAGAATATACGGTGGCAAGATGACCATGTTCCGGACGACCGCAGCGCACTGCCTAGAGGGAAGACCATCGTGTTCTGCATATGGCTCTGGTACGTCGCACTACAACTGCATCAGCAATTTGAGGAGCAGTTGGGACCACAATGACACAACGAACTGTTACAAAGCGTGTAATTCAAGGACAACTCCGAGCTAGACGCCCTGTAGGGTGCATTCAAATGACCGTAAACCACGAACATATGCGATTTCAGTGGTGGCAAGCGATAGCTCATTGGAGGAAAGAGTGGAGGTCTATTGTGTATTATGATGAAGGTTGGTTCCGTCTCGGTCCACTGACGACTGTGAGCTGGTTGGAAGAAGACCAGTTGGGGCCCTGCAACCAAACTGTCTGCACGTTAGACACAGTGGACCTATACCTGGAGTTAGGTCTTGGATGTGATTTCGTATGACAGTGGGAGCATTCTCGTGGTCATCCCACGCTACCTGACTGCAAATTCGTGCGACAGTCTGGTGAATCGACCTGTTGTGCCGCCATTCATGAAGAGCATTCTGGAGGATGTCTTCCAGCAGGATAACGCTCGCCGACATACTGCTCTTGTAACCCAACGTGATCTACAGGGTATCGGTATGTTGCCATGCTCTATTCGATCACCAGATCCGTCTGCAGTCAAGCACATATGGGACAGAATTGAAATGAAAATCAGCATTGGCCGTATTTTGTTGTTTTATTGTCAGCAAAATCGATTTTCGGTCACTTAGTGACCAGTTTATGTGATCGCTCTAAGCATGTGGTTATAGCTTGATACCAGTGCCTACCAATTTTAGTTGTATATTACAGCACTATTTGGTCGTGGTGCACACAACACGCCATGGAGTCGCCAATCAACATATGGGACATCTTCGGACGGCAACTCTAGTGTCGTCCACAAACAGCCTTAACCGTCCATATATTGACCGACCAAGTACAACGGGCATGGAGCTCAATCCCACAAACTGGCATCCGGCACCTGTAGAACGCAATTCATGCACGTTTGCGTGCTTGCATTCAACACTCTGGCGGTTACACTGGTTGTTAATTAATGTACCAGCATCTATATTTGCAATTGCTTATCTCGCACGTATATTAACTGTGGTACTGCAGTGTAAATCACTTAAATATTTTGTCTAGACAAATGTATTCCCGAAATTTCAGTGCTTCACATTAATTATTTTTTGTTGTTGCATTTTTTTTCATCAATGTATAACAATGGACGACATATCCCGGGGAGACTCCGCAAATGCACAACGTTTGTTAGAAGTATTTATCATTGCGGTCTTAGTTGCAAATATTCACACTTGATTACTAGCATTTCTTTAATGGCATGGAAAAATAAGCAAAATTTAAAATACGACATTTCAAATTTAAAATGAATATTGACATTACGCAGATTGACAGTATTTAAAACTTATAATAATTCCTGATTAATCAGGAGTAGTGGAAAGTCATGGTTCTTAAGAGAGGGTGAGATAGTCAGTGGTGCACAATAAAGGTAACAGCAGGACGCTTGTGAGAGAATTCCATGGGATCCAGAATTATACTGAAATCGTTATGCAAGATGCATATACATGCCTCATGATTGACGGGCAGGGGATGGAGGAAAGAAAAAAAAATACTGATACTGTGAATTATTAAAATACGACAAATACACTCCTGGAAATGGAAAAAAGAACACATTGTCACCGGTGTGTCAGACCCACCATACTTGCTCCGGACACTGCGAGAGGGCTGTACAAGCAACGATCACACGCACGGCACAGCGGACACACCAGGAACCGCGGTGTTGGCCGTCGAATGGCGCTAGCTGCGCAGCATTTGTGCACCGCCGCCGTCAGTGTCAGCCAGTTTGCCGTGGCATACGGAGCTCCATCGCAGTCTTTAACACTGGTAGCATGCCGCGACAGCGTGGACGTGAACCGTATGTGCAGTTGACGGACTTTGAGCGAGGGCGTATAGTGGGCATGCGGGAGGCCGGGTGGACGTACCGCCGAATTGCTCAACACGTGGGGCGTGAGGTCTCCACAGTACATCGATGTTGTCGCCAGTGGTCGGTGGAAGGTGCACGTGCCCGTCGACCTGGGACCGGACCGCAGCGACGCACGGATGCACGCCAAGACCGTAGGATCCTACGCAGTGCCGTAGGGGACCGCACCGCCACTTCCCAGCAAATTAGGGACACTGTTGCTCCTGGGGTATCGGCGAGGACCATTCGCAACCGTCTCCATGAAGCTGGGCTACGGTCCCGCACACCGTTAGGCCGTCTTCCGCTCACGCCCCAACATCGTGCAGCCCGCCTCCAGGGGTGTCGCGACAGGCGTGAATGGAGGGACGAATGGAGACGTGTCGTCTTCAGCGATGAGAGTCGCTTCTCCCTTGGTGCCAATGATGGTCGTATGCGTGTTTGGCGCCGTGCAGGTGAGCGCCACAATCAGGACTGCATACGACCGAGGCACACAGGGCCAACACCCGGCATCATGGTGTGGGGAGCGATCTCCTACACTGGCCGTACACCACTGGTGATCGTCGAGGGGACACTGAATAGTGCACGGTACATCCAAACCGTCATCGAACCCATCGTTCTACCATTCCTAGACCGGCAAGGGAACTTGCTGTTCCAACAGGACAATGCACGTCCGCATGTATCCCGTGCCACCCAACGTGCTCTAGAAGGTGTAAGTCAACTACCCTGGCCAGCAAGATCTCCGGATCTGTCCCCCATTGAGCATGTTTGGGACTGGATGAAGCGTCGTCTCACGCGGTCTGCACGTCCAGCACGAACGCTGGTCCAACTGAGGCGCCAGGTGGAAATGGCATGGCAAGCCGTTCCACAGGACTACATCCAGCATCTCTACGATCGTCTCCATGGGAGAATAGCAGCCTGCATTGCTGCGAAAGGTGGATATACATTGTACTAGTGCCGACTTGTGCCTGCTCTGTTGCCTGTGTCTATGTGCCTGTGGTTCTGTCAGTGTGATCATGTGATGTATCTGACCCCAGGAATGTGTCAATAAAGTTTCCCCTTCCTGGGACAATGAATTCACGGTGTTCTTATTTCAATTTCCAGGAGTGTAACTATCTAAGAGATGTATCATTAATTTGGCGTTAATAAGGATGTGAAATAATACACTGTATTTAATACATGACACACCTTGTTAAAATTTATGACTAAATTAAAGAAATGAAATAAAACAGAGAGCGCACAGTTTTCACCAGATGGCGTCTGAGGTGTGGTGCGCTCATGGACATCGGGCTGTCTGTCTGCGGCCACGCTCACACATTTTGGAGGTTACGCACCTCAATCGGTAACACAATAATTCACTTACCAAAACCTATGGCGTACACCCTGTTCACCTACAATCTTAAAGTTCGATAAGAATCAAAAGTTTCCTAGTATACGTAAACGAAAACATCTGAAATTTATTAATCTGTTTTATTTCAGTATTTTAATTTAATTACGAATTTTAACAAGATGTGTCAGTAGTTGTCCAAAGCTATTCCTGGCTATCTACTTGTATCATGTATAAATCTGGACTGCATGGAGGATGCCGTACGGTGGTGGGGATTCAGTCTCTGAAGTTCTGCTGTGGTGGCCCGTGAAGTGTGTGGTATGGCACTGTCATGCTGCATGAAAACATTTCCCTTTTCCTTTCGGACCCTTGTTAGCCGTCGTTTCGGAATTCGCAACGTTGTGATGTAACTCTCTGAATTTATTGTTGTTCCACGATCAAGGAAATGAACATGGATAACACCATCAGCGACCCAGAAGACTGTGGCCATGATTTTTCCAGCTGAGGGCTGCGTCTTGAATTTCTTTTTCTGGGGAGAGTCTTTGAGTCGATATTCCATAGATCGACGTTTCGTCTCCAGGTCGTAATGGCGTACCCACGTTTCGTCTCCTGTCACAGTTGAATGGAGAAAGGCGTCACCTTCGTTCTCGTAACGCGAGAGGAGTTCCTGGCAAATTTCTAGTCTGTGCGCTTCCATTTCAGGAGTTAGCGTCTGGGGTACCCGACGTGCACAGATCTTCCGATAGCCAAGATAAGCAATAATGTGACCCACACGTTCTTGTGAAATGCCGATTGTGCTTGCAAATTCTGTCTGACTGATACAACGATCATCTTGAATCAGTTTGTCAACATTTTCATTGCGAAACTCGTTGGTTACTGTCACAGGACGTCGAACTCCTTGTTTGTCACGCAAGTCAGATGTTCCCGCCTCAACATCTTTAAACTTACTCGCCCAAAGACGCACAGAACTCACTCACACCAACACAATCACCATAAACTGCTTTCATTCTCTGATGAATCTCCTTTGGGGTGACACCTTCTGCTGTCAAGAATTCAATGACTGCACGTTGCTTAAATCGCATTGAACGACCGTCTGCGTAGGGTTCCATACTTCACGCTGTAACAACAAAACCGTTCAATGCTAAGGCTTCCCACCAACTGGAGCTGTAGAGAAAAGGCTACGGAACAAGCCAGTACCTGCCGCATACCAATGCTGCCAACTGTTCAAGAGTTACGAAGGTGGAGGCATCACTTTTCAGTCAACCCTCGTAATACGCTTCTTAATTTCTAGTTAATTCTATAACATCTTTTAGACTGCTCTTTGTTATATTTTGATAACTCATAGTACCAGTATTTTTTTCTCTTCTCCCTTCCCTACCTGTCATTCATGACGCGTGGGTCTGCATCTACACTCCTGGAAATGGAAAAAAGAACACATTGACACCGGTGTGTCAGACCCACCATACTTGCTCCGGACACTGCGAGAGGGCTGTACAAGCAATGATCACACGCACGGCACAGCGGACACACCAGGAACTGCGGTGTTGGCCGTCGAATGGCGCTAGCTGCGCAGCATTTGTGCACCACCGCCGTCAGTGTCAGCCAGTTTGCCGTGGCATACGGAGCTCCATCGCAGTCTTTAACACTGGTAGCATGCCGCGACAGCGTGGACGTGAACCGTATGTGCAGTTGACGGACTTTGAGCGAGGGCGTATAGTGGGCATGCGGGAGGCCGGGTGGACGTACCGCCGAATTGCTCAACACGTGGGGCGTGAGGTCTCCACAGTACATCGATGTTGTCGCCAGTGGTCGGCGGAAGGTGCACGTGCCCGTCGACCTGGGACCGGACCGCAGCGACGCACGGATGCACGCCAAGACCGTAGGATCCTACGCAGTGCCGTAGGGGACCGCACCGCCACTTCCCAGCTAATTAGGGACACTGTTGCTCCTGGGGTATCGGCGAGGACCATTCGCAACCGTCTCCATGAAGCTGGGCTACGGTCCCGCACACCGTTAGGCCGTCTTCCGCTCACGCCCCAACATCGTGCAGCCCGCCTCCAGTGGTGTCGCGACAGGCGTGAATGGAGGGACGAATGGAGACGTGTCGTCTTCAGCGATGAGAGTCGCTTCTGCCTTGGTGCCAATGATGGTCGTATGCGTGTTTGGCGCCGTGCAGGTGAGCGCCACAATCAGGACTGCATACGACCGAGGCACACAGGACCAACACCCTGCATCATGGTGTGGGGAGCGATCTCCTACACTGGCCGTACACCACTGGTGATCGTCGAGGGGACACTGAATAGTGCACGGTACATCCAAACCGTCATCGAACCCATCGTTCTACCATTCCTAGACCGGCAAGGGAACTTGCTGTTCCAACAGGACAATGCACGTCCGCATGTATCCCGTGCCACCCAACGTGCTCTAGAAGGTGTAAGTCAACTACCCTGGCCAGCAAGATCTCCGGATCTGTCCCCCATTGAGCATGTTTGGGATTGGATGAAGCGTCGTCTCACGCGGTCTGCACGTCCAGCACGAACGCTGGTCCAACTAAGGCGCCAGGTGGAAATGGCATGGCAAGCCGTTCCACAGGACTACATCCAGCATCTCTACGATCGTCTCCATGGGAGAATAGCAGCCTGCATTGCTGCGAAAGATGGATATACACTGTACTAGTGCCGACATTGTGCATGCTCTGTTGCCTGTGTCTATGTGCCTGTGGTTCTGTCAGTGTGATCATGTGATGTATCTGACCCCAGGAATGTGTCAATAAAGTTTCCCCTTCCTGGGACAATGAATTCACGGTGTTCTTATTTCAATTTCCAGGAGTGTAGCATAATGAGTTGAGTATAATGCTAGATGCCATGGAATGTTTTCACAGGCGTACTGCTGTTACCTTTATTGTACACTATTACCTATGTACTTTTTTGCCTTTTGTTTGTCCGTCGGTCTGTCCACCTTTAAAGGCCACTTCTTCTCAGGAGCAGACAGAAGTACCAAGTTCAAATTTATGTCTTATACTAAGGCCTCCATCTCTTGGCGTTGTAAGTAATTTAAGCTTGTAAATGCAATCAAAAAATACCGTTACATACGTGATATATTTTGATACCTGGGGGGGGGGGTTTATGGTATGTTGATACCGATACTCCTATATGTACTTATCAAAACAGGTAGACAAGCTCCGGTACGAGATTTTCACTCTGCAGCGGAGTGTGCGCTGATATGAAACTTCCTGGCAGATTAAAACTGTGTACCAGACTGAGACTCGAACTCGGGACCTTGGCTTTCGCGGGCAAGTGCTCTACCATCTGAGCTACCCAAGCACGTGGTCGTGACTAAGCCATGTCTCCGCAATATCCTTTCTTCCAGGAATGCTGGTTCTGCAAGGTTCGCAGGAGAGCTTCTGTGAGATTTGAAAAGTAGGAGACGAGGTACTGGCGGAAGTAAAGCTGTGAGGACGTGGTGTGAGTCGTGCTTGGGTAGCTCAGATGGTAAAGCACTTGCCCGCGAAAGACAAAGGTCTCGAGTTCGAGTCTCGGTCCAGCACACAGTTTTAATCTGCCAGGAAGTTTCACATAGACGAGCTGTCTACATAGACGTCGGGTCTGGTGTTAGTGATAAGGTGCATGTCGCGGCATCGAATTTCGATCGGACCACGGGTTTTTCAGCCTTCGTTGCAACGGAACTTATATCTCTCAATGATGTGAAGAAGAACATGTTGTTCGAATTTCATGCTGAACTGAAGGTTCCCTTTCCCCAGTTGGATAACTAGTGGACGTTGGGGACATGCAAGTCGCCCATGTGATATCCAACAGAAAGACTTGCTCCAGGCCACTGAGCCACACGAATTTATCATCATCATCCACATACGTAATTAAATTTTTACGGAACCGTCAGAGCGCGAGTTCAACTCGCAGTTGTCTTCTGTTTTTCTTTTATTCTTTAGATCTGCTGCTTCGTTGTTTCTCGTCTGCGGTTTCATGGGGAAATCACATGATAGCTTTCGGATTCAAATTCCATCGATAAGGAAATCACTCAGCGTTTTAATTACAGAGGGTGGCCGCTTCTCTGATCGCACGAGTTACCGCTCCGGCTCTCAGCCCCGCTGCCAGCAAATGTTCGAGCTGCTAGGGTCTTGTTTGGCCGGGTGGGGCTGTAGTAAAAAAGATGATTTGCTGATGACGGCCATCTAAGTTCATCATCAAACTCTCTGAAGGATATCGAATTCTTGAAGTAACACTGGAAATTTAGTATTTCATCTGGTTGTTACAGGTGACGTCCATGTATTTCATGTTCTTCCACATTGTTTAAAAAACGTCCCTTAGTTTTCGTGTGCAAAACTTCAAGGTATTCTGACGGAACGTCACATAAATATTGACATTTTTATCGGTTGTAAACCGCAGTTAAAGTATTTTATGAACATAATTAGTGTAAAATATATAGTTAATGTTCTTGAAACAACTGATATGCAGCGATAATTTAAGAGTAGCATCATCTATGAAAATAAAAAAGGCTCTAAAGAGACTCGATTGTACGGCCGAGGAGGAAGGACGTATGTTATGGGACACACACTGTTTTGTTTCGCTATATGGAAGGCAGCCATTGAGCGGCTACACATATTTTATGTAAGTTATTCGTTTTTCCGCTAAAAATAAAATTGTTATTATTATCACAAAATGAATTTCCTTGTAATAGTTGTCATCTCAAATGCTCGCAGTAGCTAACTATTTTTAACAAGCATTTTATCAGTAATTTGCGCTGCGAGAAGCGCATCTTCCGAAGCAGCCTCTGGTCGGCCATTCTACATGTACATCTACATTTATACTCCGCAAGCCACCCAACGGTGTGTGGCGGAGGGCACTTTACGTGCCACTGTCATTACCTCATTTTTCTGTTCCAGTCGCGTATGGTTCGCGGGAAGAACGACTGTCTGAAAGCCTCCGTGCGCGCTCTAATCTCTCTGATTTTACATTCGTGATCTCCTCGAGAGGTATAAGTAGGAGGAAGGAATATATTCGATACTTCATCCAGAAACGCACCCTCTCGGAACCTGGACAGCAAGCTATACCGCGATGCAGAGTCTGCCACTTGAGTTTGCTAAACATCTCTGTAACGCTATCACGCTTACCAAATAACCCTGTGACGAAACGCGCTGCTCTTCTTTGGATCTTCTCTATCTCCTCCGTCAACCCGACCTTGTACGAATCCCACACTAATGAGCAATACTCAAGTATAGGTCGAACGAGTGTTTTGTAAGCCACCTCCTTTGTTGACGGACTACATTTTCTAAGGACTCTCCCAATGAATCTCAATCTGGTACCCGCCTTACCAACAATTAATTTCATATGATCATTCCACTTCAATTCATTCCGCACACATACTCCCAGATATTTTACAGAAGTAACTGCTACCAGTGTTTGTTCCGCTATCATATAATCATACAATAAAGGATTCTTCTTTCTATGTATTCGCAATACATTACATTTGTCTATGTTAAGGGTTAGTTGCCACTCCCTGCACCAAGTGCCTAACCGCTGCAGATCTTCCTGCATTTCGCTACAATTTTCTAATGCTGCAACTTCTCTGTACACTACAGTATCATCCGCGAAAAGCCGCATGGAACTTCCGACACTATCTACTAGGTCATTTACATATATTGTGAAAAGCAATGGTCCCATAACACTCCCCTGTGGCACGCCATAAGTTACTTTAACGTCTGTAGACGTCTCTCCATTGATAACAACATGCTGTGTTCTGTTTGCTAAAAACTCTTCAATCCAGCCACAAAGCTGGTCTGATATTCCGTAGGCTCTTACTTTGTTTATCAGGCGACAGTGCGGAACTGTATCGAACGCCTTCCGGAAGTCAAGGAAAATAGCGTCTACCTGGGAGCCTGTATCTAATATTTTCTGTGTCTCATGAACAAATAAAGCGAGTTGGGTTTCACACGATCGCTGTTTCCGGAATCCATGTTGATTCCTACAGAGTAGATTCTGGGTTTCCAAAAACGACATGATACTCGAGCAAAAAACGTGTTCTAAAATTCTACAACAGATCGACGTCAGAGATATAGGTCTATAGTTTTGCGATTCTGCTCGACGACCCTTCTTGAAGACTGGGACTACCTGTGCTCTTTTCCAATCATTTGGAACCTTCCGTTCCTCTAGAGCAGGGGCGGGCAGGAATTCTGCACGTGTGCGGTGCACATGCACGTGTGCAGTTAACAGGTGATCTGCGTGCACACAGGGGCAAGCTGGCCACCCGCTTCTCACCCCTCCCCACCATACCTTCTCTCCGCTTCTTTCCCTGTAATGCGTTTTGTTTCCTGGCCTGCTTTATTAAATGAAGGATTAAGGTTAGTAGGAGTGTTTGAAAGTAATCATGGTTTGAAAGAGTACCTATTACCTACGATACGTTTTGTTTAATTATCACAGGTGGAGTTTACAATACGTTTAATGTCTGGAACAAAATTTCTACATACACACAAACGCAAACAGTTACGTAAATTTTCATTACTGATGTTTGCTCTTAACCGAGAGTTATTAATTTTCATAACAGAAAAAAATCTCTCACAAAAGTATGTCGAGGCCAACATTGACTATCTTCATGGCTTCACGATGGAGACGATGAAACTCTAGCTGTGTAAAGTCGTGATAAAGATCTATTACACGTCTTGCCAAAAGGAACTTGTCTCTCAGACGAGAATTACACTGTAGATCTATTAATTCCATTTGCAAACTGAGATGAATATCATCTACAGAAACCAGATTCTCTCGAGAACTATTCAAAACCTTAGGATACTTAAGATATATCCCCAAATCGCTTGAGAAATTACTATTTTATTGCACTAAGAACGGCAACATACTGAAATTTATTATAATGGCGTTCAATATTAAACTTCCGCTCACCAGCGAGAATACTGTCACATATTATACATTTCCAATTTTCACGTTTTTCCACAGAGAACAAATGATTCTCCCATTCCTATTTAAAAGATAGCAAATTTCCAATTCTCCGTTTCCTTGATTCACTCTGCATTTTCCGGTTATTGAAATACAACGTTCACTACGTGGTGGTCGTTTCTCTTCAACGTCCGCAGCTTAGCCTGGTACTACACTGCCGCAACCTGCAGGCTGTCGGCACTGTCCCGTTCGACGATTGCACGCGAGCAACACACGTGCAGCGCTGTGCGCTCACGAGCCGCGTGCAACGTTTGCCCGCCCCTGCTCTAGAGACTTGCGGTACACGGCTGTTAGAAGGGGGGCAAGTTCTTTCGCGTACTCTGTGTAGAATCGAACTGGTATCCCGTCAGGTCCAGTGAACTTTCCTCTGTTGAGTGATTCCAGTTGCTTTTCTATTCCTTGGACACTTATTTCGATGTCAGCCATTTTTTCGTTTGTGCGAGGATTCAGAGAAGGAACTGCGGTGCGGTCTTCCTCTGTGAAACAGCTTTGGAAAAAGGTGTTTAGTATTTCAGCTTTACGCATGCCATCCTCTGTTTCAATGCCATCATCGTCCCGGAGTGTCTGGATATGCTGTTTCGAGCTACTTACTGATTTAACGTAAGACCAGAACTTCCTAGGATTTTCTGTCAAACCGGTACATAGAATTTTACTTTCGAATTCACCGAACGCTTCACGCATAGCCCCCCTTACGCTAACTTTGACATCGTTTAGCTTCTGTTTGTCTGAGAGGTTTTGGCTGCGTTTAAACTTGGAGTGAAGCTGTCTTTGCTTTCGCAGTAGTTCCCTAACTTTGTTGTTGAACCACGGTGGGTTTTTCCCGTCCCTCACAGTTTTACTCGGCACGTACCTGTCTAAAACGCATTTTACGATTGCCTTTTTCCATAAACACTCAACATTGTCAATGTCGGAACAGAAATTTTCGTTTTGATCTGTTAGGTAGTCTGAAATCTGCCTTCTATTTCTCTTACTAAACAGATAAACCTTCCTACCTTTTTTTATATTCCTATTAAGTTCCATATTCAGGGATGCTGCAACGGCCTTATGATCACTGATTCCCTGTTCTGCACTTACAGAGTCGAAAAGTTCGGGTCTGTTTGTTATCAGTAGGTCCAAGATGTTATCTTGTAAGTAGGCTGTTTATGTTTTCTTATTGGCAATGTTACGTAGCGCTTTGTGTGAAAATCATTGGCTATGCTGTGTGCAGTCTGTGGCTAGTTTGCATTGTTGTCTGCCATTGTAGTGTTAGGCAGCTGGATGTTAACAGCGCGTAGCGTTGCGCAGTTGGAGGTGAGCCGCCAGCAGTGGTGGATGTGAGGAGAGAGATGGCGGAGTTTTGAAATTTGCAATACTGGATATCATGAACTGCTGTATATATTATGACTTTTGATGACTATTAAGGTAATTACATTGTTTGTTCTCTATTAAAATCTTTCATTTGCTAACTATGCCTATCAGTAGTTAGTGCCTTCTGTAGTTTGAATCTTTTATTTAGCTGGCAGTAGTGGCGCTCGCTGTTTTGCAGTAGTTCGAGTAACGAAGATTTTTGTGAGTTAAGTGATTTTTGAAAGGTATAGGTTAATGTTAGTCAGGGCCATTGTTTTGTAGGGATTTTTGAAAATCAGATTGCGTTGCGCTAAACATATTGTGTGTCAGTTTAAGGACAGTCGTATATATTTTTTCTAAGGGGACATTTCAATCTCCACGAGTCGGTTCTCTGTTTAATTGCTCTAGGTAATTTTCAGATAGTGCACTCAGTATAATGTCACCCGATGCTCTGTCCCTACCACCTGTCCTAAACATCTGAGTGTTCCAGTCTGTATCTGGTAAATTGAAATCTCCATCTAAGACTATAAAATGCTGAGAAAATTTATGTGAAATGTATTCCAAATTTTCTCTCAGTTGTTCTGCCACTAATGCTGCTGAGTCGGGAGGTCGGTAAAAGGAGCCAATTATTAACCTAGCTCGGTTGTTGAGTGTAACCTCCACCCATAATAATTCACAGGAACTATCCACTTCTACTTCACTACAGGATAAACTACTACTAACAGCGACAAACACGCCACCACCGGTTGCATGCAATCTATCCTTTCTAAACACCGTCTGTGCCTTTGTAAAAATTTCGGCAGAATTTATCTCTGGCTTCAGCCAGCTTTCTGTACCTATAACGATTTCAGCTTCGGTGCTTTCTATCAGCGCTTGAAGTTCCGGTACTTTACCAATGCAGCTTCGACAGTTTACTATTACAATACCGATTGCTGCTTGGTCCCCGCATGTCCTGACTTTGACCCGCATCCTTTGAGGCTGTTGCCCTTTCTGTACTTTCCCGAGGCCATCTAACCTAAAAAACCACCCAGTCCACGCCACACAACCCCTGCTACCCGTGTAGCCGCTTGCTGCGTGTAGTGGACTCCTGACCTATCCAGCGGAAGCGGAAGCGACTTAACTACTTAACTTCTGAGGTCATCAGTCGCCTAGAACTTAGAACTAATTAAACCTAACTAACCTAAGGACATCACACACATCCATGCCCGAGGCAGGATTCGAACCTGCGATCGTAGCGGTGGCTCGGCTCCAGACTGTAGCGCCTAGAACCGCATGGCCACGCCGGCCGGCTACTCGTATTGGTGCTACATTTTTTGTTGCTGTTACTGTATATGTTGGACAGAACTGAAAATATGATGTTTTTGCCCTAAAGAGAGACTCTTTCCAGAGAGCCACTACTTAATTTTTTACAAAACAGTATTACAATTTTCTTCAGGAGATATCTCTGGAACACGATCAGCTACACTGTCTAGTCACATTACACCAGAATAACCATCTTTAGCAGTGCGAACAGTTACGACGAGTTCAGAAAGAGATTAAGTGAGTGTATGCAAAAAAATTGTCGATGGTGCTGAGCCACAGTCATACAGTATTTTATGAAGGAATACGCCGACATTTGACTGTATATTAGTGTATTTTTCGTTTGTACAATGTAGATTTAGGCTTTTACGCCATTATCGAATAGAATGCTAAAACAAGCAAAATGCAGATACATAGTAAAAAATAGAATTTTTTAAAGAAATATTAGATGCAAGCTGATATAAAATTGTGAGATATGCACTTACTTCGTGGACCACTGAAACGCCATATCTGGTAAACTCAGCCCAAAGCAGGTAAACACAAGACTAGCTATTAAAGTGTCATCAAAGAAAGTAGACATTTGATGACATGACACAGTAAATGTAGAAGTATCACAGATATGAGCTTACAAGTGATAAGTGTCAGTTGACCATATGCGATCACCTTTGGAGGCGGCATTATGAATCATCATCTTTTCATTTACATGAATGCATTTGATCGTTAATAATATAAAGTGAACATACGTTATGTAGCATGAAAAAAGTAAAGTCTGTAAGAAACAGATGAAATATAGAACAGAAGCCAATGAATCACACTTAACGATAAAACAAAAAAGTAGTAAAATAACAATGTCAGTAAAAAACAGAGGGGAATGGAAGGTGGAGGAAGGGAATGGGGGAGAAGAAAGAGGAGTAGATATTATTATGTGAAGAAAAAGAAGATGGTGAAGAGTGTGACTGGAAGGGCGAGAGGGGGGGAGGGAGTTAGAGGGGGAAGGGTAGCCCATCTGTATAGGTCAGTTAGTGGAATGCTTAAATTGTAAATGTGGTGTTAGAGATAGCTATGTTGGGGGTGGACAGTAGAGGGCGGTAGAGAGGAATGTAGGGGAGAGGGTGTGGAGAAGGGAAACAGCAAAAGAAACATGAATGAATATTTTATTGAGTCTTAAAGTTGGATAGATCAGAATGGTGATGAGGGGGAGGGGGGTGGAAGAAGACTTTGGAGGACACAGACAAGAAATTACGACGGACAGAGCGATAGACAAGTTGTTGAAAGATTGGGACAGAGTGGGAAAAAACTACAATGGACACAATGATAGAAAAGAAGTTTAAAAAAAGGTGGGGTGGGGAGTAGAGTAATCCATTGGATTGGATTAGTATAGTAGTGATTTGAGGGGAGGGGAAGGGGACGACGAAAATAATGGGGTGTGTGGGGGAAGAGGCGAAATGGCAGACATGCATAATGAAGTGTAAGAAGACAGAGAAATGAGGTGGGTGTATAAGAATGGGGGTAGGAAAGGGTGGTCATCGGTTTGGCATAGATGATGGGGGAAGGGGCAGACAAAGGGGAGGAATAGTACTGGACTCCAGATACACTGCAGCATCCAAGTGTACAAATGAAATATAATGCGGGAATAGGAAAATACATAGTACCCCAGTGAGATGACCTGCTAAACCTGCAGGACAGGACAGGTAGTTTAAGTTGTGGAAAGGGGCGAAAATAAGCGGCTGTCAGTTGCACTGGAACATACAACCTTTCATTTGATCAAAAATTACAAAAGACAAGAAAAATAAAAAAAACACAGCTTTAGTTTTGGAACATGATTAGTAGCTGTATGCGCCATACAATCTCGTGCCTTAAGGGCAAGATCACTGTAATTTAAAAAGGCTGAAAGCCAATAACTTAAAGCATAACCAAAATCAGAAATTTAAAAGTCAAAGCCATATCTTAAAACAGTTCCTTAATTAGGATGAAGGCCCAAAGAATCTGACACTTTAAGAGCAAAACAACTTAAATTCAAAATCGGCTGAAGGCCCAACACTTAAGACTCAATAACATTAATTTTTAAAAAATGCCAAAGGCTTTACGTAGAACAGTTCTTAAATTAGGCTGAAGGCCCAAACCATCTGACGCCTTAAGGGCAAAACAACCTTAATCTAAAAATCGGCTAGAAGCCATACAAGTACAAACAAAAAGAACAAACAAGAAATGGCAGTACACCCAAGAGCGCTCAGAAGTTCCGAGGGTCGGCATGCAATTCAAACACTTATGCTCGCTTAGGTGAGACAGGCAGTCGGCCCAACCGTTGTCGATCCAGTGACAACCCAACCAACAGACAGTCAACTGACCCACGACAAGATAACCTCCACTTCACCCAACCAGCATACAGCAGGGGGTTCAATGGAACAACGTACAAGGTATTGGCGCCCACAACCAATTATACATTGAGCTATCAAACTACACACCGTGCTGTTCAGCGACAACTCGATGAGGAAAATACACTGAATTTACGTCAACGGGCAGGGCAGGTAACCGGAACGTTAATGGCCACGAGGCAGAAGATTCCGCTGGTGCACTTCAGTTCAAATAACCAAGTCAAGTTAAACTCCACCAGAGGGTGGCTAACATTTGCCACTTTAAAACAACGTTGTTGCTCGCGGCAATATCCCAACAACTGACAACAAACTCCAAACAACACACTGTGAACAGTCGTGACTTGCCGGTAGATTAAGTCAAAACTCAACTTTCATGTCCAGAATCGGTGAGCCACAAACCTCCTAGCAATGGGAACAGCATTCCACACTCCAACACTGCACAAAGGCCGCCAGTGGGCCTGGCCAAACTACACGCCGCAGAGATATCCTCGCTACTCCACGCCAACCGACAAACTGTCCAGGCCCGGAAATGGTGAAAGGACCAAGTATACATTGGCCGATGAGACGACCAACCGAACGACCAACCAACGGTCGTCCCACTCCAATCTCCCTCTGTCGGACAGTTCATGTTTGTCGCCAGCGGTCGGCGAGCACTGGCTGTCGGCGCCTCACCGGCGCTCCGTCCCCGACTTCACTGCTGCTGCATCCAGACTGCACTGCTGGTCCGTCTCCAACTGACCACCAGACACACGACGACCCAGAAATACTATTGGTCCCTCTAGAGATCATAACAGAGTGCACGTATCGATACGCGCTGCTGCTGCCGCTCACGGGCAAGTAAGGTAGGAAGTTAGTGACGCCAGTAAATGGAATAAGAAAACGAGGCGGCAGTACCTTAATAGAACATGACAAACAATAAATGAGATAAACGCAAGCCGTGCACGGCTGTACCTCCCCCCCTCCCCCCTAAAACATCAATCCGGAGGTGACATAGCTAAACGAAATTGAGCAGCAGCTCCTTAACGAAAGCAAAACAATGGGCATGAGAAAGCAGCAAGCGAGGCGTTCGCTCTGACCCGTCCATGCAGAGGGAACTTGCCTACTGGCTAACGACATCCCTGCACCAGGAACGGACCGACATAAGTCCTGCAAGGTGACTAATTCAAGTCTCATTGCTAGGTCAAAACCCAAAGCGAAACACCTGCTCGAAACCAACCAGACAGAGCCAACCCGACATCACTGCGCTGAAGAAGGTACCGAGCTAAGTCTCAGAAGACGGCAGGTAAAAAAAAAAAAAAAAATAATTTGTAGTTGAGTACGAAAAGAGCTATCGGAAGTAATGCATTAACTATGCCCGCACCTTATCTAGCTGACTGTCGCTACGTTGGGTTCCCTCCAAAACATAAATAGTGTCCTCAAAGCCTTTAATTCAGTGGCCGCTCCTGTCTCACCCACCAACGCCGACGTGACGTCAGCCAGATAAATATTGGCAGCATGAAAACGAGCTACCAATCCCGGAACACTGCCCTCAATCGGTTGGCCAACTCGTAAACAAGGTGGTCCTTTCTGAGAAGGCCGATCCCCAGACACTGACTGCACCTGAAACAAGTAACAGCCAAAACAATACGGTTCCACAGAACACAGACGAAACAAGAGTGAAACTGACAGCAACTAGAATGGTAAGAACAAGCGCAATGGAAGCGATGACGTTGAACAGAGAAAGGTATCGCATTAATGTGATTGGACGGTGTATAACACATGTAACGCCTTTGAAAGGTACCAACTCTGTTCGCTGAAGGTCAAGCTGAAAATCATTAACATATTTAAGGAAGAGGAATAGGCTCAAAACTGAACCCTGTGCTAGTATCTTAGTGATGGTTAGGTATGATTCAAACCATTTCTTAGTAACATCATTAATTTCAGTTTTGGCAGAACAGAGGCGTCTGCGGTTGGGATAGTTGAGACGAGAGAGGTGATGCCATCATCAATGTATTGAAAGGTGGCTACACTGAGCCACAGCGCCAGAAATCGCGCCAGAGAGTATTGTTCCGCCGCCTCCACTGGCAGTGCTTATTGAGACGTAGCGGCAGGCAGTTCTTACCGAGAAGTTGTGGTGGACACTGCTTGTAGCTGAAGTTGGAATGAGATGGGGTAGTAGTGAGTGTTTGTTCGATGTTTTATGCAGCTATGTGATGGGAGAGATAGCAGATGTTATTCCAATGGAGATATTGTAATGGTCAGAGTGCTTTTCGTCAATATATATGAAGGTAATAAATATTATTTTGTCTATTTATTTGTGTGTCCTGAATAATGTGTCATTACAGGTTCAGTCAACAAAGCATCTGGCTTATGTTCTTGTATTAGAGTGTAATTCTGGGTTTCTTGCACAATTATAGTATTTCTAATTTTCTTTTGTCACGTCAGTATAAATGATATTTAAAAATTCTTGTCTTGTTGAAGAAGAACCGTGCCAGATGTGCGTTGAGTCATACTACCACATACAGAACAGCTACACTTGTGCTTTGTTGGATTCGTAGATTTTATAGTTGCTGGGGACTTAATTAGTTAATTGTGTTAACAGAAATTTTCTTACATTCTTTGTTGTCATTCTATGCAGTCAGATAGCGTAACAATTAGTTGTCAGGGCCAGCCGTTTACGAGACTTGCGTAATCGGACATACAGCTACTAAAAATATTTGCATTCATATTTAATTTTAATTAAGCCCCCATGCAGTATCCTGATTTTCCTAGCATCTTGCAAGATTTCAGTACAGGAGCATCAGTTTTAAAATGAGTACATCAGGCAACGTCTATCCAGAGCTCTGTGTGGCTTCTTCCAAACCCCAAACAAATTTTGATATAAAATAAACATAAAATCGCAAAATCACACGAAACATAGTCTGCTACTCTCTCGCTCTTAGGAGACGAACGTTAGGAAGGAAGTAAAAGGCTCCTGTTGGCGTTTGTACACTATGGGCTAATAAAATGAAATTATAAGGACAAACACGAAACTTTCTGTTTACTTTGGTAGCCATATAACAAATCAAAAGCACACCATTGTTTCTCTATTTCTTTAAGTGCAGAGTTTCTTCACAGGCTGTCGTGATCCTGTGTCTACTCATCTGCACTAAGTGGGACGCAGTTGGCATATCACAGGTTCGTTATTATTGAGTTCATGGTTGAAAGAAAATTAGAATTTTCGCTGTGGGGAGAATGGATGGACAAAGACGCTATACACTATACCACTTCCATCTTCCTCACCTTGATGCAGCATCGCTTAAACAAATATTAAATGACAAGATATATTTAAAAATTTATTTTACTGTAATTCTCTTACTAAGAGGCTGATTCCATTGTGACTCATACTGAAGCAAGCATAACACTCAAAACTGGTTTTGAGCCACCTAAGTGGAAACGAATGTGTGTGGAGTTGGATTCAGTGGAATAGAGAATGAAAAAATAAGCCCTACCAAATTAAAACACCAACTTTGCTGTGAAATACACAGGAAAAATTAACACGAAAAAGGCAGTTTGTTCGAAAGTGCACATCTTAGCAAATATATGAAGTAAAAATATGTGTAATGTTCAGTATCGTGAGTCCATCTGATCCGTTGAACACGCTAGTAGCCTCCTTAAAGTGATCGAGACATCGCTGCGCAATCCTGTGCCACTATTCTGTTGGGACTGTCCAGGACCATCCAGTGTCTGAAGACCGACCAACGATGTTGCTCGTCGAAGTTTCAACTGTTCACAAATGTGCTCAATCAACAGATACTACAGTCGGTTGATTCCTGCTTGGTGGATGAAGTTTTTCACGTGATGGCTGCGATGGGTTCGTGCAGTATAGTCTTGAGCCGTTCCTGGATATATTGACTGTAGGGTGGGTAAATAGGTTTGTAAGGACACAGGTAGCCTTTTTGCCATAGAGCAAACGCTCTGACCGAATGTCGTACTACTACGTTCACCAAGCGTCGCCGTCCACTTGGCAAGACGACTACCTTTACTAGGTAGAGGCAAATGTGCTTAACCGCTGCAACACCACGACATATCCGCTTTGGCGCACATAAACACTGACCAGCCCAGCAGGCAGGTCTCATAGGTTAATGGACCGAGTCAGCAAATCATCGAGACCACAACTGTCTTCGTTTCGGCCTCCATCATAAGGACTGCCTGACTGGGGGCCTGCCGCCAACGGATGAGTCGAGGATCGAACCAAGGCTCTCATAGTCACTGAGTCCCTGGAGCGCTTGTGAGCGCCAGACACTCGCCTCGGCTGGACGTGTTTCGGCCGCCTCACAAGCAGGTACCAGCGTAACAATAAGAGGCAGCCATGGCAGCAATTGACGGAATAAACACCGCTAATAATGATCGTCCATCATAGACATCAACATAACCTCCAGTAGGACATGCAAGTTCCGTGACTACGTGATGTATCGATTACACAATTCGGTGAAAAAAATACGAAAGTACTACGCGGCCTGCAGATGCTCTGAAAATGACAAAGGAGGAAATCGTAGAAAACTTGAGTTTACGAACAAATGTGATATGGTAAGAAATCAGAAAAACATTTGTCGAAGAATGCGACCCGAAAAAACTTCGTTAATGTACGTCAATATTGTTAGCACACATGCAAATCTCTTTTAGCATAATGTAGGCAACTGCATGTCTGCCTCGAGGCTGAGTCATCAGCGTAGATGGCTGCTATGTGGAGGATTCGGATTCGATTCCGAGTACTGCAAGGGATATTTTCAAAAAATGGTTCGAATGGCTCTGAGCACTATGGGACTTAACATCTTAGGTCATCAGTCCCCTAGAACTTAGAACTACTTAAACCTAACTAACCTACGGACATCACACAACACCCAGCTATCACGAGGCAGAGAAAATCCCTGACCCCGCCGGGAATCGAATCCGGGAACCCGGTCGGATATTTTCCTTGGTGGGAGGACTGATCCGTGTTGCTAATTGAGGAGCTGCTTGACGGGGTAGTAGCGGCCCCACAGTCTGTAAAATCTGCAAAACGGCCGCGACAGCGGTGTGCTGATCACAAGCCACTCCGTACTGCATACGAATGATGCCGCAAGGCAGAGAGGATGAAACGGCGGCCGGTAGACATCCTTTGGGCCTTCATGGCCTGGACGAAGAGCTCGTTTTACGCAACTGCAAAATGTTGGAAGTGACATGAAAAATTTCAACTTGATGCCATGCTTCTAAAGAGAATTAATTTATCACAGTAATATTCTGCCATGGCTTGTTTAGTGGCAGTAGAGAGCTCAGAGGGTTGTGTGTCCATTAGTCAGCCTACATTTTACCTGTGCTATCCACATCCGTTGAGTTGCTTAAAAAATGAAATTAAACTGCGTACATTATTTGTAAAATAGAGGAGTCTGCAACTGTAGCGATAAATTTCGCACGACGCCATTTATGAACATTGTATTACTTTGCCATGGCGCCGAGCGCAAGCGTTATTGCGAAAACTGCTCTCTGTATCATAATAGCCACGAAATGAAGCTCAAAACTGAAATTTACGTCACCCGAATATACATAGAATAATTTCGCCTACCAGACTTAGTGCAAAATATGCGGCACTAACACATATTAATGGAAACCTAGTTACTGCTGTTTTGTTAATTATATTTTAGAAGCAACAGTGGATTAATTCAAAGCTAATCCTCTCATCAGTTTTAACGACAGGTGTAGCATACCTCGAAAGGCGTGCAGCCAGTACCATATCATATGGTTTCCTAGGTGACAGACGAAAAAGAGCAAATATGGGTGACACGTGAAATATGGTACCAGATTTATAAGTAGGTTTGATATTGGCATTCATGTGTCGAATGAAAATGACGTGAACCATCAAGTTTCCACTTATTCATTTTCACAATTTTTAGTGACAGAAATAAGTAGCTGTTTATCGTCTTTCCTAATCAAGGGCAAACTTTCATAGAACATCACGCCCATATGTGGAAAATGAGTTTCTTTTTTTCTGAGAAAGGGTCTTACCAGGTTTTTCCTCTAGGAAAGGATACAATTATCCTCAAGATAACATACTGTCATCACAACGTGACATTGTAAGTATTTACTAAATCAATTCGACGCTGGATTCACAGTTCAAATAGAACTTCTTTACTTTTGGTAACTACTTTAACAAACGCTTTCTTCTTAAAGAAAGAGAAGTTGCGCGCAAGACAGTGTCATCAGTTTGTATACAATACATCTGCAAAAATGAATAAATAAAAATTTAAATTAGAAGCAGAAGTATTAAGTTCAGAAATTATCCTCATGCTGTCATGGACGAATAGTGTAAAATGTTTTCTGAGTGTTCATTTCAGTGTCAGTGTCTCCCAAACAAAGATTGAAGTACAGTGATATATAAATTACATAATTAGTGTATGAGCTACCGGTTTGTTCAATTTTTTTTTTTTTTTTTTTGAGTCATTGCTCTTCTGGCTGGTTTGATGCGGCCCGCCACGAATTCCTTTCCTGAGCCAACCTTTTCATCTGAGATTAGCAATTGCAGCCTACGTCCTCAATTATATGCTGAATGTATTCCAACCTCTGTCCTCCTCTACAGTTTTTACATACTACAGCTCCCACTAGTATCATGGAAGTTATTCCCTGATGTCTTAAGGCACACGTCCATCATCCTGTCACTTCTTCTTGTCAGTGTTTTCCGTTTACTCCTTTCCTCGCCAATTCCGCGGAGAACTTAGTCATTCCTCATCTTATCAGTCCACCTAATTTTCAACATTCTCCTGTAACATCACATGTCAAAGGCTTCGGTTTTCTTCTGTCGCCATTTTCCGACAGTCCCTATTTCACTAGCACACAATACCGTGCTCCAAGCGTACATTCTCAGAAATTTCTTCCTCAAATTAAGACCTCTGTTTGTTACCAGCAAACTTCTCCTGGGCAGGACAGCCCTTTTTATCAGTGATGGTCTGCTTTTTAGTCGTCCTTGCTCCAGCCGTCATGGACTGTTTTTATGCCTAGGTAGCAGATTTCCTTAACTTCGTCTACTTCTTGACCTCCAAGTCCGATGTTAACTTCCTCGCTGTTCTAATTTCTGCTGCTTCCCATTACTTTAATCTTTCTTCGATTTACTCTCAGTCCATATTCTGTACACATTACACTGTTCATTCGTTTCATACACCCTGTAATGCTTCTTGTCTTTCAGTGAGGACAGCAAAGTCATCAGCAAATCTTTTCTTTGATTTCTTTACACCCTGAATTTTAATCCCATTCTTGATTCTTCGCTTTATTTCCGTCATTGCTTCTCTGATGTTAGAGGCGAAGGACTACACCCATCACTTACACCCTTTTTAATCCGAGTGCTTCGTTCTTGGTCTTCCAGTCATATTCTTCCCTTAATGTTCTTGTACGTATTGTGTATTTCTCGTCTTTACCTATACCTTACTCCTATTTCTCCAGAATTTCAAGCATCTTGCACCGTTTGACGTTGTCGAATGCTTTTTCCAGGCCGACAAGTTCATTGAAAGTGTCTTGATTTTTCTTCAGTACTGCTTCCATTATGAATCGCAGCGTCAGAACTGTCCCTCTGGTGCCTTTACTTTCCCTAAAGCCAAACTGAGCCTCACCGAAAAGTTCCTCAATTTTCTTTCCTATTCTGATGTATATTTTTCTGGTCAGGAAAGTGGATGCATGAGCTGTTAAGCTGTTTGTGCGAATGATGTTCTTTTGAAAGTATGGTGGTATATCACCAGTCTCATGCATTTTACACACTAGTCTGAATAGTTGCTTTGTTGCCACTTTTCCCAATGATTATAGAAATTCCTGTGGAATATTATTTTTTCCTTCAGCCTTAATTGACCGTAAGTCGTCCGAAGCTCTCTTAAATTTTGATTCTTGTGCTGAATCCCCTATCTCTTCCCTGTCAACTCCTGTGTCTTATCACGTCATCAAACAAGTATTACATCTTGCAGAGGCCTCCAGTATACTCTTTTCATCTGTCCAATTTCTCCTGTTCATTTAACAGTGGAATTACCATTGCAGTCTTAATGTTACCGCACTTGTTTTTAATTTCGCCGAAGGCTGTTTTGACTCTTCTCTATGCTGAGTCCGTCCTTCCGACCTCATTTGTTTTCGATTTCTTCACATTTTTCAAGTAGCCATTTTGCCTTAGCTTCTCTGCACTTCCTGTTTATGCCCTTTCTAAATGACTTGCATTTCTGTATTCCTTAGTTTTATGAACATTTTTGAACTTCGTTCTTTCGTCAATCAACTGAAGTATTTCTTCTGTTAATCATGGTTTCTTCACAATTATCTTCCTCGTATCTACGATTTTCTTTCCAAGTTCTGTGCTCTACGTTAGAAATGTTATACCTAATAAAATGAGCTATATCGAAAATGATTTAAGTCTTGTGCATGTACTTAGTAGAATAAATTATTATACCTTCAAAAAATTTGCACCAAAGTAAATAAAATACGCCATAGAGAAACGGAGGTCCAGAACTAAAATTTAAATGGCTTTCGCCATATTGCTACGACGGATAAAAAGCAAAACGCGGTCGACAGAATGCGCGTCGTTTGCTAAAACGGCCGATGACTCAGTAGACGGCAAACCCAAGCGGGAACGTAAACATGGGAATTCCGCCAGGTAATGGCGAACAGTTGCGAGGTGCCGGGGCTAGCAGTGTATTTAACACTAAATTATTCTAGAATCTACATATGTAAATGATGCTCTAAGCCCCCCCTATTCTAACTCCGACTTTTGCTGCTGCATGGATTAAAAAGATACGCGAACTGACTGTAATCAACCCTGCAAGTGGAGTAGAAAAAGAGTTTGGCGCTTGCAATAATTTAATTTGATAAATAAGTTAAATAAAGGAAGGTTTCATTAACGTAGTGAGAAATGATAAGGTTGCTCTACCGATTAACAGAATGAAAGTTCTGTCCAAAATAACAATATGATTTATTAAGACTAAACACAAAATAGTAAACAAAAACACATGAAACATTTACAATACATCAAATTGGCTCAAATTGGATACTCAAATAAACGCTGTGAAGGTGAAGTTGTCCCTAATCTAGATTGTGACGTTTATGACGAAGTGGTATGTGGAGCCAATTCCTTGCAACTCAAATCTTAAGAGAGACACACAGCTAACCCAACATTAATTGCTGCTACATTAGTGAGAACTCGGACAATGAACACCCAAGATAGAACAAAGTTAGAAAAGACGAACAGGCGCGCTCTGCTGAGCTCTGATTATCACCTAGCAAAAATGCCTGCTTTGCCGGTGCTGCGGACGTACATTCCCAAGCTGTCTTCTTAACTGCAAGGACACGATCTGGCGTACTGGAAGCGATGGCTGGTTGCTTCGACGTCCCGTCGTGGTGATAATAATGTCACGAGTATAGCCCGAAACAAACTGTCCCAGTCTGGTTGTTCCAGACTAAAGACTTCCTATCAATACAAATGCGCCTCTGAGGGAGATGAAGAAGGCTCGCCACACAATCACTGACGGTACAGTGATTGATGTTCACAAGTGAAGTCACACAGTAACTCCGATACAGTCAACTTTAGCCAAAACTGCCCAAGACAGACAACATAGGCCGCTTGTACGCAAAACGCTCAATTGCCAACTGTACTCGGAAAGTTACGTTGAACTCGAAACTTCAGCAACTTCGTTAAACAGTTACAATCAAATAAAAGTATATTACACAGCCAACGGAAGGCCGGCTGCCCAGAGCAGCGAGAGCTCAGTGTTGTAACCTACTCCGACTGAAAGGCGAGAGCCGACCACCCACAAGAGCACCCGTACAAAACCGAACACAGAACATTCCCGCCCCCACGACAGTGGCCGTGGTTAACCGTTCCAATCAGCAACTCGAAAAACCGGCGGAAAATTCCACTCTATTGCCGGAGCACTACCATTCCACCAATGGAGATTCTTGGCGCCAATTTCTGCGCCGATTTTGCTACGTCACGGAGCTATGCCCTGAGCAAGCCAATCACAGTTACGATTTTGCAGAAAGCGTGGGAATTTGCCCGCCACAATTGCCTGGGTCCACAAGTCATTCCCACGCCTCGCTGGTAGTGTTTTCGCTAAGTTTCTGCGAAGTAACGGAACCTCTAGCCCAGCCGCTACTTCAGGCCCCCGCGAGCGTGTCTGCCGCTAGTGTACAATGTCGGCGCCTGGAAAGCATTCACTCGACTCCCTCACACCCGTCGGCTTACCCTTTCAAGATCAGCAGTGCCCGCCTGTCACCGGACCACCCGGGTGACGAGAGACGCTGCGTAGGAAGTCCGCGTGTGAAGGAATAGCGACTCTTCACCACATGAAATTAGAGAGGAGAATCGTAAGATAGAAATATGAGAGGGGGCTCATGCCACCTCTCACAGTTAAAAGGTGGGCGAAATGTGTTCGAAACGAAGGCTTAAAAGGCAGTGCCCAATACGCAACCTAATTAAAATGACCTCTTCGCGGCAGGAGGGCCGCTGGGAGAGGCTTAATAACATGGAGCTTATTACTGTGAAGGGAGGACCAGTGGCGATGCGAAACTGATACCACCTCCTGACAGACGGCAACATAGAGATCATCAGAGGGAATATAGCTAGTGGGCTGAGGTACGAGGACTTCAGCCTTGGCAGCAGCGTCAGCAGCCTCGTTTCCTGTCAGGCCGATATGACCAGGAACCCACACAAACACCACAGTGTCTCCATCAAGAGTGAGCAAGTGAAAGATCTCCAGAACCCGTTACACTAAGCGATGGGCGATGTGCAGCGCACAGGGGCTCTCATGGCCTCTGAGAGAGTGTGCAGAGGACAGAATTGAAAAACCTGTGTCGCCAGTTGTAGTCTGTGGCCTGACAGAGGGCGAAGAGCTTTGCTGTAAATAGTGAGCAGTGTGCCGGAAGTCGATACCGAAAAACGTCGGCGCCAATGACGAAGGCACACCCGACACCACGGTCAGTCCAAGAGCCATCAGTGTACCCAAAGATACAGTCCGAAAATGTGGTCATGAAACTGAAGGCGATACAGCGAGGCTGGAGTAGTGTCCTTAGGAAGCGAATGAAGACCTAGGTGAACACGGGCCGCCACACGAAGCCCAAGTGGTGAAGGGCTCACACCCATTGAGAAAGTGACAGGGGGTGTGGAGTTAATCTGCCAGAGCATGACCGGAAAACGAACTCCAGGAGGTAACAGAGAAGAGGGATGAGCCCCTACTGGCGATCAGAGGTGTCATCGAAGAAGGAGGCATAGGATGGGTGGCCACGCATGACAGACAAACGGCATGTATACCTGCTGAGAAGAAAACCACAGCAAGCAGTAGTTCAGCAGCTTCTGCATACTGAATCTCAACTGGGATAGTGTAAGAGACGCCAGTGGCCTATCGGATGCCACGATGGTGGACAGTATTGAGACGGCTTAAGAGGGATGGGTGTTATAAAATGACTTTTATCTTAATAATATGAATATGTGTTTGGAGAGAGAGAGATTGATTTTTGATTGAGATATTTACTTTTAGTCGTAACTGGTACCTAAATTTTTTTGCTGCCTATTTGAATGATCAGCTTCTGCACCAGCTGGTGACGTATTATAATTTGGAGGAAGTTATTGTTCTTTTAAGTTTTAAAATACGACTCTGTTAGTTACTTGGTCGTTATGAAGATAGCTTTGACCCCAAGTTTTCGTAGCTTTTCATACCTAAGGGACCACTGTTGTAAGTAAATAATATAAAACAGCAATCCGCAAACAGCAATCTGCTTTTCGTGAGAATTGAGATTGCCTGGCACACAAACTTCCTTCAAACTACACGTCCTGTTGCACCAAAATTGGTCAGTGGAGATCGGCACCGTACTATTATACAAGAACATAACCGAATTACTGCAATTAAGAAATTATGAGAAGTTGTTATTTATTGAATGAGAACTATAGAAAATGCATTTCCTTTCCTGTTTTTTAGTGAACTTTGTAGACTTACATTTCTGTTGATTGATAGCCGATGACGATGATGAAGTTCACCTCCTTCTCCAAAACCAAGATATTTCTATCCAAAATTTGTGTACATAAATGTTTGGCAACTCTTACACATACTTTACTTGGTTTTATCACAAATAGCAATTTTCATTAAATGTAACAATACGTTCTGAGCGACGGCCTAGCAGCACGTCCTCTTTCGACAAGGTACTGATTAACAGTCCTTTTTTTAAATAAATCAGTTGTCTTTTTTATTTTTTTTACAGCTGATACTCAAAGATTCACAACTACTATCGTTGCGAGGATTGCGTGCAAAAGAGTTTCTTGCTGTCCAGCTGCGCTTCACTTCACTTCAAGTACTTTTTGATTCAAGTTTACATTTACGGTATTTACATATATTACTGAGCTTCTCAGAATAAAATTAGGCACAAATTAGTTAATAAAAGGGCAGTGAGGCTCACATAAATTTACAGTGTGCAGATGCTTAACAAAGCACCCACAGAACGGACAAGGGATCGATGCAAACGGTGCAGGACGGTTGGGTCTGCACCTCAGGAAGTACTATTGAGGACACGTAGGTTATTGAGGGACTGCGTATAGGGGGCTGCCAGATAAGACACATGGGAGGACCAAGAGAGCTTCCTATCGAGTATGAGCTCCAGAAATTTCGTAGTTTCACTGAACGGAAGAGCAACAGGAGCAAGGTGTAAAGATGAGGAGAGAAACCAATTGCGCCGCCAGACATTCATACAAACGGTTTTGTCAGTGGAAAAACGATAGCCATTGTCGATGCTCCATGAATAAAGACGATCGAGACATCGCTGAGGGCACCGCTCAGTGACAGGTCCGTGGAGAACTGCAATACATGGCAAAGTCGTCAACAAAAAGCCGGAGATGTCGGGCGGGAGACAAGGCCTTACAGGACTAATGGCGATAGCAAAGAAGATGATGCTCAGGACGGAACCCTGAGGCAACCCGTTTACCTGGATGCAGTTGTCAGACAAGGCAGAACCGACACGGACCTTAAAAACTCGGCGATCTGTTAAAAATTTCTCAAGGAAACGAGGCAGGCGGCCATGTAAGCCCCGCGTGTAGAGAGTACAGAGCATACCAGTCATCCAGCATGTGTCTTAGGCTGTCTGCAAATCTAAAAACACGGCCACGGTGTGGGATTTCCGCAGGAAACCATTTATAACATGGGTGGACAAAGTGACGAGATTGTTAACAGCGGAACGGCGCGCTCGAAATCCACACTGTGCAGTGGTTAGTAAATTGCGAGGCGCTCGAGCCACCATACCAGTGGGGCATGACTCATACGTGCCATCACCTTGGAAATACAGCTGGATAGAGAGATGGGGCTGTAGCTAGAAGGAAGATGTTTGTCGTTACTGGGCTTACCTATGGGTATGACAGTGGCTTCACGCCAGCGTCTGGGAAACGTAAGGCGGAATTGTAGCATTCACGATTATGAGAAGAGAGGGAAACCGCCCGAGCCTCCTCCGCTCGTTTCCTTTGGAGAAAGGCAGGGTGACAGTGCGAAGAGCTCGAAATTTGCGCAAAATGGCCGCCCGAGGTGTTGGAGATAGCAACTGGGTCCATGACGACATCGTCTGCTACTGTCAGGACGGAAATTGGGGAATGGATTTTGGTTCCAGAGAGCCATCAGAGGTTGGCCCACATGACAGTGGAGGAAGTGGAACCGTTAAAAGAACTGGTGAATTAAATCCAGCTAGCTTTTTTGCTATCCCGAATAACGTGACGACACTGTGCGCGCATCTGTTTATAATGACTGCAGTTTGCAGACGTAGGATGCTGGTTAAAAACGTGGAGAGCACAGCTCCGCGTGCAGATTACGTCGCAGCATGCCTCAGTCCGCCAAGGGACCAGAACATGGCGTTGTAAAGAGAAACTGCTGGGAATTGAACGTTCTGAAGACGCAAGGATAATGTTCGTAAGATAGTCCACCTAGTCATCACAAATGGGGAAATCGTGTTCGTCCAAAGTCGCCGGGGAACTGTAAAGCCGCCAGTCGGCCTTAGTAAGCTGCCATTTGGGTGTGCACGTACGTGGGGTTGGAGTCATCAAACGGATAGAACACGGGAAATGGTTGCTCGATTACGTGTCAGAAAGAACGGACCACTGGAGACGATGAGCAAGCTGGACAGTGTAGAAGAATAGGTCCAATGGGAATAGGAACCGGAGGAGCCGGAAAGGAAGGTGGATGATCCTGTGTTAGGGCAGAAGAGCTTAGGTTCATTAAGAAGGCCAGCCAAGAGGGCTTCTCTCTGACAGGTTCTGAGAAAACCCCAAAGGGGACGGTGCACATTAAAGTCACCGAGCAGCAGAAATTGTCGAGATAGCTGCCCAATAAGCTGGAGGAAGCCTGCCCCGATGACATCGAATGATGGAGGTGTATAAATGGTACAAACTGAAAACGTCAGGTGGGGAAGGAAAAGGCGAACTGCAACAGCTTGAAGATTGGAAGTCAAGGAGATGGGTTGACTATGGACGTCATCCCGTATGAGCAGCATGACTCCCCATGAGATGGAAAACCGACCTCAGGGGAAAGTCAAAACGGACCACAAAAAATGCAAAAGCTCAAAGCGGTCATGAGGACACAATTTTGTTTCCTGAAGTCAGAGTACAAGGGGACACTTCGATTCTAAAAGCAACTGTAAATCCTCTTAGTTGGATTGGAGGCTGCGAATATTCCATTGGAGGAGAGCCATGATGAGGAAAAAATTAAGGGATGTCACCACGGCGGCCGCTAAGAGCTGGTCGGTGAAGATTCACAGCTATTGTGCACAGAGACAGGAGGATCATGCTCCATGAGGTCCTCAAAAGCAGCAGCTTTCTTGTGCTGTCGGTCTGCAGAGTCCAACGCAGAAAAACGGGTGGAAGTGTGCACCGGCAACACGGAGGCCAGTCAGGCGAAGGTATCACACGGCGACACCGTCGAAGAGGATCTTCGAGTTGGTGAAGGTGAAGACCGTTTGGACTTCTTTGAGCCTTTCTGGTTAGGAGAGGAAGACTCAGGCGTTGGTTGGAAGAGATGTAGAAAGTCTTCACGGAAGTTCTTCTTCTGTCCTTTCAAGCCCACTGGTTGTGCAGCTGGTGACTTCGCCCCTTGAGGCGAGAGTTTTGATGGTCTGTTGCACAGCTGGACGAGTGGACGGCGACCCTACCTTAAACCCTGGATGATTTCACAACCTCAGAGCTGAATTTGAGGTCGCATGTTTGCACGACCATGTCCTTCATGGAGCGACTGGTAGCAAGAAACTATTACAAGTGCCAGACGATAGAATGCATGGTTTGTGACTAGCCAATAAATTGAATATGATCAGGTAAGGAAATTTTTTTGTACCTAGATCTCCTGGACACCGAGATATATTGGAAAATCTCGAGAGGATGCGGCATGGTCGCCATTGCAGTCGATACAGCAGGGAGAAGGAGGTCGACAATAAACTTCGTGTGCACCCCTACCACAGGTAGGGCCGGGTGTCGACAACACGTTTAAGTGTGGTTGAAATGATGAACTGGTAGCAGTGCATCGGGGTTGGAATGTATATTGAGACTGTGATAACTTCGTAGCCTGCTTTGCTCTTGAACAGAAGCACCACTATCAAAGGTGAGAGAAAGAGTGCATATGGGCACTAAGAAGGAAACTACCTTTTTCATCACCTGATGGACGGCAGTGACACGCTGATCAGAGAGGTATGTTTGGGTTTCGGCCTCGGTCAGACCGTCGAACAGCCTAGTGTAAGTAACACATCAGGAAGAATTCAGAGTTCTATGGGCCTCAACACAAACAGGATAGCCATGGAGAAGCGAAGCGACAAGCAGTTGTTGTGCCTGAGAATCAGAAGTAGTCTCCAAAAGCAAAGGGCTCTTCCTTAAATGAGAGCAGCATTTTACAAGGCTGGCAATTGTGTTACCTTTCTGAATAAGAAACATATTTACCATTGCGAAAGACTGACCATCTTCAGTATGAGGGACTGTGGTGCAGCTGCAAGGGTCTTTGAATCGTTAGCCTTGCTCTGTTTACTTTTCGTAGACGTCGACTGTGGGGATAATTCGCTCACTTTGAGAAAATCCCCCATGATTGCCAGCGTCTCCGATGGCGCACGCCTTCCAACTGGGGGCCCCCTTCACAAGCGGGCGCATGCACCCAGCGTTATCCTGCTGGAAAACATCCCCTGGAATGCTTTTCATGAATGGCTTCATAACAGGTCGAGTTACCACATTGACATACAAATTCACAATCAAGGTGCGTGGGATAACCAGGAGAGTGCTACAGCTGTCATATGAAATCGTAACCCAGAGCAGTACGCCGAACACAAGGGTCCTTCCTCTCGCTAGTGCGACCTGGCCATCCAGAGCCCAGTCATCTCACGACCATACACTCCTTGAACACTGCTGCCAGCTATCATGTATAGTGGCTACATTCCTGCAATATCGAAGAAGGAACATACAGCTTCTCGTAGTCCTGTTACTCGACCTCATTCAAACTTATTGAGGAGCTGATGTATTTGCCGCGCTAAAGGTACTTTTGACTAACATAAACTCACTACGTCCATTCTCAAAGGTGACTAACGCTCCCCACCGTTACAGTGTGAATTTAATGCAAACCTGATTTTCATCCTTATTGTGCCGCTACTAACGACACTCTTACGCGACTGGCGCAAAGTTTGAATAAACATCTTTCAGATATAGTAGCATACCTACAACTTTACATTTGGTGCTTCTTGGTGTTGCAATTTGTTTTGAAAAGACATCTTCCAGATGTAGTAGCACGCATATCAACTTCCGTTAATTTCGTGCTGCTTAGTATTGCAATATCTTTTACGCCGATGTGTGTGGCTACACATTAATGCCTACCATATTCCAACGTAACTAATTGATTTCTGATGAAGGTTTCTCGGGTCTCCTGCCGGGTGATAGCGTTGAGAAGAAGCGTCGCGAGATATCAACGGTATCACCCGGCTGGAGACCCGAGAAACCTTCATCAATAGTTTACGCCGGGAAAGCCTACAGGCACGTATAGTTGATTCCTGCCAGCATGTGATATAACGCATCTCGAACTTTAACACTAAGTTCTCTAATATAAGAATACGAAGTTTATTTGGCATTAAGTACACACTTCCACAACCACTTGATTTTTCCGATGCACAAGTTAAATAGTGAGGTAAAACATCTGACTGCGAGAGAATTTTATGATGGGATGTGAAATCTAGTATATTTGGATTGGTTGTTCTTGTTCTAAATTCTTTATCCTTTTTCGAGTTTTTCACTGCTCTTTACCTTCACAGGAAGGCTACTGTATAACGTTCTGCTCCGAGATAAATATACACATAAAAGAAAAAAACGTTTTGCATCACCCCGGCTCCCAGAACTCCTAAAGATTGACGTTGACTGTGGATATTGCATCACAGACAGTCACTTCGACTGTTCAGAGACAACCGTGCATGAGCAGCGGCTATTAGACAGAGGGGGTCCGACGGCCGATCAGTTCTAGTCATTCCACCAGGAAAGAGATATATGGCCTTTGTTGTCTTTTGTTCAACCATGCCTAGACGGTCAATACCGCGGTTCAAATTAAAATGGTTCAAATGGCTCTGAGCGCTATGGAACTTCTGAGGTCATCAGTCACCTAGAACTTAGAACTACTTAAACCTAACTAACCTAAGGACGTCACACACATCCATGCCCGAGGCAGGATTCGAACCTGCGAACGTAGCTATCGCGCGGTTCCAGACTATAGCGCCTAGAACCGCTTGGCCACCACGGCCGGCCCGCGGTTCGGTCGCGTCCACATTAGTACTTTGTGCCAGGAACAGCTCTCATCAAGGGAAGTGTCCAGACGTCTCGGAGTGAACCAGAGCAATGTTGTTCGGACATGAAGGAGATACAGAGAGACAGGAACTGTCAATGACATGCCTTACTCAAGCCGCCCAAGGGCTGTATGACCGCTACCTACGGATTATGCCTCGCAGGAACCCTGACAGCAACGCCACCCTGTTGAATAATGCATTTCGTGCAGCCACAGGATGTCGTGTCACTACACAAAATGTACGCAATAGGCTTCACGATGAGCACCTTCACTCCCGACGTCCATGGCGACAGGTGCATCTTTGCAACCACGACACCATGCAGCACGGTACAGATGGTCCCAACAACATGCCGAATGGACCGCTCAGGATTGGCATCACGTTCTCTTCACCAAAGAGTGTCGCATATGCCTTCAACTAGACAGTCGTCGGAGACGCGTATGGAGGCAACCAGGTCATGCTGAGCGCCTTAGACACACTGTCCAGCGAGTGCAGCAAGGTGGAGGTTCCCTGCTTTTTTGGGGTGGCATCATGTGGGGCCGACTTACGCCGTTGGTGGTCATGGAAGGCGCCGTAACGTCTGACGAAACGTGAATGCCATCCTCCGACCGATAGTGCAACCATATCGGCAGCATATTGGCGGGGTATTCGTCTTCATGGACGAAAATTCGCGCTCCCATCGTGCACATCTTGTGAATGACTTCCTTCAAGAGAACGACATCACTCGACTAGAGTGGCCAGCGTGTTCTCCAGACATGAACCCTATCGAACATGCCTGAAAAGGGCTGTTTACGGGCAATGTGACCGACCAACCATTCTGAGGGATATACGCCGAATCTCCTTTGAGGAATGGGACAAGCTGGACCAACAGTGCAGTGATGAACTTATGAATAATATGCCACGACGAATACGGGCTTGCATCAGTGCAAGAGGACATGCTACTGGGTATTAGAGGTAACGGTGTGTACAGGAATCTGGACCTTCACCTCTGAAGGACTCGCTGTATGGTGGTACAACATGCAGTGTGTGGTTTTCATGAGCAATAAAAAGGTCGGAAATGATGTTTACGTTGATCTTTATTCCCATTTTCTGTACTGGTTCCGGAAGCATAGGAACATAGGTGATGCAAAACCTTTTTTGTAGTCACTGATGAGTGGTAATAAAGGCTGTCACCAGAGAAATTTCATTGCTTGCTTACCTGAGACATATCTTCTGGAGAAATTGACTATTTGCAGGAGCTGTAGGATATTAGGTGTTTGGCGATCCGCAGGGAGATGACAAGATAGTGGCAAGTTATCCTGTAAAGCTACAAATTAGTTTAGCAAAATAATAATTACTCCCACTGGCTCTCTGGTGTTCTGTCGACCATTATGCACATCACTGATGAACTTTTTATTGCTCCTTAGAAAGGGAATTGGAACACTGACATGTATGTGAGTGACATTGCCTCACTTTATTGATATTTCACTGTCAAGTCTGTAGCGTGCTTGGAGTCTCACATTAAATACCTTTTATCACGAATGGGACAGTTCACTGTCGATATTCTCAAACACGAAAGTCAATAAGTAGTATTGTAACATAATCCACTCTACAGTCACATCCCAGCTCCGTGTAACTCACCTTCATTTGATGGTCTCATTATAACACACACATAGGTGGCGCAGTGGCTAGCGCACTGGAGTCGCATTTAAAGGACGACAGTTCAAACCTGCGTCCGGCCATCCTGTTTTAGGCTTTCCTAAAGATTATGATGATGTTTGGTCTGTGGAGAGCTCAACTGCGCGGTCAACAGCGCCCATACAAAGTCCTAATTTTTTCAGGTTGCAATTTTTTTCGCAGTCCGATCCATTCACTGTCAAGATTGATGATGATGATGATGAAAGGATGAAGACAACACAAACATTCAGCCCCCAGGCAGAGAAAATCCCCAACCCGTCTGAGAATCGAACCTAGGCCCCTGTGATCGAGACGTGGCAATGCTTGCCACTAGACCACGATCTGCGGACTTAGTTTTCCGTGATCTCCCTAAACCGCTTCAGGCAAATGCTGGTATGGTTCCTTGGAAAGGGTACGGCCGACTTCCTTCCCCATCCATCCCTAATCCCATGGTATCGATGACCTCGGGTTGTTTGGCCCCGCTCCCAAGCCAATCACCCATAACAAAATTTGCACTGATTAAATTTTTCCTATCGGATCTAACTATTCTCTTTTACATACAAATTACATGGCGTCAAAGTTTTATAGCACATGAAAACCTAGTTACAGAATAAATTGTATTCGTTTACGTTTAAATAACAATAATACTGATATACAAATTACATAAAATCATCATTACGTATATTATTTGTCAATGAACATACGCTTTGTAAGTTTGTGTCGGAGAAAATCATCTAAAGCTGTCATTATGTTTCATTATGAGGTAAGTTCAACAGGTGCATGTAACTTAGGAAAGCTAGCGTACTTGTTAGACTGTATATTGTGTAACATTTATTTACTGGAACATTACTTTGACTTCCTCCCATGTATGTTATGCAGCTGTTACTAGACGGGTGGAGCTGCTAACTTGTAAATATAAAAATAGTATGAACTGATAGCGCGCAATTCAGCTGGAACGTATTTCTTGAACTCACCAGTTTTTATTCGTTTCATAAGTATCACAATACGCGTGATTCGTTAAACGACAGAAAAATACTTCCAACATACAATTTTTTGTTATTTCGTTGGGACAAAAATTTTTCTGGATAAATGAATGACAGATCGAACGTAACTCGCAATGGTAACTAAATAAATTCTACTACTAACAACAAAAATAATAACCAATCTATTCTCGCCGTAGAGGGTCAGGTGTATGAGGTATTAAAATCTACCCGACAGCTGCAGCAATCTGTCCATACAATTTCATTGCTGACGCCGTCTTACTTTATATTCCCTTTTCCAAAAGGAGATTAAATTGTACACTTCCATTATTCTTTCTTCACAAACACGCAATCAGTTTTAGAGTCTAATTTTTCTTGCTGCAATACGTGTAGACCCTAACAGAGCTATATTTGTATGCCTTAAGCAATGTGTATTTGTCAATAATTGCAACCTACATCCAGACTACACATTCATGATACTATACAATGGCAAGTATATACTGTATTTGAATAAGTTTCCATTTTTACACTGATTTCTTTTATAGTTATTTGGTTCACAGCGACGATATGCTTCACCCTTCATTCAACCACTGGCGACAGTGATACGCTGTCGGTAAACTTCCCAAGCAAAGTGACAATTGTGCAGTGGGTGCGTCAGGATATTGAGTTGCTGACCCAGGGATGTGTGGCGGGGATACTCGACTAACTGCTAGATTGCGTCTGATGAATAACACCCATACAGCCATACATCAAGCATAGTATTACTGTCAAGTATAAATCAATTACATTTTTCTCCACGAAAAATATGCCATCAGTGTCGTGACACATAGACTTAATAAAAACAACAAAATTTCGGATATTTCTCAGGAGAAAAGAGGTACACGAACAAGAAAGGTTAAAACCATACTTAAACTGTCCTATAATCACTAAGTGGTGGAATGGGGTACGCAGAGCGGCCACAATGACCCTCATAGCATGCTCCAGAATACAAACGCGTTCGAATACCGCGGATCATTTCTCTCACTGTATGACCAAGAGTGGTTCATTATCTCCAAGAAATGTGGAAATATTTCATTCCATCACGTCACAAACAGCTTGAGGCCGCAATTCCACAACCTGGCGCTGCATCGCTATTTACATTATTACGCAGATGAATACTGTAGTAACCTTCATTGTTGTTATGACGACGACGAACGAGTCATCGCCAATGTTGACTGGTGGCCAATGCTACATAGAAACATATAAATCACATCAGGTTTGTCAGTAAGGTGCTGGCTGCATGGTCTAGATCTGCAACGACTAGAATAATTAGAAGATCTTGGTAAAAAATAGTATACAGGGTGAGTCACCTAACGTTACCGCTAGATACATTTCGTAAACCACATCAAATACTGACGAACCGATTCCACAGACCGAACGTGAGGAGAGGGGCTAGTGTAACTGTTTAAAACAAACCATAAAAAAATTCACGGAAGTATGTTTTTTAACACAAACCTACGTTTTTTAAATGGAACCACATTAGTTTTGTTAGCACATCTGAACATACAAACAAATACGTAATCAGTGCCGTTTGTTGCATTGTAAAATGTTAATTACATCCGGAGATATTGTAACCTGAAGTTGACGCTTGAGTACCACTCCTCCGCTGTTCGATCGTGTAGAGCACCGAATTACGTAGGGATCCAAAGGGAACGCTGATGGACCTTAGGTACAGAAGAGACTGGAACAGCACATTACGTCCACGTGCTAACACCTTTTTATTGGTCTTTTTCACTGACGCACATGTACATTACCATGACGTGGAGGACGCATAAATTGGCCAGCCCGTTCTCCTGATCTTACACCTCTGGACTTCTTTCTGTGGGGTACGTTAAAGGAGAATGTGTACCGTGATGTGCCTACAACCCCAGAGGATATGAAACAACGTATTGTGGCAGCCTGCGGCGACATTACACCAGATGTACTGCGGCGTGTACGACATTCATTACGTCAGAGATTGTAATTGTGTGCAGCAAATGATGGCCACCACATTGAACATCTATTGGCCTGACATGTCGGGACACACACGATTCCACTCAGTAATTGAAAACGGAAACCACGTGTGTACGTGTACCTCACCCCTCATGGGAATGTACATGTGCGTCAGTGAAAAAGACCAATAAAAAGGTGTTAGCATGTGGACGTAATGTGCTGTTCCAGTCTCTTCTGTGCCTAAGGTCCATCAGCGTTCCCTTTGGATCCCTACGTAATTCGGTGCTCTACACGATCGAACAGCAGAGGAGTGGTACTCAAGCGTCAACTTTAGGTTACAATATCTCCGGATGTAATTAACATTTTACAATGCAACAAACGGCACTGATTACGTATTTGTTTATATGTTCAGATGTGCTAACAAAACCAACGGCGTTCCATTTAAAAAAACGTAGGTTTGTATTAAAAAACATAGTTCCGTGCATTTTTAATGGTTTTTATTAACCAATTACACTAGCCCCTCTCGTCACGTTCAGTCTGTGGAATCGATTCGTCAGTATTTGATGTGGTTTACGAAATATATCCAGCGGTAATGTTAGGTGACTCACCCTGTATATTGTACTTAACTGGTTGTACAGGATTCTTCCTCGCTGCATACATATAATTATAAACAGATGGCTATTGAGGCGGCCTCACTTAGGCCGTAAGTAAGTAAGCACCTTGTTAGAGGTTGCTTCCTATCCGCTGAAGGCTATGCTACTTTACTATTTGACGTTCCGGGCAAGAGTGGACGAGAGCCCGCTAGAAACTTGATACCAGTCGCGGAGCGACGCTAGCGGCCCTGGTAGCGACTCGCGGGTCGAACAATACTTATACGGACCGTGGTCAATAAATGCAACCCCTAACAAGTGTGGTATCGAATGTTGTTACTACAATGGTGTGTATGTATGGTGTATTGAACCGAGGACCTAGAAACGACGGAGAGTCTTTGTCGCCGCCGTAGCCCTCAGTGGTTCTCAACCCCACAACAGGCTACAGAAGTCCATCCAGCGCCGCCCCACACCCGAATCCAGGTTATTGTGCTGAAGTTCGGGCCCCAGTGGACACCCCCCCCCCCCGCCCCCAAACCTGTGTTATGCAGGTTAGAGTCCGGTTACTGATAGGTCAGGCTGCTTATCGAGTCCATTTTCATAGACGAACATAGGCTTTAGTTGTTGTAGATACGTTACAGTGGACATTCCAGTTTACGTCTGTTATAATTCAGATAGTGGAACAGGCATGTGTACAATTCAGCCCACGACACTCAATCTTGGTAAAGGAAATCATACCGTTAAGGCAAGAGATTTGTTTCCGGAGATATTTCATTTTGGGTTGCTGACTTTTAGCTTGGGTAATATCCGTTGACTACTAAACGTCCTGGATCCGGATTCGAACTCCGTTACCGCTTAAATTTTGAATAAAGACGATCAGCAACAACGGACTAAGTCTTCTGGCATAAGAAGTCACCCTCGTTCTCTCAACGGCTTTGTCAAAGAAGGTAGAGGAGGGACAGAGGTTCATGGCATTCTCTTGCCCTCTTAGGAAACTACCTACAAAAGGCGGAAAAATCAACAATGATCAACGGCGTGAGGATGCAGAAAGCAATGGAAACCACTGGATTAAGGACACGTGACGTGTATCCATAGCACAAGTGGTCTGCAATTGAAAAAGTGTCGTAATCATCTCTCCACTGGCGAAAGATTCCGGTTTAGTCCCTCGTTGCGAATGTCTGGGATGGGACCGCCAAATGGGAGGTGACCGTGGGAAGAAGACCGCATAACCAACGAATGGATAACGTTCTACGAGTCGCGGTAAGGGAGCTCAGAAATTTGGACCTGGTAAGGAAGATAGAAAATCTAAAAAGGCTAAGGCTCAATCCAGATATAGTTGGGTCAGTGAAGCGAAATAGAAGAAAATGATTTCTGGCCTTAGGGCGGGATTAAGATTCGTTATGAATAGGAATGTCGGGCAGGGAGTGAGCTACAGTGAATAGTTCAGTGATAGAGTTGTACTCATCAAATTCGACAGTAAACCATCGCCGACGAGGATTGTTCAGGTATACAAGCCAAGATTGCAGGCATAAGATAAAGACATAAAAAAAGTATATGGTGATATTGAACGGTTGATTCAGTATATAACAGGAGATGATAATCTAATAAACATGAAAGGTTGAAATGCGGTTATAGGGGAAGGAATAGAAGAAAGAGATACGGAAGAATGTGGGCTTAGGAGTAGGAATGAGAGAGGAGATGGACTGAGTTCTGCAATAACAGCGAACACTCTGTTCGAGATTCAGAACAGAAGGACGTACACTTGACAAAGACACAGAGACACGGAAAGGTTCCATCTGGATTACATCATGCTCAGACAGATATTGGACTGTAAGGCATACGGCAGGTACAAATATAGACTATGATCACAATTTACACTATTGGCCATTAAAATTGCTACGCCACGAAGATGACGTGCTACAGACGCGACATTTAACCGACAGGAAGAAGATGCTGTGATGTGCAAATGATTAGCTTTCCAGAGCATTCACAAAAGGTTGGGGCCGGTGACGACTCCTACAATGTGTTTACATGAGGAAACTTTCCAACCGATTTCTCATACACCAACAGCAGTTGACAGGCGTTGCCTGGTTAAACGTTGTTGTGATGCATCGTGTAAGGAGGAGAAATGCGTACCATCACGTTTCCGACTTTGATAAAGGTCGGACTGTAGCCTATCGCGATAGCGGTTTATCGTATCGCGACATTGCTGTTCGCGTTGGTCGAGATCCAACGACTGTTAACAGAATATGGAATTGGTCAGTTCAGGAGGGTAATACGGAACGCTGTGCTGGATCCTAACGGCTTCGTATCACTAGCAGTCGAGATGACAGGCACCTTAGCCACATGGCTGTAACGGATCGTGCACCACGTCTCGATCCCTGAGTCAACAGATGGGGACGTTTGCAAGACAACAGCCATCTGCACGAACAATTCGACGACGTTTGCAGCAGCATGGACTATCAGCTCGGAGACCATGGCTGCGGTTACCCTTGACGCTGCATCACAGATAGGAGCGCGTGCGATGGTGTACTCGACGGCGAACCTGGGTGCACGAATGGCAAAACGTCATTTTTTCGGATGAATCTAGGTTCTGTTTACAGCATCATGATGGTCGCATCCGTGTTAGGCGACATCGCGGTGAACGCACATTGGAAGCGTGTATTCGTCATCGCCATACTGGCATATCACCGGGCGTGATGGCATGGGGTGCCATTGGTTACACGTCTTGGTAGCCTCTTGTTTGCACTGACGGCACTTTGAACAGTGGACGTTACATTTCAGATGTGTTATGACCCGTGGCTCTACCCTTCATTTGATCCCTGCGAAACCCTACATTTCAGCAGCATAATGCACGACCGCATGTTGCAGGTCCTGTACGGGCCTTTCTCGATACAGAAAATGCTCGACTGTTGCCCTGGCCAGCACATTCTCCAGATCTCTCACCAATTGAAAACGTCTGGTCAATGGTGGCCAAGCAACTGGCTCGTCACAATACGCCAGTCACTACCCTTGATGAACTGTGGTATCGTGTTGAAGCTGTATGAGTAGCTGTACCTGTACACTCCATCCGAGCTCTGTTTGACTCAATGCCCAGGCGTGTCAAGGCCGTTATTACGGCCAGAGGAGGTTGTTCTGGGTACTGATTTCTGAGGATCCATGCATCCAAATTGCGTGAAAATGTAATCACATGTAAGTTCTAGTATATTTGTCCAATGAATGCCCGTTCATCACCTGCATTTCTTCTTGGTGTAGCAATTTTAATGGCCAGTAGTGTAGTAATGATAAGGAGAAGAATGGAGTTGAAGAGAATCGTCAGAAAAAATCAACATGAAGAATACTGAAGTACTGACGAATGATAACGGGCGTCCGAAGTTCGCTAAGGAAGTGGGTACTACGTTAAGGTATACCCCAGCAGGCTGTTAAGTTGAAGAGGAGCGGCCGGCCGTTATGACCGAGCGGAACCGCTACGGTCGCAGGTTCGAATCCTGCCTCGTGGATGGATGTCTGTGATGTCCTTAGGTTATTTACGTTTAAGTAAAAAGATGACCACAGATGTTAAGTGTCACAGTGCTCAGAACCATTTGAACCATTTGAAGAGGAGTGGACATTTATAAAAAATGCATTCACACATGTTGCAGAGACACACTTACGTACAAGGAAGGTAAGTGCGAAGAAATCTTGAGCAGCAGAAGAAATACTTCAATTGATCGACGGACAGACGAAATGCAAAAATTTTCAAGCAAAGACAGGAATAAGGCAATGTAAATGCTTTAGGGATATAATAAATATGAAATGATAATTAAATGGACACCCTAGCTGCAAACAGGCATTGATGTACTTCATTGGGGACATGTTGAAAATGTGTGCCCCGACCGGGACTCGAACCCGGGATCTCCTGCTTATATGGCAGACGCTCTATCCATCTGAGCCACCGCGGGCACAGACGATAGTGCGTCTGCAGCGACTTATTCCTTGCACGCTCCCCGTGAGATCCACATTCTATCAGCAATTTATCGTAGATCGCTGGAAGAACGTAAAGTACCTAGCGACTGGAAGAAAGCGCAGGTCGTTCCCATTTTCAAGAAGGGTCATAAATCAGATGCGAATAATTATAGGCCTATTTCGCTTACGTCAATCTGTTGTAGAATAATGGAACATGTTTTGTGTTCTCGTATTATGACGTTCTTAGATAATACAAATCTCCTTCATCATAACCAACATGGATTCCGCAAACAGAGATCATGTGAAACTCAGCTCGCCCTATTTGCCCAAGAAATTCACAGTGCCGTAGACACTGGCGAGCAGATTGATGCCGTATTCCTGGACTTCAGGAAGGCATTTGATACGGTTCCGCACTTACGTTTAGTGAAAAAAATACGAGCTTACGGAATATCGGACCAGGTTTGTGATTGGATTCAGGATTTCCTAGAAGAAAGAACACAACATGTCATTCTTAACGGTTCAAAATCTGCAGATGTAGAGGTAATTTCGGGAGTACCGCAAGGAAGCGTGATAGGACCTTTATTGTTTACAATATACATAAATGACTTAGTTGACAACATCGGTAGCTCCGTGAGGCTATTTGCAGATGACACGGTTGTCTACAAGAAAGTAGCAACATCAGAAGACTCGTACGTACTCCAGGAAGACCTGCAGAGGATTAATGCATGGTGTGACAGCTGGCAGCTTTCCCTAAACGTAGATAAATGTAATATAATGCGCATACATAGGGGCAGAAATCCATTCCAGTACGATTATGCCATAGGTGGTAAATCATTGGAAGCGGTAACGACCGTAAAATACTTAGGAGTTACTATCCGGAGCGATCTGAAGTGGAATGATCACATAAAACAAATAGTGGGAAAAGCAGGCGCCAGGTTGAGATTCATAGGAAGAATTCTAGGAAAATGTGACTCATCGACGAAAGAAGTAGCTTACAAAACGCTTGTTCGTCCGATTCTTGAGTATTGCTCATCAGTAAGGGACCCTTACCAGGTTGGATTAATAGAAGAGATAGACATGATCCAGCGAAAAGCAGCGCGATTCGTCATGGGGACATTTAGTCAGCGCGAGAGAGTTACGGAGATGCTGAACAAGCTCCAGTGGCGGACACTTCAAGAAAGGCGTTACGCAATACGGAGAGGTTTATTATCGAAATTACGAGAGAGCACATTCCGGGAAGAGATGGGCAACATATTACTACCGCCCACATATATCTCGCGTAATGATCACAACGAAAAGATCCGAGAAATTAGAGCAAATACGGAGACTTACAAGCAGTCGTCCTTCCCACGCACAATTCGTGAATGGAACAGGGAAGGGGGGATCAGATAGTGGTACAATAAGTACCCTCCGCCACACACCGTAAGGTGGCTCGCGGAGTATAGATGTAGATGTAGATTCCCAACATGTCCACACCACTACATTCGTAGTGCGCCTAATAGATGTAAGCAGGAGATCCTGGGTTCGAGTCCTGGTCGGGGCACACATTTTCTACATGTCCCCAATGAAGTACATCAACGCCTGTTTGCAGCTAGGGTGTCCATTTAATTATCATTTCATTTCTAGCGAAGCTGCATGGTCATCCACGGTAACTGTTCTTTCGGGAACAGATACTACCGTCATATATAATATATAATAAATAGGAAGTACAGGGCAGCCAAAGCGAAAACTGTGAAGAAATCGAAAAAGAAATGGTCATTGGGAGGGCGTACTTAGCATGCTGAAAAATTAACCTTCGGTGTTATTAAAAGCAATGATGCTAGCATTGAGAATGTAATGGGAATACTACTGTTAATCACAGGTGAGAGAGCAGATAGGTTGAAAGAGTACATTGAAGGGTTTTATGAAGGTAGGACGTATCTGGTGACGTGATAGAATAAACTGCAGTCGATATGGATGACGTATATGATACGGTATTACGGTCAGAGTTAAAAGAGCTTTGAAGTCAAATAAGGCAGAAGGGACAGGTAAGATTCCACCGGAAATGCCAAAACCATTGGAGTAAAATGGTAACAAATCGACTGCTGAAGTTGGTTGGCAGAATCTATGAGACTCTCAATGTACCATCGTATTTTTCGAAAAACATCTTCCACTCGTTTTGAAGACAGCAATGGCAGATGAGTGCGGGAGCTATTGCACAATCAACATAACAGCTCGCTCATCCCAGTTCCTGACAAGAATGAGTCACAGAAGACTGGAAAATAATATTCAGCCTCCGTTAGATGACGAGCAGTATGGCCTAAAGGCACTAGAGAGGTAGTTCTGAGGTTGCCCTTGGTAACGGCAGCAATGTTTAAACAAAATCAAGACACACTCATAGGATTTTTCGACCTAGAAAAAGAGTTCGAAGATGTAAAATGGTGCAATTTTTGAAAACAATATTTGGAGATACTCCGATAAAAAAAATTGGGCAGACCATTATGTCAGCATCAAAGACCTTTCATAGCTTGTAATTGATCTACAATTATAATGAACACTGAAATGTCCGCCTCCGGGACTGGGTGTTGTGTTGTCCTAATGATAATTTCATCCCCATCGACGCGCAAGTCGCCGAAGTGGAGTCAAATCGAAAGACTTGCACTCGGCGAACAGTCTACCCAATGGGAGGCCCTAGCCACACGACATTTATTTAGCACTGAAATGCATCCGAAATTATCTATGGCATTCGTTTTTGGGATGTAACTATTGCTTTAACTACAATTCTTGAACAGTTTCATGAGCCTCTTGGAACTAACCTTACACAGGAAATACTACCATGTTTTCAGTTTCGTATCTTTATTTACAAATTTTAATTAACTCGTCCTATTAGAGTAGAATCAGTCCCGCTATTAGTGATTTCTGTGGTACTGAATAGCTTTGGGTGAAAGAGGACTGTCGATGACATACTGTAAACGGAATAGCTTCGATCTCGATCTCTGTTCACAAAGAATTGCTGTTTTGCAGACACATTTCCCCTCGCGTCAGTGACTTTCACGAATAAAATCGAGGCACTAAGGCTCATGTATGAACTTGTGCAGTCGAGGGGCGGTGGTGCAGAGTTTCAGTAGTAGGAGGTCTACCACACGCGCCCCTTCTGTCGTCGCATGCGTGATGAACGCTTCTTATATGTGCTGATGGCCTTGCTTACCGCGTTCAGAATGTAGCCGTCATGTTTTCCCGGCACAGAACTGTAAACAATGCCCCTGTAAGACGGTTGCGACAGCTTTCCGGCCTGTCTTGACACAGCTCAGAAACTCAGCCGTCCTTAATGGCAGCAACAGGTTGCTACATAAAGTTTCCATTAGACCGAACGGCGAACTGTTAAACTGTTGCTTTATCAGCCGTCGTGGCGGGTCACGTCGACGCAGCACGAAGGAATACACCACTTCCACCTGTTTCTCTGCCACGTGCTATACGTTGCCAAAGGAGACAGTGTTCTCACAAAACGTAGCTTCGTGTTCTAGTTCCACATCTTCAGAAAAACTCTTTCAGTCATCGTTAAGGTGACATTTCAACTCGGGACTGGAACAATATTTGTCACAATATACTTTCAACTACGAGCAATGAAAGATACCACTCCTACAATGGAAGGACTACACAAAATAAAACGGCTGCTAGTCCTTAACTGCTATAGTTGACGGTTCCTTTGCAGATTGTGCCGTATGCAAGGATTAAACACCGAGGAACTTGATCCTCAAAAAACCTGTTTTGTTAAACAGACGCGCAGTCCGGAACCGCGCGACTGCTACGGTCGCAGGTTCGAATCCTGCCTCGGGCATGGATGTGTGTGATATCTTCAGGTTAGTTAGGTTTAAGTAGTTCTAAGTTCTAGGGGACTGATGACCACAGCTGTTAAGTCCCATGGTGCTCAGAGCCATTTGTTAAACAGAACTGCTAAGCATACTATCGACATTACTGACTTCCGGCTGGTGCATGATTCCTAATGCAAAGTAAAATGTATACATCAGCCTGACAGAACGTTTTTCCTGCTATGTACTCATCACTAAGAATCCTACAGTTCAAAATTTCGCTTTATACTTCGAGGAAAAACTATTGTCGACATCATCAAGTTAAGCTGGAAGAAGTGTTAACAGATTTGTTTTAAAATGTCGTAGGACCCACTGTATAACTGACTTTGGAAAATGTGTAACCTTTCAGAAGTTTCCAGAATGAGACACTCAGACACTCTGCAGCGGAGTGTGCGCTGGAAGGTAGGAGGCGAGGTACTGGCAGAAGTAAAGCTGTGAGGACGGGGCGTGAATTGTGCTCGGGTAACTCAGTGGTAGAGCACTTGCCCGCGAAAGGCAAAGGTCCCGAGTTCGAGTCTCTGTCCAGCACACAGTTTTAATCTGCCAGGAAGTTTCTTTCAGAAGTTGATCTTCCGAGAAATCAGATAGTGAAATGAGCTTTGAGCCTTCGACTTACCACTCTGGATGTCACAATGATACGCATTGGTTGACCTCGCCGGTAGTTCACGCCCCATGGATTCACATGCATTTAATGAAAGAGCCGCCGAGCAACGAATAATTGATGAGTAGGGTGGGCTCTAGCACTCATCAGACCTGTGTGCTACAACACACACACAAGATAAGAATCAAGGTCTTCAAGTAACTTCAGAACGACATAGTGGTCTACATTTATTCAGGTTTGTTACAAAATTGTCTCCTGGCGTGCATGAATAACAAATTATTATTGGATCAATTCGATCACAAGTAATGCAGAGAATGGGAGAACAATTAACTGCTAACGTGGCCACAATGAATCTAAGAAGTGAATACCTCCACAAAGATTGGATAATTCGGATGGATGGGATAAAGCTGGAATGTGAACATAATTTATCGATAGTGAAATCATCGGTGATAGTGCAGTTATTGCCTGTGCGCTCCGAAGGAGGGAAAGAATTATACATCCAACCAACATATCGGATTGATGTGTAATGAACCGGCAGACATTCGGGAAAGCATTGTACACTACTGGCCATTAAAACTGCTACACCACGAAGATGACGTGCTACAGACGCGAAATTTAACCGACAGGAAGAAGATGCTGTGATATTCAGATGATTAGCTTTTCAGAGCATTTACACAAGGTTGGCGCCTGTGGCGACACCTACAACGTGCTGGCACGAGGAAAGTTTCCAACCGATTTCTCATACGAAAGCAGCAGTTGACCGGCGTTGCCTGGTGAAACGTTATTTTGATGCCTCGTGTAAGGAGGGAAAATGCGTACCATCACACTTCCGACTTTGATAAAGGTCGGATTATAGCCTATCGCGATTGCTGTTTATCGTATCGCGACATTGCTGCTCGCGTTGGTCGAGATCCAATGACTGTTAGCAGAATAT